>NC_044250.1:13042602-13381174 GCF_003957555.1 Calypte anna
CTGTTTGCAGAAGTCTGTAAAGGCCCTGTAATGCCTTTGTGTTACAGAACATAAACACCACTGGTTCTTAACACAGCCAGCACAGGGCATCCTTTTTTTGAAGCCACAGGATGGAAGATCTTTCTTCTTGTCTCTGTCCCCTATCTTCATTGCCCAACACAGATAAATGGGCAGAGGCATTTGAAGGGTGTAACCATGAGATTACCAGCAGCAACTCTTTCCTGCATCCTTTGCTCTATTGGTCAACATCCTTACAGATGAGGCACCTTCAGATCACAGCTGGACTGAGAACCCCTCAAGGGTTATTGGGAAAATGAAGAGGCCAGATAATTCCAGACCCTTTTGAGCCAACAGTTCCACTGGGCAGGGGATAGCTGCTGCAGGAACAAATGTGTCCTTTGAAGGCAATTCCTTATCTTGCAGAAGGAAGATGCTCTCACTGTAAAGACTGCAGCCTTTGTTGTACTAGGGCTGAGTAAGGGTTCTGTAAGCTTTGCCTCCACTCCCATGCCTCTGCTATTAAACCCAGTACCTCTGGAGAGAACCCAGGGAAATAACCTGACCCATCATTTACATTCTGTTCCCAACTGCAACCCAATTTCCTTCCCTATCTAACCCCTATAGAGTTAAGTAATATTAAGGCTGTGATAAAAATATTGTTAAAAACTGGAAAAAAAAAGTTAAATACATTTCCAAGACTTCACAGAGTACATTTGCAGAGGAAAGTGATGATTTCTGAGCACTGGTATCATAGATATCCAAGCTAGCACAATCTCCTTGTGCCATTTCAAGGCTGCTGCCTGGCAATGAGCAGCTTCCCACAAGCACAACCAGATTCTGGTCCAAACAGAGGGGACAAGTCTGTGTTCTTTCCCAGTTTAAAACACAGGAAAGGACAGAGGGAGTACCAGTTATTCTTAGAAATCCACAACAAAACTGATGGTGAGATGGTGAAAACCCTGGGTATGTCCTAAAGCTGCTCTAACTCTCAAGTGGTTTTCTTTGCCCACCAGTTTGTGCTCACACTGAGGACTGGAGAGGTGCTTGCAGAGAACTTATCCCTTGTTTGGCAGGAATTAGAGCAGCTTTAGAGCTTCCTATAAAAACAAACAAACAGCTGTTAAAATGACCCCAAAAAAATAACATAAAAAAAAAAGCATACAGTAAAACAAAGTTTGACTGCTAAAGCACTGAGCACTCCCTCCATTATTAAATATATATATACATACACATATTTTTACTTTAAAGTAGCTACTACCATAGTGGAAGCCTGCAGACTTTATCATGACTGTTACTATAATAGTTCTCCCAGACCATTATGCCACATGAAGCATGACAGGATGAGGAGAGCCAGTACCTTCCCTAAAAACTCCCCAACCTACACATCCTTCTCCTGTAACTCAGCCTACCCATCAGCCTGCTTTGCAGCTGGCAACTTTCCAAAGCATTTAAAACTTGCTGGAGCTCTTGGTGGCAAGCAGAAAACACCTTGCCCCCCAAACAAGGCACTGTTTTCCATCTGGGACTGAATGAACCCAGCTCACAGCTTTTGCATTCAGTCACTAATGCACGTTAAACAATCTATTAAAAGGCAAAATGAAGGAGGGACTGCCAGGTTTCAAGTCAGGGAAGCACTGTGCATAGTCCCTTACAGCCTTTGCTGGCTCTGTTTGTGACACATCCAATGCTCAGGCATTTGGAACCCAGCCTAATGAGTTCACTGCAGCTGAATATCAACTCCAGCCTTGATTCAGCAGCACTGAAGATTTTCAAAGAGGCCCTATCTACACAGCCTTGCACGTTTTTTTCCTGGCACTTGAAGGGCCAGCACCAGGAAACGTGCCAGGATTGCCCAACCAACCATTTGACAGATACACAGAAACGTGAATACTGCACTTACTGGATTTCTTAAGATTATTCATGTGCAACTTTTCAAGGTAGAATAATTCTTTTCCTGGAGGAAAGCAAACACCAGAGAAAGAGGTAAAATTTTACAGTGGAAGGGTGATGTGAAAAGAGAGAAGGGCTCTGCCCCCTGGAAAGCCTGCCCAAATTTAATGAACTTGTAACTTTTCTGTGTGTATTCTGCTGAAAGTTTTCCACACTGCAGACAATTTGTCTCCACTCAGTGTTCAGAATTGCACAGCCCTCTGCTTTGGTTAGTCTAAAACCTAAATATCAGTAATATTACAAAGGCTGTTTTGTCCCCACGGAACTCACTGCTTTCATGCAGCTTTTTTTTTTTTTTTCATTTTTAGTCAATTACACAGGTGTTGGTATCTATATTTCTTTTCCTGCTGAGAACTTCAGCTCACCAGGAGAGATAAATGCTTGACCTGCAACCACACTGTCACTCCTGAGGTCTGCTTGGCCCAGACTTGGACTGGTCTTAGGCACAGGCCAGAAATACAAAATGAAAATTCCAGCAAAAATGAAACTTCTGTCAAGTTACCAATTGGAAACCAGGGCACAAGGCAAAGCTGTCTCCTGACCAACCTGAATTCTGTCTCACTGAATCACAAGTCCCAAAAACCTTCATGCAATGTTGTAGCTCAGGGGCTACACTGGGACACTTGGCAGAGAACTAAGGAGCAGCAGAACCTTCAAGTCAGTTCTTCACCTCACCTGTATCCAAAATTATCCAAAATTTGACTCAAAGTGTCAGGGTCTAGGTGGGGAGCAAACGGGGCTGACCTGCAACAAGTCCTGAACATTAGCACACTGGTTTATATGCTCAGCTAGGATAGTGGGACAGGCAAAAGGTCTTCCCTTTTCTCTAAGAATATAGAAAGTTGGACTTCCAATCCCGTTTTGTCTCAGCTAAAACTATTACCAGGCATGTGGACAGATACACAGAGGCTGCAAAGATGTTCTCTCTGCTGCAAACCAAGATGCTGGACTATGGAATAGGGATGAGAGGGAAGGGAAAAAAAAACAAACAAACCTACAGTTGTCAGCTTCTTTCCAGTTCATTTTTTTTAATTGTAGCCATTAAGCATGTGTGCAACCTCGAAAATCTGTATAAGCTACTGCACAACTCTCAAAACAAAAGTGAAGTGATAGTGACAGATTCACATCATTATGATTGTGTTGAGCATGAAGAGATGGGAGGACTGGGCTCCTGGAAGTCCCAAATGCTGGGTGCAGGGAACAGGAGCTCAGAGACAAAAATCATATAAATAAAACATCTGAGCACATCAGCCTCTGCATGACAAGAAGTACAACCAACCTCTCAAAAATGCTCAGGTGAGGGGGGCAACTTGACCTCAACTAAAATGCCTCAGTCCTGAGACAAAAAAGAAGCTAAACCTGGGTCTTCCTGCCACTGACTGCAGGACTATGATTCTAATCAGATGAGTTTTCTTACCTTCCACATGGAAATTCTATGTTTATTTTGAAGGATTTAAACATCCTTTTTAAAACTGAAAGTAATCATCTGAAAGTCTGACTCCAAGCCACAGAAATCACCCCAGTGTGCATGTCCAAAACAGAGTACTAAGTTTGCTTTGCCTTTTAGCACTCGGTCTGAAAGAAAACTCAAATCACGTGTGAGCACATGCAAGCTCCTTATTTTATGGTTTCTTTCCTCAACACTTTACACACCAAGTATGAACCAGCAGGTTTGCAGTACATATGGAAACATGGCAAAAGGGGGATTTTAAGTTGGATTCATGCTTCTTCCTCGCAGTATTTTATGGAAACTGCACTGTGTAAACACTGCATTGCCTTTAATAACTGAGTATTGTAAGTTCTGATACACATGCAACTGGAATACTCTTATCTACCCTTGCTTCTTATCTTTGCCTGCAAACACCTGCAGCCACACTTCTAAGAGCTTGCTCTCCCAAATCTCAACCACCAGCCAGCCCAAACTTCTGTAAACATCTTGGGATTGGAACAAACTCAACGCCAATCATTGCTGATAAAGCCAAACGTATACAAAGGCAAAATAAATTGAACCAGGTACAGGAATACAAAGATAAGATAGAAGCTGATTATCTTGCAGGGCAACAAAGGAGAGAGCTGCCATACAATGCTCCATTGGGTTCCAAATTGCTCCCTCTGTTTGCAGCCAACACCTCAAAGCATGCAGGGAGGCAACATGCAGTTCATGTTGCTTGAAGTCATTCTTTGCCATGCTAAGAAATCACCAGAAAGCTCATCATTTCAGTGTCTTCAGTCATATTTTACCATGTTTTATTTTAAACCCCTGACAGAGGGTGAGAAGCTCTTCCCTCGTGCACTAAAAGGATTTTTTAAATATCAGAAAACTTCACTTACTTTTAATTTAAAAGTCATTTCCTACACTGGGACAGAGTCCCAAGATTTCAAGCAGGTCACTCTGAGGACAGAATTTAAGCTTCTCTTGTCTCTCTACTTCACAGAGCCTGAAAATTTGGTTCCTTCAAGCCACAGAACATTTCACCTCTCCAAGCCACTATCCCAAGGTGCACGACTCTGATAAGTGTGATAAGATGCCCTAGCTCTGAAGGGCACTGAGAACAGTGGCACTCAGGCTTTTCCTCACCTCTGCCAGCCCAGGGTGGTTTGGTGGCCCTGGCAGGACATTACCCTACACACAGCCATAGCACAAGGCAAACTCTTGCTTGCCAAATCCAAGTTTCCAAGCAACCACCAGTTGTGTTTGCAGAAGCCACAAATCTAAGTCTTCAGCTACTGAGCACAATTCACTTGCACGAGAATTAAGTGTACACTATGCTATACATCATCTATTTAAGTGAAAGTTAATACAACATCAAACCAAGTCACGTAGCTGAAATCAAATTTTCTATCCTAAGAGCATTTTTAGATATGCTTTTTTTGAGTGGTAAATTTATAGCCAATTCCCCATTCCTTTTTCACCCTAGAGACTATTCCCACAGCCTGTAAAAAAATCTAGTATAAATGAAGTACAATGGTTCAGTTCTTATCCTGCTCACTCGAGATTTTTCTGCTCTTTAATCTGAGCAAATGAAGACAAGACAGAGAACTGTGCAGAATTCAAGTGATTTAATCAGGGACTGGGATACTCAGTGAGCCTGGAAAAATAAAATCATAGATAAGAGAGAAAGAATATACATTTTGCATCTTGGACAACAGGTGCTTCAGATGCCTATTGAAAGAAATGACACTTCAGAAGTAAACAAGTAATTTGTCTTATAAGCCTATATGGCTGTGCAAAATAACCAGATTCCATCCTTTAGATAAAAGGGGTATAAAAGGGGCTTTGCTAAACCCCAAAACATACAGCAAACTAAACAGTGTGAGACAAACATACCAACACAGCTCTGTGAATTAAAGCTTGGTGTTTGCCTTGTCTTTTCTACGTGTTATAAAACTGAGAAAAATCAGTCCTGAATATCAGTTCTCAGCTATTAGCATTCTAGATCCCACTGACTAAGATTCCTGAGCAGGAAAAGGGTGTGACAGGCAATCAGTAGCTCTTAATCCGTGATAAACAGTGTTTCAGCTACCAGCCAGAGATATAGGTCCAGAAAAAGTTCTATTCTTATTTGAAGAGTTGTGGCTAAATGTAATATTCCAGCATATGGTTAAGAACACAGCCACACACTTCACACAAGGTAGAACATAGAAAAGACCCTCACAGTGCTGGTCGCTCCTGTCTTTGGGCTGGATCTTGGCAGATTTGGGTTTTATGCCCTGATTTAACACCACTCCTGTTCCCTTTCCTTCCCCTTTGAACCTTAAGGATAGTGACCGAGACCTCCCAAGCAAGTGAAAGCCCCCAGAATAAAGCAGAAGGAATCACAAAAAGACATCAAGTGAATTACATCAAATCCCATTTCAGCAGGAGGGAAAACCACCAGGGTCCTTGCACACCACAAGGTAAAACTCAACTGGGCACTCTATGAATATCTGTTTGGATGCTGGCAACAGATAACCATGATACTTCCTCCTATGGGAGAGAATGGCACATATGGGGGGAGGAAAAAAACGGGGGCAGGTGTCTTTTGAGTCCTTTTTAACTCTGCAGCCCATCACTTGTAAGCAGCTGCTGGCAAAAAGTTAGGAAGCCTCATGCTAAATAAAAAATAAAACAGGTATCACACATCCTCCAGAGAACAGGCTGGGACACCACCTTCTCTGGATCAAACCTTTCAGTTGGTAGTAACTAAATACTGCTTCTTAGTAACCATTAA
Organism: Calypte anna; assembly: GCF_003957555.1. Lineage (NCBI taxonomy): Eukaryota > Metazoa > Chordata > Aves > Apodiformes > Trochilidae > Calypte > Calypte anna. Next base: position 13,048,764 of record NC_044250.1, read on the forward strand.
TCCACCCAGGACTCAGCATCTGCCTGGCAGGGGCTGTACTAACAGAGCACCCCTTGGGGCAGTGGAAAGCAAGCATCCCAAAAAGTTGCTGTAGGAGCTCAAAGAGTTGGAGAGGTATGGACCAAAGATGAATAACTTCTAGCATTATTTCATGGGCACAGAAAGTGCAGGCTTATTTACCACGGATATAAAGACAGCTTGGGGTGGCTGAGGACAACACTGACTCAGCTACATCTGCTGGTAAAAATCAAGAGTGAGACTTAAAATGCACACATGGCACCTGCAAGAAATACAGGAAACTGTGAGTACCTTGTTCTGCCTCTTCAGAACCTTAAGAGAAAGACTTTGCACAGTGCTTACTAGAGGCATGAGAATACCCACTACCATTGTCATTCATCCCTGTGTCAGAAAAGGGCTTCTGGAAAGAGGGGAAACCCTTGGGCTAAGCCATGGATAAGCACATATTGGGGGGATACACAGGGAATGGCCTCCTGGATGTGTTACAACCTCTTTCCTACAGTAGAATGACAAATCCTTAATTCTTGCACAGATAGGATTAAGCCAGACTGCCAATACTTGCAAGGAGAAAAGGGACCTAGAAGGTTGTGGTGGGTTTTTTTTTAATTTTAGGCTTTTGCTAGGCCCACCGTTAAGGTTTACAGAGGATACTGAGCACAATTTACTGCCCCTTCTATAGAAAATTAGGCACACCTGTCTCTAATTGTACCTTCTATACATAGAGACACCTGTCCCTAATTGCCCCTTCTATACATGATTAGAGACACCTGAAAGAGGTCAGAAATCATAAAAGATGGCTGCCTAAAACTCCTTCTCAGAGAAGAATTAAAAGAGAACTCCTGTTTCTGCAAGTGTTTTACATTGATTCTATGATTGTTGAATCCCAACTATTAGATACTTCATAATTATGGTCATCAGCTGTTTTATCTAACAGCATTATCATAACTCTAAAGAGAATGGAGCCCACAATTATCTCAACAGGTGTGCACAGTCACTTCCAATTAAACCCATTCAGATCACAGCTGTTTCCTCTCCACTAAAACACAGTTGGTACCACTTACCCGACTGAAGATTCCAGAATCCTCAAATGTGAAATGCAAGCACAAAATCCTCAACAGACAAAATTTAATAGTTGCTTAGAATAAGAATTTAAAATCAGAATCCAACGATTAGGTTATAAAAACTTATTTATATCAGGCTTTTTGTCTTACTAAGGAGTTTGACTGTTAAATGTATTTACCTCTAGCCCTTGTAACAAGGATGTACAACACTTCTCTTAACCTTATAGATAACTGCGTGCTTGTGCATAGGTGAAATAAGCATCAGGATTCTGCCTGACCTCATTACCTACATTTAACACATCTAAGTTGCTCAAGGGTCATGGAAGCCTTCCACAACATCCCGCTTTCTCCTGGAGCCACTTCCTAACATCCCTGTGCACCCCCGCCCGTCACACGCAGCTCCACATGGAGCGGATACTCCAAGAACTTTTCCACTTGCCTGCGGCTCAGTATTAGCCCCGAGATGGGGTGAGGGGCTAAGGCTGCTCGGAGCGGTCACCCCAGGCTGGAAGGAGAGGAGGGGGGGGCAGGCATGAGGGGCAGCACCGGGAGCCCCTCGCACCGACGGCCGCGCTGCTTCCCGGCTCCGGGCGGGCGTGAATCGGGGGGAGCAGCGGGGCCGTCGGGGCTGCCGGGAGAAGCGGTGTAACGGGAATCTGGAGCGGAGCAGGTGGCCCCGGGGTGAATACTCACACGGTGAAGTGATACACGAAGCACTTCCAGCCCGTGGGTCGCTCCAAAAAGTTGTAGACCCTGCCCTGGATGTTGCTGCGGCTCAGCAGGGGCTTGCGGAGGCTGTAGATGGAGACGCGGGGGTCGAGGCTGACGGGGGGCCGGGGGCAGTCGGCGTTCACCACCACCACCTCGTTCTTAAGGCGCAGCGCTCGCTCCGGTTCCCGGCTGGAGCCCGCGGGCGGCTGCGCACCCTGAGCGGCGGAGAGGGGAGCGTAGTGGGCGTTCGGAGCGCTCTCTGCCAGCTCCAGAGCCGAGGATTTCTTACTGGGACTCATGCTACCTCTCCTGGGCAGCGACAGCCGGCCCAGGCTCCGGCTTTTCAGCTCGCCCGGCGGGGAGCTGGAGGACATGGCTGGAACGGCTCCGGCTGGCGCTGCGCGGTGGTGTCAGGAGCTGCGCTGCCCTGGGAAGCTGCGGGCCGGCACCGGGCTCTCTCTCCCTCTGTCCCGCCGGCACACACAGCCCGGCCCCCTTGGGGGCGGCTCCCGACCGGGAAAGGTGAGGGGAAGCCGTGGCCGCCCCGCATTCCCGGTGCCGGCCGCCGGGAGGTGCTGAGCGGCGGCTCCGTGCGCCACTTCCGCGGGGGAACCGGGGCGTCCCCTCAGCCTCACCCCCACCCCCGGGGTGCTGCAGCCAGGGCTGCACCTGCTGCAGGGCACTACCCCTGAGACCCGGGAGATGCAGGACGGGCAGAAAGCCTGGGCTGGAAGCTGGATCCCCTCTCCGTGTCAGGTCACTCTCCCTTGAGCTGTCCCTCTGTCACCGACGTGGCTGAGCAGAGGTGGCTTCTCACCCTTGCGCGGCGGGACGCGGTGGAGTGGGGAGAAGCGTGGAAGAAGCCCAGCTCGATTTCCCCCTTCTCAGCCCACTCGCCATCTCCGGGGACTAAATGCTGTGGGGTTTCCCTGGCCCCTTGAGAAGGATAAGCACTCATCTCAGGTTTAGGACCACCAGAGCCTTCCGGGGATTGCTGCTCCATCTATTTTTTTTCTTTGTGGAATTTGAGCATCTGGAAGCAAGAGGGCTCTGCCAGGCTTGGGATCCTCCAGGAGGGTCTTTTTAATGCAAAAAGCCAGCACTAAGGGCCCAGTTGCAGTCCGTGGTGTAAAGTAAGGGAGCAAATAGCCAAGTAATCAGGCAAATTGTAGGATGCAAATGAACAGTTCTGCATTCTCTGGGAGTTGGGTCTCTCATCAACACACAAAACATTGTCTTTGTGGAAAGATGTATGCGTTTGGCCATTAAAACCAGGTTATTTTGAGGGCTTGGATAATTTTCTCTGTGTATTCGAGTAATTTGTGACTTAACTGTGGTGTGGATCCATTTGTCAGGGTAATAAGAGCCTTCATTACACCAATTAGTTAACAGCTTCTATTCCCAGAGCGAAAGAAGAGGGTGCTCTTGGATCCAGAGTGCCCTTTTTCTCTTTTACCTTCTAGCCCGAAATAGAACAGAACCAGTAAGAGCCGTGTCGAGTTCATGGTTGATACTGGTACTCAGACAAGAATGCTGCGGGAAGATAAGGTGCTAAATAAAGTTAACCAAAACCAAGGCTGCTAATTGCAGTTCCATTCAAATGTCAGGCTGCACATTTGGTACTGGACAAGATCCTTCACTAATGTAAACAAGGCAGACTCCAGGCTCTTGTGAAACACAAATTTACACCCGTGAAGGATCTGGCTCCTTAGGAATACAAACCCAGAACTGTTAAAAAAAAAAAAAGAGAATTTTCAAAACTTGTTTCTAAATCATAGAATCATAGAATTGGCTGGGTTGGAAGGGACCTCAGAGATCATCAAGTCCAACCCTTGAACCACCGTTGCGGTTGCTAGATCATGGCACTGAGTGCCACATCCAGTCTCTTTTTAAGTATCTCCAGACACGGATAATCCACTACTTCCCTGGGCAGCCCATTCCAATGCCTGATCACCCTCTCCAGAAAGAAATTCTTTCTCATCTCCAACCTAAACCTCCCCTGGCACAACTTGAAACCCTGCCCTCTTGTCTTGCTGAGAGTTGCCTGGGAAAAGAGCCCAACCCCCCCCTGGCTCCAACCTCCTTTCAGGGAGTTGGAGAGAGTGATGAGGTCTCCCCTGAGCCTCCTCTTCTTTAGGCTGTCCAGGTCCCTTTGCAGAGCCCTCCTGCCTTCCAGCTGATCCACACTCCCCCCAGCTTAGTGTCATCTGTGAGTTTGCTGATGATGGACTCAATCCCCTCATCTAAATCATCAATGAAGATATTGAACAGCACTGGGCCCAACACTGATCCCTGGGGGACACCACTAGTGACCGGCCGCCATTTTGATGCAGCCCCGTTCAGCACCACTCTCTGGGCCCGGCCCTCCAGCCAGTTCCTAACCCAGCACAGGGTGCTTTTCTACCCTTTGCCAGAGCAAGAAAAAAGTAGCTTCACAGAAAGCATTTTTAAGGAAACTTTTCCTGCATCTGGTCAAAACAGAGCCAGGTTTCTCTGCTTTCAGAAATTGTGTGTTCTTGCAAGAAGCCTGGAAGAAAAAATCCCCAATGGATGAAAGAATGGCAGTGCTACCCTTGAAGGGTCACTGATAAGGTCTTGATATCAAAGCTAAAAAATGTGTTTCTTTACAGTGTTCCACTTTATTGAAAGACCAACATATTGTCTGGGTTACACAGGACCCTGTTTATGCAAAACATAATTTACAGAGCTCATATGTACACTATGTTGTCCTTAAAACCTGGTTTTAAGATCTTTAAAAAATATTGTGGCATTATATTATTATCTCTCCATTGGTCAACACAACAGAGACAAAAAACTCCAATATATATAAAGCTAAAAGAAAAAAAATTGAATTTCTGTATTACTTACACAATGTCCTTCCAAAACAAACAGTAGAGGTATTACATACTTTAGAAGTTAAGCAGAGAAGAAAATTAAGAACTAAATTTAATCCTCAGTGTTCAATGAGAAACTCTTCCAAGCAACCCATATTCATGCCAATTAGTTTCTTACTGCAAAACAAGGAAAGACTCAAATATATTCTATAGCCTAGTCTATAGATTATTCTATAGACTATTCTACAGTCTATATTGAACTGTCTTTTAGATCAGAAATATTTTAATCAATTTTTGGTTTGGACTAAGAATCATCTTAAAATTTGGTTTCTAAGAATCATCACCAATGAAGACATTTTAAACAAAATATTTATAATTAGTATGTAGGTAACACCTAAATATATTTTCCCTAGAGTCAAGGAATTAATTAAAATCCAATTTGTTTGTTTGTTTGTTTTTTAGTGGTTTTTTTTTTAGTGTGTTACTGATGCATCATGACATTTCTTTTTATATTGTAAAATTCATCTTGTTAGATGATTACCAGTTAATTTCTGTTACTGAATGCCAAAACATCTGTCTGATATAGGTGAAGGCAAGAGAATATTTAAATAAAAGTGATGGTCATCAAATAGATGACCATTTAGCAATGAGAAACCAGGGAATAATTATCTTAATATATATTAAAGCTACCAAAACTGTATTATAATTAGCAACATTTTCAAGATGAAGATTTTAACATGGTAATGGCAATTCCTGATTTTCTCCTTCATAGTAGACATGCCTTCAATATTAATCATATTCATTCTACAAAACAACAGAATTATGGAATGGAAGAAAATTATGATATTATGGAATAAATGAAGAAAAGAATCCAGAGAGCACAGTGTATTCATGAGAAGAACTAAAAATGGGAAAATAAGTGGTAAAATATGTTTATGGAGTCAGGTGGGTTGGCTTTGATAGTGAATAAAGTAGGAAAAAGCATTGGGTAAGGAGGTTTAAACATTGAGGTGGAACTACTACCCTGAATTGTTTCTTAGGACAATTAGTTATAAGTTAGTCTACTTTGGGTATTTATAAAATAGTAATAAATTAGTAGTAATCATAAATTATTTCACAGTTTGCAAGTATTGCTTTAAGTCTTCATGTTGTAAGAGGATTTTGACTCTGGAGATGTGGTAACTCACTAAAATCTGATGCTAGTAAACCAGTGAAACTGATGGTAAAGTTCCCAATTCTTGTAATATCATCAGAGCAGTTCTGGTAAAATATTTCTAAAAATCTGGGCTATAGTAGATCTGGAGGGGGTGTACAGGCTGGGGTCTGTCCTTCTGCTATCCTGTACCAAACGGTGACAAATATTATTGTCACATCTGCTTATCCCATGCTACCCTTTCACAGGGTGCCTGCCCTGGTGTTGTGCCAGGTCACAATCCTGAGTATTTTGTAGCCAAAATTGGTGCAGCCAGGGATAGAGACACCTTGATCCTTTCTGTGGTTGCTTCCCAGTGAAAACTGAGACAGACAAACAGTAAATATCTGAGTGCTCTCCCTTTTCTTAAAGCCTTGAACACTTAGGTGGCAGCTGGCATGGAAATCATAGAATCATAGAATCATAGAATTAGCCGGGTTGGAAGGGACCTCAGAGATCATCTAGTCCAACCCTTGACCCACTGGAGCAGTTGCTAGACCATGGCACTGAGTGCCACATCCAGTCTTTTTTTAAATGTCTCCAGGGACGGAGAATCTACCACCTCACCGGGCAGTCCATTCCATAGCCTGATCACCCTCTCCGTGAAGAAATTCTTTCTAATATCTAACCTAAACCTCCCCTGGCACAACTTAAGACTGTGTCCTCTTGTCTTGTTGAAGGTCGTCTGTGAAAAGAGTCCAGTTCCCACCTCGCTACAGCCTCCTTTCAGGTAGTTGTAGACAGCAATGAGGTCTCCCCTGAGCCTCCTCTTCTTCAGGCTGAACAGCCCCAGCTCTCTCAGCCTCTCCTCATAGGGCCTGTGCTCGAGTCCCTTCACCAGCCTGGTTGCCCTCCTTTGGACCTGTTCCAGGACCTCTACATCCTTCTTAAACTGAGGGGCCCAGAACTGGACACAGTACTCGAGGTGTGGCCTCACCAGGGCTGAGTACAGGGGCAGAATCACCTCCCTGGACCTGCTGGCCACGCTGTTTCTGATACAGGCCAGGATGCCATTGGCCTTCTTGGCCACCTGGGCACACTGCTGGCTCATGTTCAGTTTCTTGTCGATGCAGACTCCCAGGTCCCTTTCTGCCTGGCTGCTCTCCAACCACTCTGTGCCCAGCCTGGAGCTCCCCATGGGGTTGTTGTGGCCAAAGTGCAGGACCCGGCACTTGGCCTTGTTGAACCTCATCCCGTTGGAATCGGCCCAGCTCTCTAGTCTGTCATCTTGGTTGCTGTTCAATTATTTCGCTTTTCTTTGGTTTTTCTTCAATCACAGAATCACCATGCAGCTTTCCATTCCTGCCCAGCTGTAGTAGGAAACATGGTAACTTTTTTAAAGGAGAGGAAAAAGCCAGTTTGTCTTCATTTTTGCATTGTTTTTCTTGAATCAGAGCAAATACATTGTTACACTGCATCTTCTGGAGTTTACAGTTAAATCGGTCACAAGATCATTGTAGAAACATAGCCAATAATTAAGATAAACACTGAGAATAAAGTCCTAGGTGGTTTATATCATTTAATATAGCAATAACTGCATGACAATAACTTTTGAAACAGTCTCTATGGATTAAAAAAAAAATCTGCTCATAGGTGCATGACTACTTTAGAAATATTCCTGCTGAAAGCTGCAAAACACCAGAGTAACACTAAGAAAAGCTTGAAAACAAAACAATAACAGTTGAACCAATAAACCTCAGCAAAAGCAGAGGCAAGAAAAGCAGAATGACCTAAGAGTTTACTTCAGTTTTTAATTTTTTTTTCATTTTTTTACTTCTTTTTTTAAATCCTGGGCAGACCATTCCTAAACCACTTCACTGGGGAGACAGAGATAAATGTAAGTTTGCATTTCAGCTGCAATTAGGAACAGTTTTCTGACAACCTGTACATGGTTTTCATTGAACACTTTGTTAATCTTATTTACTGTTCTTTTTAATGGGTTCACAATCTCTTAGGATACAACTGGTATATTTTTGTGCCAGCTTAACTTCAGCTTTCTAATTTAAGCAAAATCTTTGTTACAGGCTTTTTAATACCTTCATGCTTTTCATGTATAAACCCAGCAGGTTTCCCCTAATGAGAGGCATGGCTAGGCAAACAATTTAGGGAACTTACCAGTATAAACTCCAGATATGGAGACCCAAAATCATGTGAAACTGCTGTGCCCCCAAAGACTGACCAGAAATATATAAATCCAAAAATGTGGAATAACTTCATCTTTCTCCACCAGTGCCTTGCTCTCCTGGAGCTGTGCTGGGGAGAATCCTCAGGTTAGTTCAGCTCCCTGTAGGTGATTTTATTCCAGCTGCCTTGATCAGGATGATGCTCAGTTGCTGTGGGATTGCTATACCTGTAATTTAGGCATCCATCACCCATTGCTGTCCAGGCTTCCTCTGACTCAACAAAAACAGCAGCATCAAGAAGGACAGGGTGAGGATATAAGGGAAGGTGACACCTTTGCCATGAATTCCAAAAGCACCTCAGGATAGTGCTGATAATAGAACAGATACTGCTCTGGGCCCCTCAGTTTAGGAAGGAGATTGAGGTGCTGGAGCAGGTCCAGAGAAGAGCAAGGAGGCTGTGAAGGGATCCAGCAGAATTCCTGTGAGGAAGGGCTGAGGGAGCTGGGGGTGTTGAGGCTGGAGAAGAGGAGGCTCAGGGGAGACCTCATCACTCTCTACAACTCCCTGAAAGGAGGTTGGAGCCAGGGGGGGGTTGGGCTCTTTTCCCAGGCAACTCTCAGCAAGACAAGAGGGCAGGGTCTCAAGTTGTGCCAGGGGAGGTTTAGGTTGGAGATGAGAAAGAATTTCTTTCTGGAGAGGGTGATCAGACATTGGAATGGGCTGCCCAGGGAAGTAGTGGATTCTCCGTGTCTGGAGATCTTTCCAAAGAGCCTGGATGTGGCACTGAGTGCCATGGGCTGGGAACTGCAGTGGGAGTGGATCAAGGGTTGGACTTGATGATCTCTGAGGTCCCTTCCAACCCGGCCAATTCTATGATTCTATGATTCAAACACACAGGAGTTCATCCTTCAGGATAAGGTTACAGCAGCTTCATCAATAACAGGCAAAGTATGTCCTGAACCATAGACTCAAGACACTGTTTTTGAAAACTGGGCAATAAAGCCATGCCTGGTCTGAAATGCTGCCTTCAGTGCCAAATTAATTAATCACCTACTTGGAAAAATGAAAAGAAACCCACAGTCCTCCTCTTGAAACACATGAGCAAGGCAGGAGCAGCCTGGCACATTAGAAGTTAAAAAGTCAGAAATGTTTTCTGCAGTGTTAGCCAGTTCCACTTGCTGTTGGTTGCCCCAGAGCTTCCAGGTATAAGTGATTCTGAAGAATTCAGGTCCTCAATGTTTATTTTTTTAGGAGCAGGATTTAAGGGCAGGGCCCTTGAAAGTCTCACTGGCAGTGAAAAGGAAAAATCAGAGCTAGAAATGCAGCTGAAGTGCTTTGATGTATCACATCTTCTCAATGTGCCTCTCCAACACTTCTTCCTGCTCCCAATCTACCTGCAAATCTTGAATAAAATGACAACAGGAAAAATAAAAACCTGACACTTGTGAAAGCCTGATAAACCTCAGAGGGGAGATCTTTAGGAGATCTTGGTAATGATCTCTGACAACCAGACACCCTTCTGCACACAGGGCTCTTCTTTTTCCAGCAGTTGCTTCCCCAGCTCTTTGATGTGGTTCTTCATTCAGCAGTTTTCCTGGTTGAAAAAGAATTCTTTTGAGCATCCCTCTGAAAGAGAAAACTAAACAAGCTGACAAAATGCTGCAACATTCATTTACATCACAAAGGCAGACGTTTTTGTTTTTTTTTTTCATCTCAGAAGCATGTGAGACTCAAGGGGCATCTGATTACTGACATGAAGCCAAACAGGATACAGTCTGCATATTCTTACACATGCAAAGGCATCTGGGGGCAGAGTGAGTAATGGCATTCTTCAGATGAAGAGGTCATTACATCATCTTCATGCACCAAAAGAAAATCCTTCTCCTTCCACTAGTCACAAACCCCTTTTTTTTTTTAAGCCTAAAATCAGTCTCAAATAACAAACAAGCTCCAAATAAATTAACCAAACTTTTGCCATTCTGAAATCTCCCCCAGATTTTTGCATTATGCAGGGGCCTGTGCTTCATAGAAGGAAGTTCTGGTATTTCAGGAAGGATTTCACTCTTAGCAGCAGAAGTAAGTAAAGAAATCACCAATTATCATTAAATCTCTTCCTGGTGAAGGAACAGTTCCTGCCTGTGACGGGGTTGATCTCTACCATGTAATATCCTACTTCACACATATGGAATGACAGTGGATAGATAATCATTCTCCTTCAGCAGGGCACACACTTGGCAACCTAATTTCGATGTCAGGCTGCCAGCTAAGCTTAAGTGTGGTTGAATGTGTCTTTTAATTACAAGGAGTTCATTAGAAAACTTCAGAGGGGGGTTATACATGCAATTAAAGGAATATTTTATGTATATATATATATATATTCTCAGTGGCAGAAGCAAAGACTTTCCAAGAAATAATTCAGCAGAGCTTTCTAATGCCCCTCCCAAACCAACCAACCCATGAAATAAACCCAAACAAACAAAAAACCCAACCCCTCTCCTCCACAAAAAATAAAATAAATAAAAAAAAAATCCACCGACAAAACCCAAAACCACCAAACCAGAAGCAAACAACAAAGGATAACAGAAAAGTTACTTGCAGTGTCTCCTCCCTGCCTCTACACCTTTCCTCATCAAGTAACCTCTCAATGCAAACAAAATGGAAACTAAAAAACTCAGCAGATAGGCCACAGGAGACCTTAAGCAACAACCACCTCTGCCAAACTGGAATTTCAGGTTGCTTTCATCTCACAAAATAAAGAGGTTTTATTTCACCAGAACCATTCTGACAAGCTAAACAATGCACCATAATTTAAATCCTTGCAAAAATTCCTTTAACCTCTTCCATAATTGTGATTTAATGCCAAATTCCAGTCCCATCCCTGACCTTTTGCTCACTGTAATTCCTATCTTTGTGTCCTCACTTCAGTGTCTCCAAAATAGGATTTAATGTTCTACAGTAGCTATGCTAAAACTTATTGAACTTATGCTCTGCAGAGCCCCAAAACTTTGTGTGTGAAGAACACAACTTCTCCAGTATTGCAGAAGTACCAAAAGGAGCATTTTAGTGTCCATGTCATCTCTCCCATTGCCTGCTAATTACAAAGCCAGGGATCCAAGCTTCCTAACTACTTTTTAGGAAGCACTTGCTTGCACGCATAATTAACACTTATTAATTGGGCTGCTAAAGCTGCTGTTCAAGTTTTAAATAAGAGCTTTGCTGAAGCACCATTCAGTGAGAAATGAAGCTTATTGTTATCTGACCTGCTGCACCACATCCACCTCCCATTCTCAGAAACTCTGCAGAGATAATCACTCTATTTGCTTTGTATTCTAAAGAGTAAACCACAACCTTACTGCTAAATTACCTCTCTTGAAAGAAGAACAATGCAGCAAAGAGGAAACAACCTTCCAAACCCCTATCCTACCAGGAAAAAAGTAGTTGCTTCTTAAAAAAAAAAAAAAAAGCTTTCTTTGAAGACACTTAATAGTTCAAAAGAGCCTTTGCAGAAGTTTTTGGATATTCTATTCCTGGAGGTCCCTCTAGTGGCTGAGGTGTCGAGTTTAGCTGGTCTGGCTTCATAGGCTATAGGTGTTTTGGGGGTTTTTTTGGTCTCATTTTTCTGATAATAGGCACAAAATGCATCCTTTCAAACTGATCATTCCTCCTTCTACAAAAACTGAAAGCGGTAGAAAAGGATTTGTCACATTAGAAAAAAAGGAAAAAATAATTGGCACTTGGAGAATAAGGAAGTTATTTCATCCAGTTAGAAAATGCTGTGTTACTGCTTGCCAGCTTTGCCATCCAGCCACAGACCCAGTTGGTTTTCTTTTCTTATGCAGGGCTGTTTGAAGACATGGAGAGGTAGCACCTTGTTTTCAGACTGTCCTCTGGCACAGTTTGTCTTTTACTTGAGAAATCTGTCCTGTTCAGGTATGAGGACTGAATGCCCAGATCCATGGTGGGACAACTCCCAGGGTTGGAATGCTCCAATGGATGCCTACAAATTCTTCAGAAAGGATGGAGAGGGAAGGATGAGGCACCTCAGGTCATGGTGATACAGATGCTGATAAATTTATTTTACTTGTTTTATTGTTGACAGTTGGATGCCATGATCTTAGAAGTCTTTTCCATCCATGACAATTCTGTGCTGTGTCCCTCTTCTTAAGGGTTGTATTTTTTAAGGAGAAGCTGACACTCTCTGAGGAGGAGGCTTACACTCTGTTTCTCTGTTCTCTGGTTTAGAACCCAGTGAGAGTGGTTCTAAATTGTAGGCTAAGGAAAGACAAAGCTTGTAGCAGATAGTAATTTTTTGCACTTTTTAAGCTGAGGATACCAACAGGAAAAATCTCCAGGGTAGAATTTATCATGCTGCCTGAAATGCTTTGATTGGTATTGACACACTAAAAATAGAGTTGTGTGGAGATAACATCTTAAGTCACCCAGCTTCTCAAATTCTGCAGAAATCAGGCTGTTCACCTCAACATCCCAGAAGCCTCCAGAAAGACTGAAAGCTTAACATCCAACCCAGCCAATTCTCTGATTCTATGATCATCTGCTTGCTGTTTTCTCCCCATGCTGGCTACAGGAACCATGCCCTTGAACTGTACTTCCCTAGACCTCCCCTGCTCTTATCTAAGGAGCTTCTAGCTCCTTTTTTCTTTTTTTCCTCTTTCACCCAAGCAGCTGGTGACAGTGAACTGCTGGTCCCTCTTTCTACTGCACCCATTTAATAGGAATTGGTCCCAGAGATGCCTGCCTGCCTCAAGGGCAGAGCTAACTGGGCACTGGTCCTCAACAGGACAAGCTACCTTATTCTAATTATAGAAATGGCAATAAATTGTTCAATAAAGTGTTACATTTTAAGCTGAGGAAGAAATAGGACACTTAAAACAACTTATAGAGATCATCCAACTGTTGAACCTGATAGTCTAAAAGGAGGGTGATTCAGGGATTTCTTTTGATGCAGAATAAATAATAAATTATCCAAGAGAGCACCAATTTCCTGTAAGCCTACTGAATTTAAGAAATCATTTTCATTTCTCTATCCAAGAGGGAAGTTCCAGTCTCTAACCTTGGATTTGAACAACTGGAGTTCAGCTCCCAGTTCTCCCACAGACTTCCTGTGTGACCTCTGTGGGTGTCACTGTCCTTTTGCCTTGGGTTCTTAATGTGTCCATGGGATAATAGCACTGTCCTCCTTTGGAGCTGTGCTGAGAAATCCAGTTGCAGGATCAACACCTGGATTTGCTGGGGAAGAGGAGAAACAGGATTAGTCAGTAAAAAGGCAAGGAAGCTTTGGAACACCACGTAACGTTCTGGTGTGCAGACAGAACTAATTACACTGGGATTTTGATTTAAAACCCACAAATTTCATTGAGCTGCTTTAACTGCTGCTCATCCTAGACAGAGATTCTTCCTGGCATTTGCCCTTGCTGTGAAATTTCATGTCAACAAATAAAGAAACAGAGATAACCTGCACACAGCAGGCTCAGTTGTCACTGGTAACAATGATCTTTGAAGTTACAGCTCAACAATTGTGCAAAGAGAAAACAAAGAGAACCCATCTGTCCTGGTTTGGGCCAGGATAAAGGTGATTTTCTGTCTTGTACTTTTGCTTTTCGCTAAGTCTCTTGTAAGTAGTTTCACTTGCTGAAATTAACAGCAAGTTTCTCAGACAGTGTGTGCTTCTAGGATTGATAACACTTGATGTTTATAGTTACTGCTAGAGACTGGTGTGCAGAGCCAAGGACACTGCTCAGCTCTGAGGAAAACATTTTACCGTCCAGGAGGACACAGAGGTCCCACCTGAGCCCTCCTTTGGGGAGGAACAGACAAGAGAGATGCCAGAATTGACCAAACAGAGGATTCCATCCCATATACGTCACACTCAGTATAAATTTGAGGCATCACGAGGGCCGAGCCAGATCTTTTCCGGATTTCCAGACTTCTGGATTTCCTGATTTCCCTTCCTCCCTTCCTTCACCCGGCATCCTGGAAGGATCCTGTCCGTTTGTCTGCCTGTGGTCCTGATCCGTGCCAGCCCATATCTGTGTGTTCCTGCCTCTGGTTCCCGACTGCTGCCGACTCCAGGAGTCCAGCCTGGACTTTCCCAGGGCTGCCCTGCAGCCTCGGTGGTGACGTGAGAGTTATTGGGGGATAAGGGGGAGGAATGTGGTTTCCATTTTCCTGTATATTTGTATATATTTAGTAATTTTTCCTATTTATCATTACTGTTCATTAAAGTTGTGTAGTTTAGTTCCCAACCCATCAGTCTCTCTCCCTTATTCTCTCCCCTTTCTTTATCAAGGAGAGAGAGATTAATAGAGAGCGTCTGTTATTCGGTTTAATTGCCGGGCCAGTGTTAAACCGTGACACCATCTCAAGCTTAGTGGCTGTGGTTAATAACCAAAGGGGGAGAAACTGGAATCTGTGGAGGATGCAGTGACTCAAACATTCAAGTCAATGAACATTCAGTGCAAGTTTCACCTTGTAATACAAAGGAATCTAAGGAGGAAATCATTGCACATGGATTGGCAGAGTGAGCAAGACTGAAGAAGAAGGGGAGAAGAGGAAAGAATAATAATAATAGTAAATAAGAATAATAATAATAAAGGACTGAATAAATGGTGCTGTGATTTTGCAGAATAGCAGGTGCCTTCAGATCTTACAAAACTTTTAACCTCAAGCACCTGGGAGAGGACAATCAATCACAAATCTGCAATTATTTCAAGCATTATTTCCTTCTTAGCAGATTGATAGAAAGGCTGGAAAGCTGCCAGGAAGGGAGACAGATGCATGGGTGTGTGATGACCAGAGAGGTCAGCAAACTTTAGGAGAACTCTGCAGAAAAGGTAATGAAACAATCCAGGAAATGGGTTTATAATAAATACATCTGCTTTGAGCAGAAGGGAGAACATGCAAAAACAAATAAAGAAATAATTATAATAATAAAAAAGGTTTGCCTGACAGAACAGTACAGTTTAAATAAGACTTCAAAAGAATAAAAATACACAGGATTTCAACAGAGAGGACACTTGCAGAAGAATATTCCAAGAGGTACTGAGATTCTCTCTCTGTCTTACTCAGGGCCTGGAACAAGAAGAGCCTCAGACCCAGTTTTGCTCCTGAATTGTAGATTCAGCTGAGCAAATGAGTTCTACACCAGAGACAAACGTCTGCTTGGGTTATTACTTTGACAATTTCAGCACCTAATGCTTTCTGACAAAACCATTGGTCAAATCTGGACAAAACCAGGCAGTGCCA
Source organism: Calypte anna (assembly GCF_003957555.1). NCBI lineage: Eukaryota > Metazoa > Chordata > Aves > Apodiformes > Trochilidae > Calypte > Calypte anna. The sequence continues at coordinate 13,063,966 of NC_044250.1, forward strand.
GTGCCTTCAAGACATTAAAATGTGGTTCAGCTCTCAGAGAACATCTCTTGATTCAGGTTCTGTTTTGTTTCAGGATTTTGTACTTCAAGCAAGTGTCACTGCTGTAACAAAGATCAGAGAACTTTTTATTACTCTGCTGCAATGGAATTCACCAAAATTACATTCCTAGAAACACAAACATGGATACTTAATAAATAGTGGCATGTGGACATATAAAGGAAATTTTAAAGCAATCCAGAATAATTACACAGATCATGATGAGAGAAACAAATCTGTTCTCCTGAACAGAGAGAAATTGGCTATCTGACTGTTTTATATCATTTTATATTCTAATCAAAAGGATGTGTCAGTGATACATTTTCTAAAGGTTTTAGAAACAAAGCACAAAAAGGAATCCAGACTTGCAGAAGAAAAGTGAACTTAAAGCCTGTGAAAATGGCAAAGACTGAAAACACCAAATATTTGTGGCATACATCAACTTACAGCAAAAAACCCAAAGTACAAACATAGAGGAGTCATAACACTCCTTTTGCTAGTGAAGGACAGAAGTGTGTGAATAAACATATTACTATGAAAAAAATTGAAAGCTTGGGCATATCTTTGCCTTCCTCACAGTAGCCCTCAGCTGAACTGCAGTGTGTATCAAGATAGCAAGTTACCTAAAGAAGCATGGTGATGGAACACTGGAACTCTAAATACAGAATAAATCCCCCAAATTAATTCACTTTTAAGGCTGCCATGCTGTGCACAAAAGCTGGAGGTTATTGATGTAAGTGTACACTAAGCCTTAATCACTGGGATAGCTCTGGGACTGCACACAGGTGCTCTGGGAGGTTTGCTAAAGATTTTTATAGCTGAGAAAAGCACCTGACTCCTCTGAGAGGGAATGAGGAATCAGTTACTCAAGATCCAAGTCACTGCAATTTGAAAAGTTAATCTAGAATATTTATTCCCAGCTGGTTGTCCCTTTCTGATAACTCCTGTTGCAGAGCAATGCTGATTATTTGCATCTCCATCTGTTTTCACAGGGCTTATTTCCATCCAGAGCTACCAGAGGCATTAGGAATGTTTATTTTTATTGGCACAGGGATGGGTGTGCCAAGTCATCTGGTAACATCCTCCTCTTTCCAAACAGGCAAAGGGAGCAGCAGCAAACATCAGGCACCCCGAAGCAACTCAGCCCTGCAAAGGCCAGGCAGCAGGTAGGATGGAGAACTATATAAATCAGAGATGCTTCTGAATCAACCATTACTTAAATCATTACTTAACTCTGTATTTTCTTTTCCTTTCATTAGCAGGGAGTAATTAGCAGTGGTATAAAGCAGTCACTGCCACTCTTTCATTTTTTTGAGGAGCCAAGTATGGGTAAAAACTTCCAGATTTTCTCTATCAGGAATTCCATGAGCTTTTTTTTTTGCTGTTCTTTATGTTCTACATGGCTTTCTGTAGGTTTTTTTTGTTCAGTACTTTCTTTTTCTTATATCTTTCCTTTCTTTCCTTTTTTTGCCACTCTTTCCTTTTTTTGAGGAGCCAAGTATAGGTAAAAACTTCCAGATTTTCTCTATCAGGAATTCCATGAGCTATTTTTTTTTTTGCTGTTCTTTATGTTCTACGTGGCTTTTTGTAGGTTTTATTTTTGTTCAGTACTTTCTTTTTCTTATATCAGTAGGAGCTAACTCACTTTATTTGCCCTGTAATGTTGTGTTATTGTGTTCCCCAGTGTTTAGACAGCCTTTTAGCTTGCACTAGCAATAACCTTTGGAATCTTCATAGATCCTTGTATCTAGCTGATCCTTGGCCACTGCTTTGTCCTGATACTGGTAGACTGCAGAGCAGAACAGAAATGTTCATTGACAGAGTTAAGATAGTAAAAGCCCTCTTAATTTGAAGTTTTTTGAGAAAAGGCAGTCAAATACCTGTAAAGACTCTGTTTAGAATCTCAGGGAATATTTCCATTAATGCTGAGCCTGACTTTGGCTTGTTTTATTTTTATTAACCCTTCATCTAGGAAAGCATCTTGTCCTCTTGAGTTAAAAAGATAAAATCAATCATAAATGTGAAAGTCATCCTTGTCTTTGGTAAATGCTTTGAACTTGGTAGAAATCTTTTGATTCTAACACACAGCTCAAGGGAATTCATAGAATCATAGAATCATAGAATTAGCCGGGTTGGAAGGGACCTCAGAGATCATCGAGTCCAACCCTTGACCCACCGGAGCAGTTGCTAGACCATGGCACTGAGTGCCACATCCAGTCTTTTTTTAAATGTCTCCAGGGACGGAGAATCTACCACCTCACCGGGCAGTCCATTCCATAGCCTGATCACCCTCTCCGTGAAGAAATTCTTTCTAATATCTAACCTAAACCTCCCCTGGCACAACTTAAGACTGTGTCCTCTTGTCTTGTTGAAGGTCGTCTGTGAAAAGAGTCCAGTTCCCACCTCGCTACAGCCTCCTTTCAGGGAGTTGTAGACAGCAATGAGGTCTCCCCTGAGCCTCCTCTTCTTCAGGCTGAACAGCCCCAGCTCTCTCAGCCTCTCCTCATAGGATCTGTGCTCGAGTCCCTTCACCAGCCTGGTTGCCTCCTTTGGACCTGTTCCAGGACCTCTACATCCTTCTTAAACTGAGGGGCCCAGAACTGGACACAGTACTCGAGGTGTGGCCTAACCAGCGCTGAGTACAGGGGAAGAATCACCTCCCTGGACCTGCTGGTGACGCTGTTTCTGATACAGCCCAGGATGCCATTGGCCTTCTTGGCCAATTGGTCATGTAAATAAAATTAGCTGCATACATTCTTGAAGCATTAAGTCTGTTATCTTCAAAATAGGCCAAGGGCTTCATAGAAATAAACTGAGCATCTGCTAGAATGTCACCCTAGATGGGTAGGTTGCCTGCTTCAGTTTTATATTTAATAGTCAGCATTTTACACTACATGTGGGGTTTTTTTCATCAGTATTATAATGATAGACAATGTGGAATAGATCCCAGTCTATTGACAGGGATAGTAGAAATGATTTTAACTTTACAATTTGGTAACCAACTCTCTCTGCCAGAGAGCTCTCAGTTTTTAGCTGTTTTCAAGAGGCTTGTGGCAAGTGAGAAAGAGGGGTTTAAGTCTTTTCTAGACTTTCACTCTGTAATTAGCTAGAGGTTACATGTTTCTATACATGGGTTTCATTCTTTTTTTTAAAACAAAGGCAAACAGCACTGTTACATCTTCACTGTATTGCTCCACACCTCTGCAATAGTAAAAGCTTCACCCAAGCTGTGTTATGGTTCAGCTTTAGAGCAGGAACAATAATTGGAATTCTGTTAAATTTGCACCTCTGACAACACAGTAACTACTGAACAGTTACTACATCCCAGCCCTTTCCTCCTCCATAGCCCCACACTCTGACATCACCCACCAGGGGATGGTTCATGGATGCAGCAAAAACTGTGAAACCTTTTAGCATCCTGGAATTAAAAAAAAACTTTCTTGTCAGGGTGGCCAATTGAGCTTCTATTTGGCTGCCCAAGGAAACCTGTGACAGTACTATGAAGTACACTGTGTAAAGATATTTCTAGTTTCATTTAACTCCTAAGGGCATTTTACTCTAATTTGATCATATGGGTTAGTTGGAACAATTGGGACTTTTTTTTTTTTTATTTTTTTTCTCAGCTGTGGGATATCAGTGCACTACAGAACTTGTCCCCACACACAATCTTCTATTCAAGGTCTGCAGCTACATTGCTACCAGGATAAAACACAGCAGTGAATTTCCAGAAGCAGTGGCATCTCTTTCCTGAACCTCTGCATCCATCTACTTCTCTGTAGATTTTAAGCTGCAGCAACTGGATTGATATAGTGGGGTTTTCATTTGGTTTATTTTTGCTTTTTCACAGCACCTTGGATCTCTAAGGCATTGAAAAAAAAAAAAAAACTAAAACCCAAACTAACAAAAACACCCAACCCCTTCAAAAAACCTCCCAAAACCAAAGTACCCAACTTTGTATTATGGAATGTAGAAAGAGGGGTGGGGAAAGCATCTCTTGTAATAGCAAGTTTGCTCTGTAGTTGCTCTTTTCAAGACCAAATCTTTCTGGGGAAGGCAGAAATCAAGTCAGTCTGTCTGCCTTGTCAGGAGGTATCTCTAGAGTTTTGATTTAACACAAACAGGCAAACAAATCCCTGCTCTCTAAGAGAGGAAAACTTGCATTGCATGTATGCTTTGCACATAGATATTGCAGATACAGAGCTAGAGGTTTGACATGTGCTGCTATAGATGAGAAAACCCAATTTCTGAAAATTAAAAGAAAAAAAAAAACCAAAAAAAAAGATCCTGCTGCATTCAGTGGGTCTGATTTCTAAACGTGCAACAAGACCCAGTGAATGCAGGTGCTTAAAGTAGAGGCTTCTGGAAATTCACAGCAATATCCAAACACAACTTCAGTTTTATAGATAATGGAAAGATAAAGAGAGAGCTGTGTCTTATCCAGAGAAAAACTCACAACACTTGATGGACAATTTTGCCACTGGCATTTTTGCAGAATGCACCAAGTTCAAATTGTGCCTGCAGGTTTTTTGGATTTAACAAACAAAGCAGACCAAATTATTTTCCTAAGCTTTGGAATTCCCAAAATAAACCTTGCATTTGTTTTATGCAAAAGAGATTCTAGGTTTTGAATATGCCTCCCCTTTGAGAAGAATAAATACAAAATTTGCCTAAAGCACTGAACAAGCTCTTAGAAACAGATGAGGAAAGCAGTCCCAAAAGGAAAAACAGTGGAGGCTTTTGCTTTGGGTTTTTTCCCTGAAAAAAAATTGTTCTTTTATATAAAAGAATGCATGGCTACAGGGATGAAATTGGAAAAAAAAAAATAGTACATGTGACAAAGTTGAAAAGAGGTAAAGATTATTTTAGCACAGCTTGTAAAGGAGAATTTGTAAAGGTTGGTACTTAAGTTAATGCTGGGGCTAACCTTGTGAAGTCAGCTGCTGGCATCAAGAGAGAGATTTGGGATTTTTGCAGATTCTACAAGTGTGAGATATTAAGATTTTAACAAATAAAAAACACTTTCAGGTATGGTTTTGTTTCCTTACCTGAACACTGCCTTTCCTGAAGCATTTCTTGTGAACTGGAACCTTTCCCATCTTCTTGGGATTTTCTTTCAGCATGACTTATGGCTGTGGTTTCTCAGTACAGGAATTTCAGGAGTTTGCATGTCGTGCTCTATCCCACAGCAGTGAACTGATTTTGCTGAAAAACGACCTGGCAAAAATGAGTTCTTTTCAAGTGACCTCAAGTCTGATTTACTGAAGGGCCACACAAAGAGTTCTGCTAGCACAGCTTCCAAGGGGAGTGCTATGGGAACAGAGTAGTGAGGCTACAGGGATATTTGAAGGAATATATTTGAAGGTCCAGGAATATTTGGGCAGCTTCCCCCCAACACCTCAAACCCATGTTCTGTGCAAGCACAGCCAATTTTTTAATTTTAATTGAGCAGTGTTGCTTTGTGTTTTCTCTTATCAGTTCCATCTGCTCCTTCCATTGCTTATCTACATTTCTCTTTTATCATTTCTCCCCCCTTTCAGGTTCCCTCCTTGGAATAAATCCACTTGTATGAAATTCACTGCATCTATATGCAAATCCCTGCAAACTCAGTAAAAATTCAAATAGCCTCTGGTGCTCTCTACTGGGTTAAGCAGATGAAGACAGAAACAAACAAAGCCAAAATACCTCTATTTGCATTAACAATTTGCACCTTCATTTGTTAAAGGCCTGGTGCTAACCCCATCCAAACCAAAGCACTCAACTCTCCTGGAAATTAATGGGAAGACTCAATATTAATGAGAAAAATTAATCAAATTAATGGGAAGACTCTGTCAATACCAGATTTGCATCTTTGTGTCCTGGCAATTACAGGAAGGAGCTCCAGAGACATACCCTGGAAACATTAAAACAAAACCTCTATTGGTTCAGTAACACAATTCTCTTCCCACACATCTTCTTATAGCTTGCTGTTGTTCATGGTGTTTTAAAGATAATTTTTTTCTCATTTTATTTTGGTTATTGACTATGCAGAGATACAGTAAAGAGGAATCACATTAAATAGTCTAAATTACTGTTACAGAAAGTGAGAACACTGATTTTTTTAAAGCTTTTAGTGCTTCAAGTCACGAATATATTTGGAAACTTGACACAAACTTCTATTTTCCTGGGCTACTTCTGTGCTTCACTGCTCTCCATGAATTTATTTCTATGAATGCTTGCTCCTGCATCTGCAAACTCATAAAATCTCTGATTAGTTTGCTGTCAGCCTCAACTGACCTGTCTCTCTCTGTGTCCTAATCACAGTATGGAGAAACTTTCCAGTCTGTTATTTACTTTGTGCTTGTTGCATCCCTCCAGCTCTGATCTCTGGCTGTTAATGACTTTTGGCTCTTCTGAAGGTGAAGGTGTCTGAAGGGGAGAGAAGTTCAAGATACATTTGTCATGACAGTCACAGTACTTTTGCTCTTTTTTTCCCTATTTTTACAGTTCAAGGATTTATTTCCTACAGGCAGAGAATCACAGAATTGTTTGGGTTGGAAGGGACCTTAAGGATCACCCAGTTCCAACCCCTCTGCATGGACAGGGAAACCTTCCCCCAGCCCAGTTTTCCCTGTCCAACCTGACCTGGAACATTTCCAGGGATGTGGCAGCCACAACAGCCCTGGGCAACCTGTGCCAGAGTCTCACCACCCTACACCTGAGATTTTTTCCCTAATGTCTACCCTAAACCTCCCCTCTTCCCTTTTAAAGCCATTACCTTATAAATGCCCTTATAAAAAGTCCCTCCTCATCTTTTCTGGAGGCACCTTCAGGGACTGGAAGGCCACTGCAAGGTCTCCCTGGGGCTTCCTTTTCTCAGCCTGGCCTCCCAGGAGTGATGCTCCAGCCCTCTGCTCTCACTCCATCAGCTCCGTGTCCTTCCCCAAAATGACAAAGGGAATGACAAAGCCCTCAACAGGACACCTGGCCATGATTTCTGCTGGTGTGTTTCACCACTCCTAAGTCTTTCTGATTTATTTAGCAATTCCTTGGAATCAAGGCAGAGGATTTATCATTAGGCAGTGATGCAGAACATTTCATGCACTATTACCAGAACCTGAATGTGCTAATTCCTGACAAACATTTCCCAAAGCTTCAACATAAATATAAGCAAGGTAATGTTTATACTTGCACAGACTTACAATCTCTCACAGAAATATATATGAGTTTATTTTCCCTATCAAATACTTCTTTTTGTCTCACACCATGTATTTATATTCCCAAGGTAGGCTTAGGTATTTTTCCCTTTCTGAATCCAAGTTAATGCCCTCTCTTACCTCCCCTTCTCTGTTTCATTTGCCTCTGATCAAACCACTGGTTTTGCTTCTTCACACTTATGCACACACACTAGGTTAGAGCCCATCCAATTCATCTCTGGAGCACATGCTGAAATCAAATTTGAATTTTGCAGCCTTTATTCTCCCCTTTGCTCTTCTAATTTTCATTAACCTGATCCCCTTTATTTGCTTTGTGCTTCATATTTATTGTATTTTAATTCAAGGCAGGGATGAAAAAGTGGCTGCTGCTGAAAGCAAATAATCCCATTACCCTGTTGCTGGCACAGCCCCAGTAAACTCCCTGATGCAATTTTCCTTGAGTGAGTCCTTGCTCTGCAGCCAGCAGGAGCATTCCCATTAGGAATGCTCCACAAGCACACATCTGCCCTGAGGATCAGAGCTGCAGATGCAGATTCAACTCTCAGACTTGGGAGAACATTCAGGTTAAGGTAAAGTTCTTTGGGTCACAAGACAGAGACTCCAGCACCATTGAGGAGTGTGCCCTGGTTGCTTTACCTTGCTCCTAACCAAGTTTTTTCCTTCAATGAGGTATTTCTCTGAGCAGCCTTCTTCCCATCATTCCCTCTTGAGCCCACAGTTTGCTGTCCTAGCCATAAATATGAAGAACAAACATTTCCTGGAATCCTTTTGCTGGGAAGCTGTTACACCCTCCTTTTCCCTTCCTCCAGTCTCCTCTGCTCTTGGTAACACAACCCTCATTTGCTCCAGCTTTTCTTCTTTCAGAGCAATGCCTCTGCCTGTCTTTCTTGTTGCTCTTTTCCAGCTGGTCCACAATTCTCTGGAGACCCAGCACCCACCCTGAGGACTGGAGCTAAAGCTGTTCTGACACAGAGCAGAGTGAGCTCCCCCAGGCTGTCCTGGTTAGACTGCCCTGAGCAGCATTTCCTTCTGGCAAGAACACCAGAGCATTTTTTGCCATTTTTTCTGCTTGTAACCCTCAGATCTTCTCCACCAGGACTGCAATTTGGCCCAATGGAGCTAAGGAGGGGAGGGTTGGGACTGACCTGACATCAGCAATACTGCCTCTACTCTATGACTATGTTAAATCAATTCACCTGCATATTTAAATGCACTCCTTGAAGGGGTGGAAGGATTCAACAGTGATTAAAAGCCAGGGTGTGTCCCAGTCTGTGTACTGGTATGGAGGAGAATTCTTCCTCCTGCTAAGCCCTGATTGCTGATGACTGCCCCACACCTACTCTCTCAATCAACCCATTCCCCTTGAAGACAACAACTGAGGTTGGGGCAGTTTTCACAAGCCTCAAATTTGACCTCTCTTCCTTCCATCCACACATCCTAACCCTGGTTAAAATCTAAAGTGAGGATGAAAAGGGAGCCACAGTCTTGTCACCCATCTGAAGGCAAAGCATCTGTCCTTTCTTACCACATCAGGAAGTGCTGTCTGGTCCTAAAGGGCTCCCATAGCTTTCCATAGCTGGAAATAGCCTATGGAAAGGTGGGGGAAAAGTTAGGGAATTGTAGGGAAAAAGTTAGAGGAACTGTAGAGAAAAAGTTAGAGGAATTGTAGGCTAAAAGATAGGGAAATTGTAGGGGAAAAATAGGGAAATTGTAGGGGAAAAGATAGGGAAATTGTAGGGGAAAAATAGGGAAATTGGAGGGGAAAAGTTAGGGAAATTGGAGGGGAAAAGTTAGGGAAATTGGAGGGGAAAAGTTAGAGGAATTGTAGGAGAAAAGGAGTCTGGGCATGGCAGAGGAAGGTTGAGGAAGCAGAGAGAAGAGGGAGAACAGCCTAGAAAGAAATTCCCATAGGTGTCAAAATGTTTCCCTGTGGTTCTGCTCTCACTGCTTTTTCTGGATAAATCTGCCAGGAAAGATTCTCTGCAGAGCTTCCCCTTGTAGAGTTTCCTTACAGCCATCACAACTGAAGTTAAAATTCCCTCCCAATCTCCTACATCCCAGCAATTTAGACTGCCCAAATAAGAAGCAAAGAATTAAAAAAAAAAGAACTCAAATTAGCACCACCCAAGAGGAAGGGCTAACCAGCAGCAGGACCTCCAAACCCCAGGGTGAGAAGCCCTGGTTGTAGAGCAGGACAACTCTGACAGCTTCCATTTATGAGGTTAAAGAAATAATGATTCACAAGGCTGGCTGACACTTGGGATGATTTAATCAGGCCACCCCTAATGTAAATGACACTGAGTCACATTTCCAGATGTAGGTGGAACTGGTGACTGCCTTTTCCTCATAATTGTCTTGCTTTGCTAGTTAGAAATAGTTTTCTAGGTTGTATTTCAAATTTAGTAATCAGTCGAGGTACATTCTTTCCATTGATGTTTGTATTTATAGCCCATGGGAACATCTAGGACAGAATTTGACCTACAAACTTCAATACCTAGCAGAAGCCTGGAGAGAAAAGTCTGGACTTAAGTCTGTACCAGAACTAAAGGTTGCTTGATACATACAACAAAATTTCAAATATAAAGACACAGAATGAGGCAGGCAAGGTGTTTGTGGCTTTTTTCCCCCTCCTACCTCTTATTAATTTCTGATTACTTTTCATTAAATTGAATACAATTGCATTCTCACCAATACTGGAGGGGGAAAAAATCAGATATTTCAACAACAACAAAAGCTGGAAAAATAAATATATGGAAAGGGAGAAAAAGATGAAGTAATGGTCATCCTCCACTAGTTTTTCATCCAGCTGTGTTTACAGCCTTTATCTCTTCCAAAAAGTGCTTAGAGCATGCTCCTCTTTCTGGCTCTCTGCCTGTTCTTGCCCAAGACATGGATTTATTCCAGAGCCTTGCAATTAAACAAGACTCTGTGATGTTAGAGTGATGCAAACCAACCATAGCTCAGCTGACTTCAGTGAACGTCACGACTTTGACCACAAAGATTTGACCCAATTGCTGTGACCTGACACACTTGCAATCTAGTACAGCCTGAAATCTCAAAGCAACAGCCCATGAAACCACTAGAGACTGACATGAAAGTCAGAACAAGACTGAATTAAACCCAGGAGAAAGGCACTAAAAAAAAAAAACAATCAGAAAAAACCAACAACAAACCCGACAAAAAGCAAACAACGACAAAAGCAACAAAGCCCCAACCAAAAATACATTATTTTAATGTTAATACATTGTTACTTTGCATGCCTAAAAATCCAGGAGGAATTAAAATTCTTGACTATTCCAATATTAGGGGCATAATGTTGGTGTGCTTATTGAGCAGGATGAAGTGATGCTCCCCTGCAGTGGCTGAGACAGCTGGAGAGCAAGAGAAGGAAACATTTCATGTGCTCAGCTTCTATTTATTCCTTGGAAGTCAAACAACAGGGAGAAGATAAAGTAAGAAAAGGTCAAATTGTCAGATCTCACAAAACAAAAACCAACAAAAAAAGCAAGCTCATTGGTTTTGCCTACAAAAGATACTGAAAGGTGTACACAAGAACATTACAGAGAAACATTGCCCCACAATAGTCCAGGATCTCCTCTAGTGTAGTTTCTCAGTAGTAGTTTTCTACAACTTTTTCCTTTAATAATAATTCAGAATCTTGGATGAGTTTTGAATCTGTTTCACCAGTCTGTCTGTATCAGTTTGCTGCCCAATTTTCTGGCTTGGAATATGAACACAAGAACAGTGGCAGAAAATCATCACAGGTTCCATTTAGCTCTGTATCCCAGCACAGACAGCAGCCTGCAGGGATGCTGAAGTAGTGCAAGAACAGTACAGAAGGTGAAGTAATACTCCCCCAAAATAAGCACTCAGTCTCTAATGTCATGGTTCAGAGTCAGCTTGAGAGAAAAAACAAAACAAACCCCTAAAATTTTGTGCCCTGGGCCTTTGTGCCTTTTTCACTTTGCAGCCTTACAAAAGCTTGGGAACAAAGCTTCTCTTTCTGCATCTTACCTACTTTTGTCTTGTTTGCTGTTGTTTACTACAGTTTAGTAAAAGAATTCCTAACAGAAAATCAAATAATGTTCCATTTCTGGCAAAAATTACCTACCCAAATGCAAGACAATTCCTTAGAAACCTCAGCAACTCAGTGTCGTTATTCCAAGACTAGTCAGGGATAACCACATTATCAGATTTTGCCAAATAAGGCCAAATAAACCATCAGATTACTTTGTAAATTGCTGTCTATTCCAAGTCCATGGCTTGTGTGTGGACATCAATAAACGTGCACTATCCAGGACAGTGATGAACAGTGTTTAATTACACCTTGGGACTTCAGCCCTGAATACTTTTTCCTAATCAAATCCTTTGTTCTCTCAGCAAGTTCCAGGAAGTGATTAGTGTAATTTAGAACAGACAACATGGGTTGTTATGACTCTGTTCACTCTTTTTTTCCCCAAACACTGTCTTCTATGCTCTTAGGAGATAAAGCTGCATCTCCAGTGGAAAAATGGACTCAAAAAGGTGGCTTTGCTGTGACCACCATTACTGATAACCCAAAAGAAGCTTTTTAGGTAAACCTCTTCACCAGACTAGGATGGTATCTTAGTGTTCAGGATAAATACCAGAAAAATTCCAGAAGTGATTGGGATGCAGCCAGGGAGAAGACTGAGAACATCATCTTGACAGCAATGATTTCTGACAGAAGTTTTGGAGGTCACTACAGAGTTGTGGAGTAGCTGTAAGGGAAACACATCTTGAAAGGGTCCAGAACCACTTTTCAGAGGCAGATGAGAGAAAAAGGCAACTCCAAACAACGTTTTCCTAGAAAACATGGGAGAAGAAAACACAGGGGCAGCAGTGGTGAAGCAAATAAAATCCAGGTTCCCTAAAGACTTCCCAGCCCCAGGGAATATATGGAGGGATTGCTCCCTCTGCTGGAGCATCCTAATAGACCCACAAGAGGTGTGCTGTTTGACCCACTTTTAAGTCGACATCAAATGTATTGAACTAATAAATAAAGATTAATGAAGGGGTCATTACAATTGCTGACTTACTGTCACAAGGGTTTTTCAAAGGACTTGAAGATGCAGATGAAAGCAGAGGGAAATGTTTCATTGATTTGGTTTTAAAAAGAAACAACAGAAGGTCTATTAGGTGAAATATGAATTTTTCAGGTCCTAATTGTATCCATTGAGTCAAAGTAGAAAGTAGAAAAAAAAAAACAGAGCTTTTCAGTGTCTCCTTTAATGCAGAACAACTTTTGTTACATGACCTTTGCTCCAGGACAGATGATTTCCCACCTCCAGAGGAAACCTCCTGCCTCTTGAACTCTCTGTTCTTGTTGAACCCAGCTTGGCCTTAAATACTTTGGCTGACAAAGAAATACCCTATTCCTATAGCAGAGTAAACCTGTCCTAAAGTATCTTCACACAGATGCAGTGTCACCACTCAGTTATTCAGTGCTCATGTTGGATAATTCAAGTTGTAGTAGGATGATGCAGAACAACATCAAGAAACCTCAGGCTCTCCCTGACACAGTTCCACTCGTGCTTGCAACAGTTTGTGCCTTTTTATAACTTAAATTACTCAGCTGTGGTGTGGAATCTTCCTCCCCCTCTATATAATGCCCAACATTTGGTACAAACAACTCCAATTTTAGCTGAAAGTTCTAAACCTAATAGTAAGAAAGAAAAATATTGGGCCCAAACCTCAGCTAGATGTAAAGGAATGGGTTTTATAGCTTCTCCAGCTTAAACAGTTTCTCATTTCCCAGTTTTCTGTCATCTCAGTGAACACCTTGGGCTGCTGGGGATCCCCTTGCAAATCCAATGGAGGAAATGGAGACCAAGCTCTGCAGCACTGACAAAGAGGAAGATTTGAAAAGAGCTTTGCCCTACTGCTTAGGAGAAATAGACTTCACAGCTTCTGGGAAGAAACGTGGGAAGGTACAGAACTGGGGACTTGCAAGAATTTAACATTTTTGCTGTTGTTCAGCTGTTACTTCTGAGCATTCAGTGTAGAGATCCTAACAGGGAGGGACAATGTGCCACCGTGCAAGGTACCACATTGTGCTCCAGGTAAGGACTACACCTTCCTGAACATCACTGGGATTTAACATGAGGCCTCCTGATATAAAGAAATTAATTACTTTACTTGCACTGACATGCTAAAAGTACAGGTGATCACTTTTTCCTTCATGTTTTCTTCATTATTTCACAGTTAACCTCTTTCTGCCAAAAATTAATCCCTATGGGTTTCAACATTTTAAACCTTTTGGACCTTTTTAAGATGTTCCTTAAAGTTCTCTCCCTGTTCTGATCACATGCAGAGAAGGATGCAGGTGGACAAATCCACCTTCTCACCAGTCCCTTGCACACTTTAGTGCCAGAGTAGAAGCAATTCCTAGGATGAGAAATCTCCCTTAAGACTTTTTTTCTTTAAGCACAAAGCCAGAATATACACAGAACAGAAAGAAGCTATATATTCATACAACCCATTCTGCAAAAACAGACATGAAAGCAGGTAAATACTTCAGGTAGTGCAGAAAGAACCACCTGGTATTTAGATCTGTCAAGTCCTGCTCAAATATATTTTTCTTAAATAATCAAGTTGAGCAATTTCCCTCTGCATTCACCATAAACAAGATCTCTACTGTGCCTTACTGCCCCATTGTTATTTAATTTTATTGGGGTTTTTTTTGTCTGTTGAAGTTCATTAAGGTCCCATGTACCATTCATCCTGGAATCATCTTTGAAGTTCTGCTCAACAAATGGAAGATCCCAGCTCCCAATTTGGTTGTCTCCTTAGTAGGGGAAGAAGAAAATTTCCAGATGAAGCCTTGGCTACAGGACACCTTAAAAAAGGGCCTTACAAAGGCAGCTCAAAGCACAGGTTAGTGCTTTAGATATTAAAGAAAATTGCTGTTGGAATCTCACACCCAGCATCCAGTGGTGTTTGAGTGGCAATGGGTCTGCTCACAGGATTATTTTTGGAAGTTTTGTTGAATACAACCTACAGCTGTATTTAAATAGCTTTAAAATGAAAGTTATTTTATTAGAAATAGCTGGAAAAAATGGTATTTCAAACTAAATTACTCCAGACAACTGCTCCTGAAGTGTAAAATTACCTGAGGTTGTTGTCCAGGGATGATACTAGAAAAATAGCACAAGATGGGACCAAATACTTTATCCCTCTTTGGTGGTAAAGGAATTCTTAAAAGAACATGGCAATTTGCCTTCAAAAGTGAATTTAGGTAAAAAAATAAGAAGTCTTGTTCTCTCCATTTCCATCTTTAGTCCAAAATTGTGTCACAAAAGTTATTTTTTAAGACTGCTTTCTTCAAATGTAAGAGTTGAACAGACTCTGTTAGTAAACCAGCCTTGGGTTAGACCCAAGTTTAAGCAAAGAGACTTTGGGAGTAACACAAATACCTGACACCCAGCAGAAAGCAAGCCACACACATTCTCCCTGACTGTACACATGAGTGACAAGAATAGTGAAAAGCACTCAAAAATAAAACCAAACAAATCAAGGTCTGGGAAGTGGCTTTCACTTAAGATGCCATTTCCCCCCCACACCCTTATGCAAATACCTCCAAAATAGAAGTAAAAACATCTGTAAGCATTTCACAGCAAGCTCTTGGTTTAGCTTCACTGCTTCAGACAAGATTTAACAGATTTGCTCCTTGTAATGAAAACTTTTTGGTACTTTTGTACCACTCAGACATTCTTTATCTCCAACTCCCTTCCATACTTAAGAGCATCACGATCTCTGGTTTATGTTACATATTTGAGAAAGTCTGGTTAGCTGCTTACCTGGGGTTCTTCAAATTATTTTCCATAATCCTACTGGGGTTATGGGAATCCTGCTCTCCTGAAGAACTCCAACACATAATAACAGGAGAAAGAGAACATGAGGCTGAGCAGGTTAATGCCAAGATCTTCTGCATGTGTAATCCTCAATTCAAGCCATTCCTCCACCCTGTCCCTTTGCTTTTACTTCTGGGAAAATCAGACCTACTTGGGATAATCTTGTTTCTGCTCTCAGTTGGACAGTGCTTCTAGCCTGGACACAGCATTCCTGGTGGGAATTCTGACATGGAGTAGAAATGGAAATGTTTCATCACATGATACATGGATCACATTTGCTTGTGCTTGTAAATTCTCCTTGTTTTCCTCATTGAAGCCTTGAATACTTTTAATCCTAAATAGTTTAGGATTAAATAATAATAAAAGTATATGATAAAAGCATATAATAAGACTAAGTATAATAATAAATATAATAATACTACAAGTCACAGTCAATCAAGACCTGTCTACAGTTTATCTAGCTAAAAAAAATATTAAGTCCAGTACTGCAAATGATGTTATTTGCCAGACAAGCCTATTCAATTATAAAGAAACTAATAACTAACAATGTAACTAATTTTTTTTTTAATAATTTCAGGTGCCTGGATTTTTACCAGTGCTTTACGTGTGGGAATAACAAGACACTTGGTGCAAGCAGTTCGGGATCATGCACTGGCCAGTACATCCTCCAGTGTAAGGGTGATTGCCATAGGAATAACTTCACTCAGGAAAATCCAGCACAGAGAAATTCTGGAAAACACAAAGGTATTTTTCACTTGTAAACCAGGATTTTTCAGAGGAAATCTGCACCTTTACAACAGGTGCAGGCAGGACAACTTTAAAACAAAAGTGGGGTTTTGGGGGAAACAGAGAGCAGGAAGAGTTGGGACCCTGATGGGTCTGTTCCCCATCACTCTCAGCATATTTGGCAGCAATTCCGCCAATATCCAGCAGGTGACACCATTAAACATCAGGTCTGCGACAGATTGAGGAAAAACGTCAAGGAAAAAAAAAAATCAGATCCATTTAATATTTTTTTCCATTGTCCACTTCCTGCAGAAGCACCTACTTTAAGGTGCTTCACAAATGAGGTAAAAAAAAAAAAAAAAAAAAAAAGGATATTTTCCAGTAAGGAATGGAAGCTGTAAATACTTTAAGATCAACTTTTCTGAAGTAGTCACTGAATAGGTGTCTAATATGTAAAAACTTCTCAATGCCTCAGGGCAATAAGAAGAGCTGGGCAGGATTTTGTCTTGTTACTGGGAGCTCAAAGGATTGCACAAGTCAAGTTAAAGCAATCGAAGTTTGGGGGAAAACAAACCAAACAAATCCCACCAAACAAATAAAAAACCTCATCCAGAGAAAACATTTGCTGCAAACTTTGAAAACAAGTTGATGAACTATTGACTTGGAGGAAAAAAAAAAAAAAAGGAATTATGGCATGATGTTGGTGTCACTGGATAGACTGCATGAAGGAGAAAACAAAAAACCAAAACATAAACAAAAAAACAATCAGAAAACAAAAACAAAACAAAAAAGAAAGAAAAGAAAAAAGAGGAGGAAAGGGAGAGGAGGAAAGGGAGAGGAGGAAAGGGAGAGGAGGAAAGGGAGAGGAGGAAAGGGAGAGGAGGAAAGGGAGAGGAGGAAAGGGAGAGGAGGAAAGGGAGAGGAGGAAAGGGAGAGAAGAGGAGGAAAGGGAGAGAAGAGGAGGAAAAGGAGAGAAGAGGAGGAAAAGGAGAGAAGAGGAGGAAAAGAAGAGAAGAGGAGGAAAAGAAGAGAAGAGGAGAAAAAGAAGAGAAGAGGAGAAAAAGAAGAGAAGAGGAGGAAAGGAAGAGGAGGAAAGGAAGAGGAGGAAAGGAAGAGGAGGAAAGGAAGAGGAGGAAAGGAAGAGGAGGAAAGGAAGAGGAGGAAAGGAAGAGGAGGAAAGGAAGAGAAGAGGAGGAAAAGAAGAGAAGAGGAGGAAAGGAAGAGAAGAGGAGGAAAAGAAGAGAAGAGGAGGAAAGGAAGAGGAGGAAAAAAGAGGAAAAAGAGGAAAAAAGGAAAAAAAGAGGAAAAAAAAAAAAGGTGTGTGCTGACAGTGAATGACAGTTTTTCTGTGCTATTTTACTTCCTGCAGAAACTAAGAAACAAATGACAAACACAGCCCTTTGAGCACACACCAACTCTTCTCAGAATTTTAGCAAGGAGCTGGGAGACAGTCAAACCATACCAGCAAAATATTGTCATTTTTCTTCCTCTTTTTCCATCCTTTTTACCTCGGACTGCTCCCTATGTGCTCTGCCAGGTAGAATTCTATGCCTGGAAGACTTTCACCTCTTTTTGTGGCTGAACTTGTCCAAAAGGATCTCAGAGAAAGGAATCCTGTTCACTGCATTTGGGAAGCTTGTTCAGGAAAGTTGCTTTGGCAAGTGCAAGCTGACTAAGTCATCAAAATATATCTGAATTTTTCTCAACCAGTAGCTACCAAACAAGTACACTGATCTTTTTATTGCATGAGACCTCTTTGTCCTTAACTGCAGCCTGATTTTTTTTCCCAAGGGATATTTTGTGTGGAGCATTCCCAGCCTGAGGACTGCTGGCACTGCTTCCACCCAAAGACATTCTGGATTTCAGGCAGTAACTTTTAAGACAAAGGAACTCCAGACAGGGGATGTTGATCTAAACCCAATCCTCTTTATACTTGGCACTAACACAAGCAGCTTGCTGTATAAAAAGAGCTAACAACCCACACCAGCAAGGAGAAAAACAAGCCCTAAAAATCAGTGGATCCTTCCCATCTCTTCTGTGTTAATGGCCAAGAGCCGGGTCCTGCACTTTGGCCACAACAACCACATGGGGAGCTCCAGGCTGGGCACAGAGTGGCAGAAAGGGACCTGGGAGTCTGGATTGCCAGGAAGCTGAACAGGAGCCAGCAGTGTGCCCAGGTGGCCAAGAAGGCCAATGGCATCCTGGCCTGGATCAGGAACAGCGTGGCCAGCAGGTCCAGGGAAGGGATTCTGCCCCTGTGCTCAGCTCTGGTGAGGCCACAGCTTGAGTCCTGTGTCCAGTTCTGGGCCCCTCAGCTCAGGAAGGAGATTGAGGTGCTGGAGCAGGTCCAGAGAAGAGCAAGGAGGCTGTGAAGGGATCCAGCAGAATTCCTGTGAGGAAGGGCTGAGGGAGCTGGGGGTGTTGAGGCTGGAGAAGAGGAGGCTCAGGGGAGACCTCATCACTCTCTCCAACTCCCTGAAAGGAGGTTGGAGCCAGGGGGGGGTTGGGCTCTTTTCCCAGGCAACTCTCAGCAAGACAAGAGGGCAGGGTCTCAAGTTGTGCCAGGGGAAGTTTAGGTTGGAGATGAGAAAGAATTTCTTTCTGGAGAGGGTGATCAGGCATTGGAATGGGCTGCCCAGGGAAGTAGTGGATTCTCCGTGTCTGGAGATATTTCCAAAGAGCCTGGATGTGGCACTGAGTGCCATGGGCTGGGAACCACGGGGGGAGTGGATCAAGGGTTGGACTTGATGATCTCTGAGGTCCCTTCTAACCCAGCCAATTCTATGATTCTATGAACGGTATGCTTTAAACATCATTGCAAGATCACTTCCACATTTTCAGATAATAAACAGGAAAATCCCCAAGGGCCTCTTTCAACTGTTTGTTATGCTGCTGCGTCCTAATCAAAGGCCAGATCTTTGGCAAGTAGGCTTAATGCTAAATGGCAGCAGAATAGAGGCACACCCTCTGTCAAAAAAAAAAATAAAAAAAAATAAAAAAAAAAAAATTGGAGGCAAATTAGTTGTGTAAGCTTTCCCCAACAAATGAGAGACAGAGAAGGAGGCAGGAGAAACTTGGAGCATTGGCTGTTTGTAAAGGATGTGCACATGTACTGCTTTGTCCCCTGGAACAACCTCTGATGCTCCCGTTCTTCCCAGAGCTGTTGACAGGGAAAGAAGCCACAGGAACTTGCCTAATCCTACCCATTTCCACCTTATTTTGAAGGAGATTCCTCCAGCTTGACTGTATGAAGCTTCCTTTCAGAAAGCCACTTATGGGGATGTTATGCAGTGAGTTCCACTCTTCTACCTGCAGCACGAAGCACCTCATCCTCTGGGTTATTTATTATTTTTATGCATTTGAAGTGTTGCTACAACCAACTTGGTATGTTCTCTGCCTCTCCAACATCAGCCTTACCTTTGGCTGTGGAGAAGAACCTGGAGAACCCCTGAGTTTGAATTCCCCCTGGATTCAGCTGGACACCTGCTCCTCCTAACAGACACTGCCAAAAACTGAGAGTAAGAAAAGCTCCACCTAAGATCCAGCTCTTAAAAAACAGCATAAATCTCTGTGCCCTGTTTTAATGACCCTGCTATGTCTAGAAAGGCTTTGCACTTGTCTGTGTCCACAGAATTTGTGGCACAGGCACAAGAGCCAAGCTGATATTCAGAGTTTTGTTCATCAATTGAAAGGCTCCAGGAGTTGGAAAAGAGGTATGAGAGAAGGAAATGCAGATCTGAAACAATTGCCAGATAAAATCATAATCAGGACAGTGATTATGAAGGTGGAAAAGAAAAATAACAAGGCATTTAAAATCTGGCTTGCAGGTAGGGAGGATATCTCAAAGTGGATGTGCAACAGTAGGAAAGATTTGTTAAGGAAGAGGAACTTGAAAAATAGGTGCATGGAAGATCATACAGTCCTGGGAAAAAGACTATAACACTGATTTTAGGCAAATATCCATTAATAAATAATTTCAAGATACACTCACCCAGAATAAAATACAATGGATAAGATACTGCTGGACTTGCTACTCACAAACCAAGAAAACTTGCTCTGCAATATCCTCATTAGTAAAATGCAGCAATCCCAATGCTCTGGAGTTTGGGATCCTGCTGAGCACACTGAAAATTAGTGCTAAGACAGAGGTTTTAGATTTTAGAAAAGCAAACTTCAACTTGCTTAGAGTTCAATTGGAAGGAATTCTATGGGAAGTTTCCATGGAGGATAAAGGAGCCAGTGAGTGATGGGAGGTTTTCAAGAATGACCTGGGAACACCAAAATCCCTCTTCAAAGTAAGGGATGGAGGTGGAACAAGAGACCAAAGGGAACAATTTGACTGAACTGGGAGCTCCTGAGTCTGCTCAAAACCTAAAGAGAGCAGAGTTGGAAAAGCACATTAACACCTCTTGAAAACTACAAGGGCATTGCCAGGGTGTGCAGGGATGCAGTAAGAGAAGGAAAAGTTCAGCTGGGCTGAAATTGGCCAGAGATGTCAAAAATGACAAGAAACATTTTTCCAGGTATTTAATAAACAAGCAGAAGGAAATTACTGGCCCACTGTTAAACAGGAGACCAACAACCCTGGAAATAAGGATTGCACTTTCTAAGGTCTGCCTGTCACTCATTCTTCTAAAATACAATTTCTGAGCTGAATAACCATTACACCTCATATAACCCTGTAGTGAAATGAAAATGTTTGCCCCTGTTCATACCAGCTGGGAATGAAGGCCTCCAAGACACTACAGCTCCATCCACAACTGTTGGGTGTCATGGCCCCTTTCCATTTGTCCAGGAAACCATTTCCAAAAACTCTGGATGAATTCCTGCATTCCAGAGGAGGTGACTGATGCCACCAGATGTTGTAGAGCCTGAGAGGGAACTTTAGGGATTTCAGTCCTGTCAAATCTGGCAGCTTTCAGAATCCCATTCTCCTCTTTCCAAAGAGTCTATTTGAGTGTCTCAAAGGTGGAAATGAAAAAAAATGCCACATTTTAAAGCATGGGCTGTGTTTTGCAGAGCACACTGACATCTCTCCTCCTCTCTCTAGAATGAAACTCTTGTACACTACCAATCAGATGATAACATCCAGGGCCCACTGCGTTCCCTGGACCACAACCATTCCCATTTTATTTTGGTGGATGACTTGGCACCAGCTGAGCCAGATGGGACCACGAGGCTACGTCTCACCTTGGAAAAGTACATTTCAGAACAGAGGACTGGATATGGGGGTAAGGAGAATATCTGGGTACTGCTGACTTGAATGATTCTGCTGTTACAGAGCCACTTGGAGCCCCTGGCCCCATCACAGCCAAGCCCAGATCTCAAACTGGGCAATCATCTACACAGACAAGATGAAGTAAACACATTTGTCATGATGTAAGAGGCAGAACTAAGGTGAGGAAGCTGCTCTTGGAAGCAAAAATCCTGACTTTTATGGCTCCAAGCTGACCTTTGAAGCAGGGCTCAAACTGCCTTCAAAGAGAACAAATGGGAAATAAATCCAGCTTTAACCAAGAAATGGATGCTCACTGTAGTATAACTTTAATCCCCTCATGAATACAGGGTCTTGAATTGCTCCCACACTGAAGAAGAGACTTATTCCAATGAAATATTTTAAGCCATATCTATTTCAGGATAAAAATCTTATCCTGGGTAACCAGCATAGCATCTAATGGCCACCTAAACCTTTGCTTATTATTGGGCAAGCCTCCCACTGCTATTTGTGGGAAGAATTCAGCTGTGGTGTTATTAAATTACTTTTATGTTTTGTTTCTGCAGTACAGTGCTAGCACAGCTGAAACAGAAGGGACAGCTCATTTATTCCCACTTGTAGGCATCAATGGAATATTCAGTTCCACAGCTCATAGGATTGTTGCACAAACAGACCTGGAAATATGAATGTGTCTGAAGAATGCTTATCTGGTAACTAAGATAAGAAAGAGCACAGCTGGACAGTAATGGTAGGCAGAGGATGCAGTGCTGAGAGTTAGAAAGGAGCCTCTTTCTGCTTGCAAACCAAATTTGACCGAACAAATATCAGTGAAACAATTTTCTGTTAAAATATGATGAGTCATTTGACAAATATTTCACTGGAATGTACTGAATTCAGCAATATCTTCTATAAAAACTCATGTCCTGCACTTAAGGTCATTTCTATTCAAGCTGAGCAAAGCTATGGGACTTTAATAAGGTCATGCAGAATTTCCCTGCTTAAAAGCAAGACAAAACTAGAAGCCATTCAGAGGACATTTTCAATATGCTGAATTCTTTGCATTTAAGAACTCATCCCCTTCCCAGCATTGAAATCAGAATCTACTGCCCAAATTTCATCTATGGTAAATGTAGAATATGTAAATCATAGACATACCTATCCCAAAGGTCACTCAAAACTAGAACATCACCTTACAGAGCTGAGGGAATTCTATGGAAGTCATTAAGACAAAAAAAAGTTACTTGCCAGTCATGTCCTGGCTTCATTTCAGTTCCCCCTTATCTCTGTTATCATCCCACAACACATCCAACAAGCACTAAGTGACAATATGTACATTACTTTGGGACACCTACAAAGGGAAACACCAAAAAAAAATTGTTTGAACCAGGAGAGTTTTATCTTGCAACTGAAGGAGACATTTATTTCATGATGCTGTTGTGTTGATGGAGCTCTTTGTAACCCAGAGGTGATAATAAACTGGCCTGAATTCAGCATTTACACTATAAACCACCTAGAAACAAGAGCAGGGATGCCTGAAACATTTTCCCCCTGCTGCTGTGACCCAAGTTAAATATTTCTTAAGCATTTATATTAATCACCATGCCATTAGACTATGCTGAATGAAATTTTAAGCTGTTTAAGCAGAGTAACAAAGATTCTATCATTCCTATCAAATCATCTCTGGCTCAGTTAATCACTGCTGGTATGCACAGGCAGCCTCTTCATTTTCCTAAATCCTCCTTTTATTATCAGGCTTTTCTCCTGATCCCACTACACCTTCCCTGCACATGGGTAACACTTTGGAGAGCCTGACAGCTTTTCCCACCTCACTGTATCTTAATATAAAGAAGTGTAGGTGCCTCTGTGAAAACCTTTAGGGTGCAAATTATTAGAATTACTTCACTCTCTGATCACCTTGCAGTAAATAAAGAACTTAAAGTCAGCAGTGCTCTGACATACAGCAGTGCCAATATCCATATTATTGGATATTGATATATCCATACCCAGCACATAGCAGGAGAAGTATTCTCAAGGGGTAGGCAGAAACACAGTGATTTTTAACGTTTTAAAAGTGAAAACCTCTATTTCACAGGAACTGGTAGCATTGAAATCCCTGTGCTTTGCTTACTGGTAAATGGAGGACCAGGCACGCTTGAGGTAAGAGGCTGTTCACAACTTCAAAAAAATAAATTAAGTGGTGCTAAGTAGTTAATGGGAAATTTGGCTGGATGACAATCACATCTACTGGCACTTTATGTAAGGTAAGAAAAAAAAAATAATCTCTCTACATCATTAAGGACTGAATTCTGTTAATATTAAATTTGCCAGGATTTCTTTGGGAGAAATATTTCCTCTTGAATAGGTGCCAACTGATCATTAAAGCTTCCATTGCCAGCTGATAGAGTAAGAAGAAGGAATCCAAAACAAACACACTGAAGTTATTCCACATCTAGCAAAATAGTAATGCTGGGCTATTACATGAGATCACATCCAAAAAAAAAAAAGGAAATATTCATCTTTCAGTGCAGTCCAGCACCACTGAGACAACAGTCTCTGGCACAGGGCTCAAAGCAAGTCCAGGTTTGCCAGATATTGCATGTAAAATTATAGTGTCCTAATTCCTCTGAGCAGAAATGCTTTGTAGGATAGAAGACTGCAGAGTTGTCTGCTAACAGCCTGGATCTTCTTCAATGAAGGGTCAATTTTTTTTTAATCCTGATTAGTTCTCTAACTTAAATAATCTGGCAAGCAGAAGAGACTGTGATTTCTATTTTACTTTAACTGGGATTTTATTTTGCTACTTTTGTAGTGGCTTCTACACCCATATGGCATTTTTTAAAAGATACTCTCAGATGAAACAGAATACTCTACAGTACCTCTAGGGAGACATTTAACCATCATTTCAAGTTTTCAGGTGATGAGATTCTGCCATACAACCTGGCAACCTCTTTCAGACTCATTTCTGGTGGCATCTTCCACTTGCAGCTTCCAGTCCCTGCATCTCAGAATCATAGAATCATTTAGGTTAGAAAAGTTCCTTCAAATCATCAGGGCCAATCATAAACCCAGCATAAACTCAACCACTAAACCACATCTTTAAGTGTGACACCTCCGTGTGACACTGAACCACCCCAGTTCCCCCAGTATCTCCTCTCAGTGCTGCTCCTCTAGACCCTTCACCACCTTCCTCGACCTCCTCAAACACATAAATGTCTTTTTTGTAGTGGTCTTGTTACCTGGACTAAAACACACACAGGCATTAGAAATCTCACTGGTTTCTGTCACCTCTTGAAGTTTACTTCTAAAAGCAAAGTATGGCAGTGTTTTCTATACCTTGAGTGCTGAAAAACTACATATATCCCAACCTATAAATCCTCTTTTCAAAGTTTTAGGTAAAATGATTTGGAGACCAAAGATGACTGGCTGAAGATGCCCTAAATTTTCATGTCTGGGAATGAATAACTCATTCTCTTTTTGGTTTGTTTTTTTTTTTTTAGAATATTCTTAACTACCAATTGGGTAAATACACACCAGGGAGTACAACAGTTGTTTAAAAAAAAAAAACACCTCAAACTAAACCAGCTCCCCCCTACACACAAGCAAATCAATAGCTAATATTTTAGCTTAATCAATAAACCTTAGAGTTTTGTTTTCTTCTTGTATAATGTCAGAATAAGAAATAAATTGGCAATAGCCATTATGATGCCATGGTCTCTGCTTTCCTTTCTCAGCAGCCTGCACAAGTAAAGCAGAACTAAAAGCACAAGTAAAAGAATTATCAGCCTTTAACCCTTGTAGTTGCTATGCTCAGTGTTGGTTTCTTTTTCTCGTGGTCCAAAGGTGTGTTCCCATAGGAAAATTCCTGATTTCCAGAATGTACCACCAGGTTTAGCAGTCAGAAGAACCTGCTGAGCACTTCCATATCGTGCTCCTCATGCACTTGACTTTGCTGAAAGGCAAAGGCAGGGGGAAGGAGGGTGTGGAAGTCAGGGACAAAGAAGTTTTATGTATTTTTTTGTCCAAATCAGA
This sequence comes from Calypte anna, assembly GCF_003957555.1. NCBI lineage: Eukaryota > Metazoa > Chordata > Aves > Apodiformes > Trochilidae > Calypte > Calypte anna. The sequence continues at coordinate 13,089,036 of NC_044250.1, forward strand.
TTGCTCAGCTGGTCAGCAGATGTGTCATGGAAAGGACACAAGTCAGGGGCTTGCACATGAATGACCTGCTACAGGATCAGAAAAATCCTAATAACTTAAAGGGGTCTGCACTGGCTCCATAGTGACTATGGGTTAGGCACACACTTATTTCCAGTTGCAAGAAATCCTTCTTTTGAATAACAGCTTCTTTCCAGCTATGAATTCTAAAAATACACATTTTAAACTACAGAGAATTTGCATCGGTTTGGAGAATTCTGCTCCCTGGCTTATCCTGGCAGGATCTGGAGGTACAGCTGACATCTTAGCTGCCTTCATAAATGACCCACAGCTTCTCATGCCAGAAGCTGTTCAAGAGCAATTTAAGGAGAAATTCCCTGCAGAAAGCTTCTCGTGGAAGGACATTCTCCAGTGGACAGCAACGGTGAGCTCAAATGTTTGATAATTCCATGCATTGCATTCCCAGGCTCTCTCTCTGAGGATTTTTAGCTCCAGCAATCCAGTCAGTACAGGTTGGACAAGGAGCTGCCCAGAAGTTCTGGTTGCTCCAGTGCTCCAATACCAGTGTCACAGAATACCTCTCAAACATGGGAATCAAGTGCTCAGCTGATCAGACAAACTTCTGTCTCCCAGAGATTCAGCAGAACACTCAGGGCTCTGTCCTTTCTCAATTTCTTTTTTTTATTATTATTATTTCCTCAAGTAACAGCCACCACCCAGGAACCCCTCCAAGTCCTTCTGGAGGACATGAGGCAATATTTATGCCCCACAGCTGTGGAGTTGGTGCAGCTGGGACAAAAGTGACCTAATTCATGGTCCACAGCTGTTAAATGGAGACCAGATTGTGGAGGAGCATGAATAAATTCAAAAGAATGAAGGGGGGTTAGAAATGATCCTATCTTCAGCTCTGCGTGTTCTTGAAAGCCAAAACAGAGTCACAGATTTTCCTTATTCTCTGTATTGAGGCACACTTGCTCAATAAGCCATAAAATTATGTGTTTAAGGACAAACACTTTGACATTGTCTTTATGTGAAGCCTGAAGAGCTCTCTCTGACTGAGATAAATGAAGCCCCCTTGACCTGACCATCTACTTCTTCTTTGCAGTCCTTGCCATAATCCTTAGCTGCTAAAGTTCCACACATTAATTCCATTAGGGAGAATTTTCCCAGCTCACTAAGACAAAGGGATGGATGGGCATGGAGAAGCAATATTGCCAGGTGCTCACAAAGTCTCAGTGTAGCTGCACTGCCAGACAGAAAACTCAATAAACAGAGAAGGCAGAAGGAAAGAGTGCTGTGTGTATCAATATTTGATGACTTTTACTCAAAGAAGATTTAGAAACCAGGCTTTGAAATAAAATTGTGAGAGCAAATCTTAAATGTCAAAGCAGGAAAAGGTAAACCAGAACAAGGGGTATGCAGCACGACTGGGAGGCAAATAAGGATGCGAGTTAAGGAAGAATCTTTTAATTAAAGCACTCTGCCTCTCAGGATAGCAAAGTTCTGTTCCTCTATCCTGCTAGGTGATTCTGGAACAGTAACTCCCTTCTTGCCTTAGGACTTGTTTAAATATGGGAAACTAATATTGTTTGCTTTCTTGCCAAAGTTCAGCTTTACAATTAGAATGTAAGTTTCGGGGTAATACTTTTTGGGTAATTTCCACCGGGCTCTTAGGCATCAGCAGCAGGACAACACTTAAAATGATTTTTGTTTCAACTCCCCATAGATTCACAACATTATTTCACACCAAAATCTCCTAACTCTGCACAACTTTGAGCAAGATGGTTCAGAAGAATTTGACACAGTCATTTTAAAAGCTTTAGTAAAAGGTAAGAACAAGAAACAAAGCAGAATGTAACGCTGGGTTTAGTCAACTGCTGTGCCAGAAACATAATTCATCCTTGTCCACAGCAAGGCCAGTTGCTTGTTGGATCATGTTTCATTTCTGATGCAGAGCTCTTCAGCTTGCTTGACAAACTAACTGTGGCAGTGACTACAGCTCTTCTCACCTTAATTTTAAACCAGTCTTTGCTTTTTAACCTCATGCTACTGTAGAGCACAATTTTAATCACTTCTTTTTTTCACTACTTGCTTCCCTCAGTCCCAGAGGTTGCAGGAGAACTGAAATATCCTGCTGCAGTTCCTGCAGTTACAAGCCACTTGAAAGAACTAAAAAAAACCCCAAAACAAAGAAAAAAAACCCTAACCAAGCAAACAAAACCAAACAAAAAACAACAAAAAACAAATGAAAAACAATTTCCAGAACTGCCTTAATTCCAGAAACAACCCATTTCTCCTATGAGAAATTTTCACTATATTTTCTGGCAGAGGATATTACTTCCTCTGCCACCCACTTCAGTTTGTATTAATTGTCTGTTTTTGGCTAAATTTAGCATGGAGGGAAAGAAGATGTGATATTCCTAATAGAAATTCAAACTAAGACAAACAACAATAGCCAGTCATGTTCCCTCCTTTCTGCACTCCAGAATCTCTAACATCCTACAGACAATTAATATTTCAATAGAGAATTCATCTAGCAAAAAATATATATATATTTTTAATATTAGTATTTCTTAATAAAAGAAAAATGCTGTGAAGGATTCCTGATTAAGCAATCCACAAATCTGTGACAGCTGAGGGAGAGCTCATATTGCTAATCCAGTTCTTACTGGTATGTTAAATTAAATATAACAAGTGTATGAAGTACTGAGTTTCTTTGCACTTCTTCTTTTTGCCAGCCTGTAAAAGTCAGAGCCAGGAGGCTCAGGAATACCTGGATGAACTGAAGCTGGCAGTGGCTTGGAACAGAGTGGACATAGCTAAAAGTGAAATATTCAATGGTGACGTGGAGTGGAAGGTACCAGGTTTTATTGCCTTAGAGAACAACAATAACAGGAATAATCCAGTGATCACAGCCTCTTTCTTGAGCTCCTTGGGGGCAAGAATCTTCTCCCCTCCCCTTTCTGTACACACCTTCAAAGCAAACAAACCTGAGTTTACAAGCAAAAGCAGCACGCAGATATTACTGTTAGAAGATGGAAGAATTGCAGTGTTTCCAACTGGTGCATAAATACCCAGAGAGGTGGGTGCCAAACATCACCACCACTCCCACAGCATGCTGCTTGCATTGATGTTTTAACATTGAGGCTCACATTGCCATTTTGTCACAGAGAAGTTGAGTTCTACCTCCCTTTCTCATTGCACCCACTTTGTGGAGGACAAAAAGTGCACATCCTCACGTTACATCTTACTTCATTCCTCATCCATCCATCATTACCTCTTAAAATCTTTATTTTTCTTTTCACCAATCTAGTCCTGTGACCTGGAGGAAGTGATGATGGATGCTCTGGTCAATGACAAACCAGAATTTGTCAAATTATTTATTGACAATGGGGCTAACATAGCCGAATTCCTGACTTACAGTCGTCTGCAGAGACTCTACTGCTCCATTTCTCAGAAATGCCTCCTCTATGAACTTCTATTGAAGAAACATGAAGAAAGCAAGCTGACCTTGGCAGGGCTCACTGCTCAGCAGAATAAAGAGCAGGAGATCTGCCCACTCTTCACACTGAGTGAGGTCTCTCGAGTTCTCAAGGATTTTCTCCAGGATGCATGCAAGGGTTTCTATCAAGACTTCATACATGGAGGCAAGAAGAAATGTGTGAGTTCCAACTCCCCATTATAGTCCTGCTCCCTTCCAATTTAGAATCTGGAAAGTCTTAGCTAGGTCTTGCCTTTGGGGGTGGGACGGGGAAGGAAAGGAGAGAGAGTCACTTGAGTTTCTCATCCCTTTTTTCAGCTCTGTATGATTATAACAGGTAAAATAATTTTATCTTTTTTTATTTCAAAATACAAAAGGGAATGAAAAAAAGTTTCTAAGATAGATTTCCTCTTTTGCCCCTTCTACACATGGGGGTTTTGTGAAAGGTTTAACTTTAACTAGTGCTAAGACATGGGCTCTGCTCCAGGATCTCCCTGTATCTCACTTTCTTCTAGTCCAGCTCCCCCAGATCATTCCTCATCCTAGCACCTGGCACATGAACATTTTGATCTTATTACACTCCCATGTGTAAGAAGATTTAGTGGGAGATAAATAGAGAATATGAAGGGATAGGTTTAGGTTTACTAAGGAGTAATTTGAATTTCTAGCAGTCTGCATTCCTAACACAGAGCTTCAAGCAGAAGCACTTGACAGTATTTTTGAGAAGAAAGGCAATCAGGTGATAACCTTTTTCAGTCCCAGGTCTGAAAATAGACAGCTTCATAAAACTATTCCTGGATTTGCACTGTGTAGGGGTAGATTGGAAATCCAATAATGTGCAGTGGATATTTGCCTTTGGTTTGTTATAACCTAATTATTGAGGGACATAACACAGCAAGAAGTAGGGATGATGGTGGGAAGTGGTCTTGTCAAGCACTTTGGAAACACAAGAAGCATAACACGTGATAGGTACCACCACAGAATGGCTGTAGTGCACTGTCCATAGTTGTGAAGTAAATATATATTTATTGCATTTTATTAGTGTACTTAACACTGAAACTCTTATGTACCAAAGTTCTTGCAAGAGCACTGGAAAAAGGGGTGGATGCATGATTTCAAAGCAGAGAGGTATAGGAAAATTTCTTTAGAGTTTTAGAGAAAATAAACAACTGAACATCTATACAATTAAACCTTTCTATATTTGCCAAGTTCTGTTTTCATCTGGAATAAACTACAAAATAAATTAAAAATCTCACTCAAGCACTTAAATCACTGTTGCTTTTTATAAAGCCGAGCTGAATTAATTAGTATGAAACCTAAGTGTGAAGCTTGTAAAGATTTCCTTGTTCACCAGGACAGGCAATTGGAGACAACACTTCTGAAGTCACTAAGGAGACTCCAGTCTCACAAATTTTACAGAAATAAAAATTTGCTCTTAAAGCCTCAGTTATCTTTGTGGCAGCAAGTGAGCTAAAGCCAAGTGCTATAAAGAAACCCCAATTCAGATCTCAGATGACACCAGATGACATCAGCTTTGTTCCTCTTCTTCCCTTGCTGCCACCAGTGGCTCAATCCCATTATCACTGATAAAAGAAAGAGTATCACTGTACTGGGATCCCAGTGTTGCTGCTGCTAAATTATGTGTCCTAGTTCAGGTTAGGATAAAGTGGTTACAAAGACTGGTGAGACTTCAGAGATATTTTTGTGTTGAGCTATTTCATCAAATGAATTGAACTGAAAACTTTGGAGAGACAAAGGGAGAGGAAAAAAAACAACAAACCACCAACACCCCCAAAAAAACTTTGTTAAAGTAAATTGGAAAAGAATCCTACAGTTTGACTAAAAATATATCCACAAAAAAAAAATTTTATAATTAAAAAAAGCCCACTCTGACTGCTTCTAATTAACACAATACATATAGAGGCAGTTGAAAAATATATTTAAAATTAAGAACTTGACCTAAGTTGCCATACTAGAGACTAGTTGCCTCTAGAGACTTTTTAATCAAATGCTAAGAGAATAAGCAGTGGTCTACTTGAAACAGCCCCTGCATGAGGGAGAGGTTTCTCAAAGGAAAAATGAAAAAGAGAGCGTTCACATCCTCTGTTCTGTCTCATCCTGCACAGGACCCTTGGCAAGATGTATTTCTGTTGAAATAAAATGCCTTTTGTTCCCTTTCCTCTGAAACCATGTCCTCTGGGGCAGTTGTGCAGCATTCAGCTGAAGGTGAGCTCAGAGGAGTTACAGGTTTGTCTGGATGATGCTACCCAGCACTGGGGAAACACTGACCTTTGATAAAGTCAATGAGAGCTTCTGCACTGCTCAGGGGTTCATTCAGAAGGTTCTCACACATCTTGAGTTACACTGGGGACACAAGGGAGTCAGTACAGCCTGACCTGAGTTACCCCTCAGCTCTACAGAAAAGGGAAAAAGCGAATCAAAAGGACACGAAGCTTCTCGCAAGGCCAAGATCAGGTTAGATGATCTCACTGGTACAGAGCAAGGCTGGAAAGCAGGCTGTAATTTCTACCCACTATATTGCAGGATAAAATGAATGCAAAACGATTACCTGGGCCTTTGGATATGAACCAGAAAACCAAAAATCCTTGGAGGGATTTGTTTGTCTGGGCAGTACTTCAAAACCGGCACAAGATGGCAAACTATTTCTGGGCTATGGTAAGCTTTGACTTGCAGCTGCTCCAGGTGAAATCTGGGTATATTTCAAGGATTCAGGATGGTTTTGCTCAGCCTTAGAGCTCAAAGGGCAGGGAGGTTTGTTTCTAACACTCAAGATGTGGCATTTAGGGGGCTCATGCCAGTGGGCTTGGCAGAAGGAGGGCAGAGCAGCAGGAGGTGTAAGGCAGCATAGCCTGAACACCAGCTGCAGAGCTAAACCCCCTTCCCTGCTGCTGCTGCTGAGTCACCACTCAGGATTCGTTCCCTGGGAATAGGTCAATTGCTTGGCTTCCAGCAATGGAAGGGCAGGATGGCCATGGAACATCTTTATTTCAGGGAAGGGCAGCATCGTGCTCTCAAAAGCTGAGATTGCAGCTGGGGTCCTTGGCTCCTCTTTTAGCACCCTGCACAAGCACAGCCCTGCCTGCTGCATCTGCAGAGCAAAGCTGTAGCTCCCCCAGGCAGACACAGCTATGGGGCTCCATCCCTCAGCTTCCAAACAGCTGCATCTGGCACAGGAGGAGCCCAGCTCCCCAGCTGTGTGTGTGTGTGTGCATGCAGACACATCTGCACATCTGCCTGGGGACCCTTATTACCAGCAGGCACATTTCTCTGTGCCACTCTTGTCCCTCTGCCAGCTGTGCTCCTTTCTCACACGTCCTGCTGCCACCTTGGCACTGGGAGACTGGTTTGCATTGTTTCCATAAATACATTATTCTCCTTTCACTCTCTGACTGCTGCCCCAAGTCAAGCCCAGCACAAGAACTCCCAATAAGGGTTTTTCAGTTCTCAGACATCACCAAACCTCACTCAGTGCTTCAAGTCTGCATTTGAGGGGTGATTCTTCAAAGGAGAGACATGCATGATTTCTTTTTTTTGTTAAATGTGTTGCTTGGTATAATTCTCCCCACTTCAGGGCATGGTAACATCTGCCTCCCCTTTTTAATTCTGCAGGGACAGGAAGGTGTAGCTTCAGCTCTGGCAGCCTGCAAGATCCTTAAAGCCATGTCCCGTCTGGAAACAGAGACCAAAGTAGCACAAATAATGAAAGAGGCCAAGTATGAGCAGCTTGCAGTTGGTAAGTAAAGGTCCCTTTTTAACAGCATCCAAAAAATGAAGAGGTGATTGCCACTGGAAGGGGAGCAAGTGGAAAAAAATCAAAATGTGCTTTGGTGAATAATTGGACAGCCTTGCAGCACAGGCAGTCCCAAACATTCAAGGGCCACAGAAAAAGGACTCAAAAAGCAGAAAAATCAGTGTTCCAAGAATGGTTCCTGGGATTCATGGTCAGAATTCCTCCCCTGCTGCATGTTAAGATTTCAAGTGCCTGATCTCAGCACGAGGTGTGCTACAGGGATGGACAAGACAGAAACCCAAACCCACTTCAGCTTCACAGCAGTCTGGTTTTCCTGCAGTATCAAGCTGGCTCTCTAAGGGCCACTAGAGCAACAAGTTTAAAGGTTTGCCTTGGCTGCTAAAAATAATTTGAGATTACCTCATCCAGAGGAGGGCTGACTGCACTGCCAAACTGCAGCGAGGCTCAGGCTGGGCTGGCAGCAGCCAGGATGCTCCTCCCTGCAGCAGCAAGCATCCAGACATCTGCAATGCTGGAATCTCCAGCCCTTCCCTCTTTCCAGATGTCTGCACAGGTGTTTCTCTCCTGAGCTGCCTTCAGACTGACCCTGTCTGCAGGTAGCACTGCTGGGAGCAGAGCACATCCCACAGCTGGACAGGCAGAGGTGTTTTCTCTCCTTTTAGCACTACTGAAAGCTCATGCAAGCATTGCTACCTTATTGATACACAGGTAGCATTTCCTTCTCTTCTCACAGGGCCATTATAATTTACATTACTTATTTATTTATTACATTTCTTAGCTAAAAGGTCAGATTCTCATCTAATCACAGCGCTCGAGTAATTTAGCCATGGGATTCCACGGCATAATCCACCAGAAGGCTGCTCCTTGACTTCACTAAGTATTAGAATAGATCCTCAATTTTAACTTCTGGCCCAGAGAACATTAACTATTAATTAGAGTGAACATTCTATAAGAATGAAAAATAGGACATCACCTGCAAAAGAAGTCTGTGAATCAGTTTAAGTCACCTTGATCCTTTCCTGAGCCCTCCCAGGGTAACAAGATGATGCAGGCTGGCCCAAGAACAGTATTGAGGTAAGAGCTGGATCAACAGAATAAATCAAGGTTTTTATCATTGGACAAGATCTGACTTCTTGTGTTGGGTTTTTTAGAATGTTTATCCAGTCCCTCTGGAAAAAGAACTACACTGCAACACTTTACCAAGTCTGAATGACTTCATGTCAAAAGGCTCTGTCTTAAAACCAAGGATTTGTTGGCTCCAAGCCAAAGCTGAGCTGCTTCTTTTGTTTATTGTGTTCCAAAACATGGGGGCAGTGTGACAACTCATCCTTCTGTGTGTAAGAGGAGCACCCATGAGACACAGTTCTTCTTGCTATTGCCTAAAGCTCCACATGGGGTGGCTGCAGATGAGGGACTTGGACAAAGGCTGACATGGTTCCAAGATGCTCCTGAAGCTGTCTGTAGAAGAACTGAGAAAGAAAAACTTCTCCTCACATAAAAAAAACAAAACAAAAACAAGATGAAAAAAACAAAGCCCAAACCTGTCAGAGACTCTGGGCTGAGAAGGGAGCATGCAGATAGAGATGAGAGGGAGGTGCTAAGAGATTTACTCCATAACTCCCTGCAAATAAAACTGTAGAGTTATTCTTGTGTCCAGCATTGTTCCTCTTTCCTCTCTTACCTTTCTCAGGCTCTTGTCAGCTTTGCAGAAGTCTCAGGAGCAGCTGGCAGTGCTCAGGCTTTGCTGCCACCGTGCTGTGCCCTGGACACATCCTCCTCTTGCCTAACATTCATTTTCTTATTTTTTTTTCTTCTAAATAACAACATCTGTTTGTCTGTGTGTCCTTCATTCGTCAGGATTGTTCAATGAATGCTACCACAACAGTGAGGAGAGGGCATTTGCTCTGTTGGTGAGGAAAAATCAGTACTGGAGCAAAACCACCTGCCTTCAGCTGGCTACAGAAGCAGATGCAAAGTCATTCTTTGCCCACGATGGGGTCCAGGTAAGTCCCACAGATCCTTCCCTTCCAATCTCCATCCTCAGAGCCTTTAAACAGGATGTTGGACACAGCAGAGGAAAGCTGAACATCTGCCTGAGGCATAAGGAAGCTGCTCCAAGAAGTGAGGTAACTCCTTGTTCAGATTCAAGGAAGAGCTCACTGATAAAAGTTAAATCAAATCACTATTCAACTTTGCTCTCACAGCCTGAGCTCTCTGGACATAAAAAAAAAGCAAAATTAAGAGTGATGGTGCTTCTGGCTCCCAGTGCCTGATGTGCACTTTCTTAAAGCTACAGATTTTGCTTAATTGCCCTCAAATTCCTCTTCTTCCCAGCGTCCTCCAGAGCTCTGCATACTCAACATCTGCAGAGGGATGCACAGAGAACCTCTTGGCTCTGAATCCATGTCTGCTCTTTAGTTCTCCAGAGCATTCACTGTCTTAGAAGCCACAGACCATGGGTGCACTTCACCTGCATGTGTGTTTTTTGTGATGTTAAAGCCCTGTCTTGTTTTTTTTTTTTGACTTTCAGGCATTCCTGACAAAAATATGGTGGGGAGACATGGCTACGAGCACACAGATCCTGAAGTTAATCTCTGCATTCTGGTGCCCTTTCCTAATCTACACAAATTTAATAGCATTCAGGTACACATAGAACTATTTGGGTGCAAGAGAGAAGTAAAGGATGAAAAATCAACCATGAAAAATAAAATAAAATGATCCAGACTCAAAATTTCTCACCTAAGTGATAAAAACTGCAGCATCCCCAACAGAAGGACTGCCCCAGAAATCAGCTTTTTATGGGACTGAGTGATCTGTTTGTCCTGTGATTATCCAAAGACTTAAAAAAAGATCAATACCACTCTTTCCCATGTATCATTTCTATTTTGCATAGTCCACAAAAAAAAGTCTGCTGGACTTCTGTCAGCTCCAGATCCTACACAATAATATATAGAATATCTCCAGTATAGCACCCTCTATTTCTAGATTTGGAGATGCATGGTTCAGATTTATCTTATCTAGTAAAACAGCCATCACAAAGCACTATTATCAGCCACAAGGCTTATCAAGGCAAATGCCTATTACAAAGCAGTATTATCAGCCCCTTGATAGCCCTAAGTCAGGCTTAAAAACACAGGACTGACATGAAATCAATTCAGATTTTTTTAATTCAATGGCTTATGAGATCTCTTTGTCAGTCTTCTGCAGGCAGAGCTTTGGAGTTCAGGTTTTTGTAGGGCAAGACTAGAATCTTGGTTTTCTTAAAAAACAAGCAAACAAACAACAAACAAACAAAAAACCACCACAAAACAGAACAGAAAAGAAACAAAAGGCAGTAAGATGCTCAGAGAGTAATAAAAATCCAGGAATTAAACTTTACTAAGACCTCCTACTATTGTAACACATACAAATAATCAGAGTTGGCATTATGGAACTACATTCTGTTATGGAATACATGTTTCTAGCTGTTTATATGGAAAAACATATGTTTCTAACTTTCTGATAGGAAATAAATGTTTCTAACTTGCTTAAAAAGCAAGAGGAAAACTTGTTGGCCACTGCTGACGTGGGACTTTCCTTCTGTCAGTATCTCTGAAGATGACTTTTGTCTTACAAGTTCAAGTAATTCAATGTGAAAATTTGGCATAGTTTGGGGGGAAAGGCTTAAATTACGACTCATAATCAAACCAAACCATTCCAAAATTGTTTCAGTGAGGATATTTAATGGAAATACAGGAGCTGACACCATGTTCCCTACTGCTTCAGGCATTTTATTTCTTAGCTGCTTGTAAGAGTAGCCAGGAACAGAGCACTGGGGTCTTGTCTTCTAAGAGTGAGGGGTACATTTCTGCTCCAATCCTAAGTAATTTAAGGACACTGAGGATACTGCTCCATTTTTGTGAGGCATGACAATTAGCATTTCTCTGAATCTTGTGGGTGACTTCAGCTTTCACCTTACAAATAGAGAATTTGCACCTGTAAGGATGATGCATTATCTGATAGCTTCTCAGCAGAGCAAGTCCAAAGTAAGTACAAGCTACTAGAAAAGCCAATTTAGGTGTGAAAACTTGCTAACCACCATATTTCAGCTGCTGAATTTATTTCCTTACAGTGAGGACCAACAATCAAAGAATGAGCCAGAACCATTTAAAGAACTGGATGGTTTAGAGACAGAGAAGACTCTGTTTTTTTCCAAGGAAGAAGATAGGTGAGTTTAAACCCATTAGTTAATATAACTTCTGTGATCACAAAGGACACTTCTTGGGGATTAGTGACCAGGTAACCACTTAAGGACAAAAAACCACAATGAGACACAACTTTACTTGTTCTGAGGAAGAAATTTCTACAGAACCCTTCTCAATACCTGAGAAATCATAAAGCATATCCTAGGATTCCCTTTCAGGTCCTGTCTGACCAACCTGATCTCCTTTTATAATCAGGTGACCCGTATAGTGGATGTGGGGAAGGCTGTGGATGTGGTCTACCTGGACTTCAGCAAGGCCTTTGACACCGTCTCCCACAGCATCCTCCTGGAAAAGCTGTCAGCCCCCAGCTTGGACAGGAGCACCCTGTGCTGGGTTAGGAACTGGCTGGAGGGCTGGGCCCAGAGAGTGGTGCTGAACGGGGCTGCATCCAGTTGGCGGCCGGTCACTAGTGGTGTCCCCCAGGGATCAGTGTTGGGCCCAGTTCTGTTTAATATCTTTATAGATTATTTAGATGAGGGGATTGAGTCCATCATCAGCAAATGTGCAGATGACACTAAGCTGGGGGGGAGTGTGGATCAGCTGGAAGGCAGGAGGGCTCTGCAGAGGGACCTGGACAGACTGGAGAGTTGGGATGATCCCAACGGGATGAGGTTCAACATGGCCAAGTGCCGGGTCCTGCACTTTGGCCACAACAACCCCATGGGGAGCTCCAGGCTGGGCACAGAGTGGCAGAAAGGGACCTGGGAGTCTGGATTGCCAGGAAGCTGAACAGGAGCCAGCAGTGTGCCCAGGTGGCCAAGAAGGCCAATGGCATCCTGGGCTGGCTCAGGAACAGCGTGGCCAGCAGGTCCAGGGAAGGGATTCTGCCCCTGTGCTCAGCACTGGTGAGGCCACAGCTTGAGTCCTGTGTCCAGTTCTGGGCCCCTCAGCTCAGGAAGGAGATTGAGGTGCTGGAGCAGGTCCAGAGAAGAGCAAGGAGGCTGTGAAGGGATCCAGCAGAATTCCTGTAAGGAAGGGCTGAGGGAGCTGGGGGTGTTGAGGCTGGAGAAGAGGAGGCTCAGGGGAGACCTCATCACTCTCTCCAACTCCCTGAAAGGAGGTTGGAGCCAGGGGGGGGTTGGGCTCTTTTCCCAGGCAACTCTCAGCAAGACAAGAGGGCAGGGTCTCAAGTTGTGCCAGGGGAGGTTTAGGTTGGAGATTAGAAAGAACTTCTTTCTGGAGAGGGTGATCAGGCATTGGAATGGGCTGCCCAGGGAAGTAGTGGATTCTCCGTGTCTGGAGATATTTAAAAAGAGACTGGATGTGGCACTGAGTGCCATGGGCTGGGAACTGCAATGGTGGAACAAGGGTTGGACTTGATGATCTCTGAGGTCCCTTCCAACCCAGTCAATTCTATGATTCTATGATGGGTGATATACATTTGATTTAGGAACCAAGCCATCCATGGCTTTCTCAACTGAACAGAAAGGATTTCATCAGTACCTGGGAATTTCTTCTTAAGTCAGCTTTCCACCATACTAATGCTCTATTTTAAAAGCCCTGAGGAACCTAAGTGCAACACAAACTTAGGAGATAGAAGAACTACACAAAGAGGAAAATAATCACAAAGACTTTGTCAGCTGCTTGAGGGCATTCACAGATTTGTGATGCAAAACTTCTGAATCCCACCCTAAGCCTCTGCCAAAGGCTCCTCACCAAAACCTGCAAGGCCTTCAGTCAGGATAGGAAAACTTTTGAGTAGCACAAAGTCCTCTTAATAGAAAATCAGTGCTCAGTAGCCACTTGTATCGAGTGTGTGCTTTGCAATAATTAAGAGACCTTCAGAAACAAGTGGACAACCAGAGCAAGGAAGCATCTGCAATGTATGAAGTGCTGGACCAAGGCAGAGTCATTAGGTTCTGGCTTTACTTCTGGTATATTGGAGAAAACAATTTGTTTGTCTCTCTCCCTCCCTAACCTTCAAAATAGGTGTAAAAGCATCTGCCCCTGGGGAGCTATTTGTAAGCAATGTCAGAAAGCACTTTCGTATCCTGACTTAAAGGTGGTTTGGGCATTCTCATTGCTATTATCTTAGCAAATTGTTTTAACAAAAAGGCTCTCTCCTTTCCCAGATCTATTTCAGCATCTAACAGTAAAGCTGCAATTATCTCTTTATGACATTAGCCTGTTACCATGGGGATGTATCTTACGAGGTAATAAATTGAGGCAGCACAGAATCAGGCATCTAGAAAAGACTGGGTGTGAGCAGAAACTTTGCCTTCTAACAAACCCTTTTTAATAATTAGCAAGAAGATCAGGGGAAATTAAAAACCACTGAAGAGTCATTGCTGCTTTCTTGTGAGGTGAAATCGCAGACACCCTTCATTAGAGATCACACCTCTCCCTCAGAATCACAAAATTAAAGATCAAATAACATCCCTGGCTTACACAGGAGAGCAATTTCTGTGGAAGCAAAGATCAGATTGCCATCAAATACAGGGAACTTGCATTTTCTGTGCAGGATAATTTCCAGTGCCAAAAGATAGCACTTCATGTTCCAAAACACAGCAAAAACAGCTGTAGATGTCCAGGTCAGATTTCCCTTCAGTTAACAAAATACTTGCATAATTCCCCTATAATCAGAGACTACCTTAATAAATAATTCCTCAGGTCAAAGTTTTGCTAACAGGCTTCTATATGACTTTTTCTGCAATTTACTCTCATTTCATTGTAAATGGCAAGATGCCAGTGCTTAGAGTTGTGTAAAGGACTGAAATATTCCTTCAGGAGTTCTCCCAAACTTCAGGAAGAGTAATTAAGAAACACATTGCTTGGGATGATCCAGCACTTTGAGACTGGGTCAGAAAGAGGAATTCTTTACAACAAGAACTACTGCACAGAAACACTGCAAGAAATTTTCAAAGCCAAAATAATTAAGAACTAAGCCTGAAACTACCCTGGTCATTTGTGTCTCTTTCCTGGGATTTAGGATGAGGGACAGCAGTCAGCCCAGTCCTCCCTCTCCTTGGGGTATTTGTACTCCATGCAGGAACCCAGTGAAGTTACAAATCATAATTAACACAGCAAAACTCAAATAACAAGAACGTTCAAGTCAAATATGAATTTTTCATTTCAAAACCTTCTCCCTGACTCACAATATTTTTGCCATTGGAATATTGTAGTATTGGGATTGCTCTTTTACAGCTTTCTTCCTTGCCATTCCCAGCATTTGCCTGTTACTGTCTTACAAGTAGCTTTATATAGAATAACACTGCTCCTATTCCCATGGACTAATTTTAGGAAACCATTACCAAGCCTATACTCTTTTTGTTTTGCAGAGGAAATGGTAAATTGGAAAAGCAGAACCCTTCTGAAAACACAGCATGGGTGACGTTCATATTTACTCGGTGGAGGAAATTCTGGAGTGCCCCTGTAACTGTATTCACAGGGAATGTTATCATGTACTTTGCTTTTCTCTTTCTATTTACTTACGTCCTTTTACTGGACTTTAAACCACCTCCACCTGAGGGTCCCTCCACTACAGAAATTACACTTTACTTCTGTGTTTTTACCCTGGTCTTGGAAGAAATCCGACAGGTCAGTAACCAAAGACACCTCAGAAAAACCACAATAAAACTTGAATTTTGAATAAACTTACAAGCTGTAGAACTCTACAAGCCAGAAGGTTTCAAGTGCCAGGCATAGTATTTTGATTTTTACAAAGAACAATCCCAAACTTACCTTCTCCAAAAGACTTCTCTCTCTCCTAACTTGAGCTCTTTCTCCCCTGTAGAAACCTGGAGCTCCACCTCTATTTTTCCATCCTGCTCCAGCTGTAGCCAAGTCAGCTGCTAAGCTTCAGGTGTCCTTCATTTTGCAAAGTATCTCCCTGATTTCACTCTCCAGAGCTAGGGCCTCCAATTATATTCTCTACCTGGAAACACAGCAGACAAATCTACATCTACAGAGTTTTAAATTCTTCCACACTGGGGATCATTAAAAAAAAAAAAACAACAAAAAGAAGTGGATGAATTCAGATTATTTGTATTTTTCCTAAAACTACTCAGTTCAACATACCAGCAGATGTATTTGGTTTGCTTTCCTTTAAAAATCCAACCCCAGATTTCTCCATTACCCTCCCAGTTCCCAATTTTTAAATGTCATCAGCTCCACAACTGAAATAAAGTGTGAACAATGGTGCCAGTGTCCTGCCAACTCTGGATGCATAAAGCTGCCCTCTTCAGACATGAGAAGGCAGCTATAAACATTTACTCTGGAAGAACAAATATGTGTTCACTACTTAAGCAACAGGGACACTGAGGAGGATCCCAGTTGGGTACTGGAAAGCTGAAATTATGCAGCAAGGTCATACCCAGAGGAGATGGAATATACTGGGATCAAAAAAACCCATTTCATTATAAAACAGGAAGAGTGCCAGGCTAAAACCCACTGAAGAAACCCAACTTTTTACTAGATAATCAAATATCAACCCCAGTCTGCAAATGCCAAATCTGTTCATGTAGTTTGGGAAGCAATGTCTAGAAACTGAACTTTGACTGGAAGTCACTGGTTTTTTAACAGCCCAAATGCTGGCAAAATCTTAAATGAGGTCTGAAAAATACTTAAGGCTAATAGTGCAAGAATAAAAAGATTTGACTGTTTTCTTTTTCATCTATTTTGTTTTAAGAGAGTAAATTGATCTTATGTTTTCAAGCTTTTTTTTCCTCTTAGAGTAGGAATTTGGAAATGAAAGAGCAAAAGGAAGCAGCTATTGTGTTAAACTCCCAGTGGGAAACTGGCAACAAATCAATACCAACGATTATTTCTCTTTTTCAGAGTTTCTATACAGATGAAGACACAAACTTAATGAAAAAATTTAAACTATATGTTGAGGATAACTGGAATAAATGTGACATGGTGGCCATCTTCCTCTTTATCATTGGGGTAATCTGCAGGTATATGTATGTGTGCATATGTGTACGTCCATGTGATGTGGTCAGCATGTGTGTGATCCATATATTCCATGTGACGTGGGGTCTCCTGTGCATGAGAGAACAGGTTAACACGTTTACTTTACAGACTTTGTGATATTTTTCTGGAATAGAAGCTTCTAAAACTCTGTGGAATCACAGCTGTTCCTCTGAAGACCATAGAAAGACATATTGAATCTTCAAACCCATGTATAGAATAGGTCTGTGGGGTTTTTTTGGTTGGTTTTGGCAATCATGTAGTCAATGTGTTGGTTTTTTTGTGTTTTCCTCTTTTTTTTTTTTTTTTTTTTAATTTAAATAAATCTCATTAAGGCCAAACCAGAGCATCCAGTTTTGGATATTTCTCCTCAATGTACAAATGTTCCATTCATTTTCCAGGCTTCTGCAACCATAGCCCTGCAGCTCTTGCCTTTTCCTAACTGGGCTGTGTCTGGAAACTGAGGTTAATATTGGAGACAATAATTCTCAACAATACTTGCTGAGTAAATCTTTGTTTTAATGTGTTCTGCAGGATGCTGAACTCCACTTTCCAAGCTGGCCGTACAATCCTTGCCATTGATTTTATGGTGTTTACACTTAGGCTTATCCATATTTTTGCAATCCACAAGCAACTTGGACCAAAGATCATAATTGTGGAAAGGATGGTAAGTGTGCTGAGTATCTCTTGGATAAATAGATGTACTTGTGCTCTCTAAAAATGGAAAGCAGGAAATCTGTTTACAAAGGAGATCGGTTTATAATCTATTTTATTTTGGTATTTTTAAGGCTTGTCATTTTGCATCTATTCCCTTATTTATTGTGTTAGACTCCATCAGCTTAAAAGGGATCCTTCCTAAGAGCTCTGTGTGCATTCAGCAAAAACCTGAGGCAGACAAGAGGCCACTTTCAGAAGGGCAGAGCTGAATGACTCTGCTCTGCTTGGGGATCAGCTCATGGTAGCTGCAAGAAGTGTCAAAAAAAAAAAATATCTCTGAAAAAGGGTAATTGTTAAGTTTCCCACAGGGGTTATTCTGACATATGTTGGAAGATGTTGAGAAAAGATTTGAATTTATTACCACTCTCCTGCAGGAAATGAGGCATTAGGACTCCAGTTGCTGGGCTGGGGTATGCATTGGGATGTAGAAGTAGCTTTTTATTCAGGAGGGTTAATCCTCTAGGCCAATTAGCTCATGGTAACTGATTAATAGGAGTCCATCTAATTGTAAGTGCTATTATAGAATCTCCAAATATTTGATTAGTGACTCAGAGCAGAGCTCAGTAAAAGCCTTACAGTCTAAACAAGCCTATACATTGAACAAACAGAACTACCAAGCCCTTTGGGTTTGTCTACAAATGCAATAACTGGAACTCTAACATGACATTTGCTTGGAGTAGCAAAAGGGTAAATGGCAAATAAATATTTGTTCTATCTAGCTTCCAGCATTGCCAGACTTTTATTGTAAGAGAAGTCAGACCTACAGCTCCTAACCAACCCTTCCTTGCTACAAACCAAGCTCAAGCAGGGCCCTGGGTAAATCTGTGTCTGCTACGTTGGCATCTGAACTCATATGAGATAGAACACAGATTAAAAAGGAGAAATAAGAATATAAACAGCAGCCTAGACAAAACCATAAAATGGGACCCAGCCAAAGCAACACAGTACCTGAGCTTTGGTGGTTCAGTGTTGAACCTTGCATCAAAACCAGTACAAATTACTTCATTAAATGACAGCTTCTTGAAAGATTCATCAAATGGGCTGACTTATGTCCCTTACTTGCCAAGATAAGCAATTTACAATTGTCTGTCATTGGTTTTCTCCTTTTTAACCTTGCTGCAGAATGGCTGAAACCAGTCTGGCAGCAGCTGCATTTGTAGTCCCATGCCAGAACCTTGCCCCTTCACAGAGAGCCTGCAAATTGTGAAAAAAAAAACCACCACCCAGGTTTGCCACTGCTTTCTCTTAACTATGACACCATTACAGTCCTACAGCACTGCT
This sequence comes from Calypte anna, assembly GCF_003957555.1. Taxonomy (NCBI): domain Eukaryota; kingdom Metazoa; phylum Chordata; class Aves; order Apodiformes; family Trochilidae; genus Calypte; species Calypte anna. Next base: position 13,107,436 of record NC_044250.1, read on the forward strand.
AAATTTTAAATCATCCAGGGGAAAAAAATAGATTGGTAAAAGTCAGAGACATCAACTACACCCTGCCTGGCTTAGATGTTGTATTTATTGTATTGCTATTGTATTATTATTGTTGTATTATTAATAGAACTCCAAGTAACTTCCTGGAGGTCTGAAATGCCAATGCTTTGGGGGAAGAGCTCAGTCCAATAATCTGATTGAAACAAATCTACAATCCCTAATGAACTCTGCCAGATTAGACGGGAAGAAGATGAAGTATTCCTCTTCCACCAGGGAAAAATATTACACTTAAAAAAAAATAAATATCTAACATGTATTTCATGTCAGGATTTTAGGATTTGATAACTTCTCTAGAAAAACACAACGTTCAAAAGCAGGAAGCCCTGAAAACAAATCCTCAGATCCATTACTTAGCTTGAAAACTCAAGACAGAAGCTACCTGACTCTTCTAACCTTTGATTGCTGCTGTATCAGGGGCTCAGGATTGATCAGTGAGCTCCTCCTGTTACCATTCTGACAGAAAATCTGCACTTAAGAGGAATGAGCCTCACTGAGAAGGTAAAATGGGTTTCATTTTTAAATGGTAGATGACTGAAAAGCAAGGTTTTCCTTTAAAACATGCCTTCATCTGAATGAGCTAGCAAAGAAAAATGCTGGTTACAGGCCAAGAACAACATAGCAAGGTCAAGAGAGGAATTCTGTGCATGGAACTGCATCCTATTCCACCTCCTTCAGCCTACACAAGCTTGTAAGGAAACAGAATTATTTGATGTAGAGAGCACCATTCTTTGACTCTGCTATTACAGCCACCTCTCCTCCTTTTCTGCCCTCCCCCTGTTTTTTCAGATGAAGGATGTTTTCTTCTTTCTGTTTTTCTTGAGTGTGTGGCTCATTGCCTATGGTGTGACAACCCAAGCTCTTCTTCATCCTGATGACACCCGGGTGGAATGGATATTCAGAAGGGTGCTTTACCGGCCCTACCTTCAGATATTTGGCCAGATCCCACTGGATGAAATAGACAGTGAGAAAATTTATTTTCCTCCTGATGGTGCTTTGGAATCACAATTCTGATCAGAGCATGGGATTCCTTCATGGTATTGTGTTGGGGTTTGGGTTTTTTTTGTTTTGTTTTGTCCTGTGGGCCAAAGCTTTCACATTACCATCATCTAAATAGTGGATTTTAAAAGGGATAATGTACAGGTGCAGAATTACACTGGAGCACAAGGTTTGGCCCTGTATAGACAAGCTGTTTGAAATACTCACAAAAAGATTTGCAGTTTTAAAGGCTCCCATACTTTCTTGCACTTCAATCCATTTCCATTCAGTTGAACCTAGACACAGAGAACCCTGTGCAAACTGAAATCACAGCACCTCCATCCATCTGGGCAGTAAAGTGACCATGTGCCAGCAACACAGCTCTGCCCATAGGCAAACATTTGTCTTTTAGATGAAATGTTCCTCTTAGAGTGCTTATTGACTCTCAGAGGCAAAGCTGCTCAAACCAAACAAAGCCAGTAATTGCATTTGTGCAACATTTCAAACAGGACAACAGAAAAATAATCATAAGATGTGGAAGAACTTGGACATGAAGGCTCAAAGGCAACATTTCTGATATCAGTGTTCTGAGAAGCAGATAAAATACAGAATAGGTCATCTCCCAAAAAAGTCTGAAGTAATGATACAGCATTTAGCCAGAGTAACAGATAATACAGACTGAATTAAAAAATATCTCATAGACAGAAGCAAACCCATCAGACTTCTTTCATGTTCACTCTGCTTAACTTACTAAGCATTTGACCTAGAAAAGCCAAAAAGCTTGAATGAGACAAGAGAGTGGGGGTGTGTTTTATCCCACTTAATTTTCAATGCCTATGGTGTAAGCATGCACAGCAGTCACTCTTATTTCCATTAAAGCAATTGAAGAGAAACAAATATTTCTGGAATAGGATTCATCTCATTTGGAAATCACATTAATCCCAGGTCATTTGGAAATAGCATTCCCTAGAAATGTGTCTTTCTCTCCAAAGGGTGTCTTCACCTGGATAAATAACTGGTTAAAAGAAAAGAAAAAAATTAATTACAGGGACAACTTCCAGAAGGGAATAATTTGTTCTGGGGCTTATTCTGTTTGATAACTTTACAAAATATAAGGAAAAGGAGCTGGGTAATGAGGGGAAAAATTTGCTGATGAAACTACATTACTGGGTAGTAAAGACTAAAGCTGCCACCTAAGAGCTGCACAGGACACTCCTGAGTGCTGGATCATAAAATAACATTCAGTACAGATAAACATCAGGAACTGCACCTGGTGAAAGCAGCCCCAGCTGGTATGAGCTTTGATATAACCACAAGCTCTAAGGAATCTGACTGTGGTGTTATCCATGGCAGTGGGGAAAAGAATAATCAGTGAAAAAAAGAGAGCATAAAAAAGGAAATATCATTATGTTACTTGAAATTTGTGAACTTAATTCCTAGCTGGTGACAGAACACAGGGCTGGACCTCTAGTCTGATGGAGGAGAACCATTCTTGCCAAACTCGTCTGAAAGCTCAAATGCAGAAAATGAAACTAAATTTAGAATGAGGAGCCCCAGCCCCAAGGTCCTTTTAGGGATAAGAGAATCTCATATTTATACTCCTGCTAACAGAACAAAACCCTACCACCACAATATTGGGTTTAATGATTGTAAAATATCCAGAACAATCATGCTGCTGTTTACACGTAGCCAAGATTAAACCTCATTTTAGTAATCAATAGCATCATCGTCCTTGATCTGTATCTTAATAAGTAAAGTTTAACTAAATATAATATAACTAAGTATAATAACTAAATATACATGTCCATCCATGTCACTAGGTGTTAAAACGAACATGATTAGAGATGGTAATTCAGTCTTTGTTTGCATTGAAATAGCTCTAGAACAGAGTACTTCAAAACTCAGGAAAAAACTGCAGTTCTTTGCTGAAAAAAAGTTTTCTTTGTTGAAAAAAAATTGCAGTTCTTTGTTGAAACTCAGAGAATTTGATCACCAAAGTGCAAAACTTTTGTCTCCACTCAAAGGAGTGCACGAGGCAGTAGGATTTGCCCAAACCATTCTTTTAGTCCTGTGTTCCTCCTTTGCAGCATCACGGATGTATCCCAGGAACTGCACATCAGATCCACTGCAGACTCTGCAGGAGAACTTCCCATCCTGTCCTAACAGCTATGCCAACTGGCTTGTCATCCTTCTGCTGGTCATCTTTTTATTAGTGACAAATGTTCTCCTTATGAATCTCCTGATTGCCATGTTCAGGTAAGAGGGATTTCAGCAACAGCAACTCAAGAGGCTGCAAAGTTTTAACTGGCTGCTTCACTGCCTTGCTGTTGGTTATTCATTTCAAAAGAGACTGCAGTTTTCTTTCTAATTACTATTTGGGGATCTAATTACTATTCTGGGATCATTTAGTTCTTAAATTCTTACAATCCTTCCACGTCACATTAAAGACAAGAAGAAAAGAAGCCTCTTTTACTGCTCAAAATTCAATTAAACATGCAGAGAAGGGTCTGGATCCCTGGCTGTCTTGCAGCAGAAGACTGCAGGTGCAAAAGAAAAAAAATCAGCTGTAAACTTGGCAGTGGATAATCTGCAGAGAGGGAAAATGCTGAATGTCAACACAGCTAATGATGATTCATTTGGTTGCAAAACTGACGTGGCATGTTTGCTGATCTTGCCCAAGTACAAATAACTATTAAAAAAAAAAAAAAAAAGGCCAGAAGAATGTAATTTTTTAACATTTGAAGACTGCAGTTGCAATTATTTTAACATCTAAGAATTTTAGATTAAATAGATGAATTTTAGATTAAATAGACTTAGATTTAGATTAAATAACACTACTCGCCATATCTTTATTAAAGTAAATGTGAGACTAAATTTTGTAATAATAAACTTAGAAGCTTACTAAGGTAAAAAATAGTTATATGCCCTTTTTTTTTGCCCCCAATGACAGCTACACTTTCCAAGTTGTTCAGGGCAATGCAGACATTTTCTGGAAAATTCAACGTTACAACCTGATTGTTGAATATCACAGCCGCCCAGCCTTGGCACCACCATTTATCATCATTAACCACATCACTCTGGTTCTCAGAAGAATCTTCAACAAAATGGAACATAAAAAAGAACATCTGGGTGAGCTAGTAACAAACATCCACCAGCCTGGGGATCCTGAGACTCTCCTAGGACATGCTGTGTAGGCAAAACTGAAGAGAAATTAAGATTTCCTTAAGCCAAGGAGAAATTAAGGTTTCCTTAAACCAAGAGTCAGAATTTATTTTTAACAAAGAATGCCAGGAGAGGAGAAATGAAAAATGAAGGCTTACAATCCATCCTCTGCTATAAACAGCTTCTCAGAAGGCATTTTTTTTATGCATCAGTGTTACAACAAAGGGATTGATATAGAACTGATGAAAGGGATTTGGTTTCTGAAGAGATAAGAATGGATGGGCTTAATAAATAAGTTTTTTGCTCCTGAATTTTATAATTATTATCTACAGAGAAGCCTAAAAACATACACCAAGTCTATAGGGCATGTAGGAACTGTGCCCTTTAACCAGTCTTCAGGAAGATACAAAACAAGTATGTTACATTCAAAATGTCTGTGAAATTGAGGTCACTTGCTGGCTGGCACACTTAACAACAGCAATTGGCTTCATACTTCAGGGTGAAGGGATTTATTTGCAGCTTTTCCCCCCTATTTATAATTTTTCTAATAAATAAGGTTAAATGATAAAGTGCATCTGAAGGTAAAGCTCTGGGCATTAAATGCTTTGGGGTTAGAATTTGTTAGAAGTTTGTTAAGGTCATAAATGAGACAGAAGGACTGAAATTGGTCACTGCTCTTCTTCAGAAAACTCAGGACTTAGTAAAAAAAACTGCAAAAAGCTCTAATGCCTTCCATTAAAAGAGCAAAAAGTAGAAAACACTTATTTTACTCTGCATTTTCATAACGTGACAGCCCTGTAATGGCAAGAACTGACTTTTCTTTAGAATAGCAGCCTTCCAACACCAGTAGAAGAGAAAAAGGAGTAAAATACAATTCTCTCTCTGTCTTACTTTTCTTCCCGACAGAAAGAGATCTTCCAGTTGGTCTAGATCAAAAGATCATAACATGGGAGCTGGTGCAAAAAGAAAATTATCTTGTGAATCTTGAACAAGAAAGGAAAGAAAGCAATGAAGAAAGGCTGAAGGCAACATCTAATAAGTATGTAATTCTGACCCATCAGTGTGCCTTGCAAGTCTTCAGCTTTGTGTTTTAGGATTTCCTCTGAGGCCTTTGCTTTTTGGTGAGCATGTCTGCTTTTTTTTTTTTTTTTTTTTCCTCAACAGGGTGGATAATTTGTCTAAATATTTTTCTGGATTGAAAGAACAAGAAAAGAGGTTTAAAGTTATGGAAGCTCAGGTAAGAAATATTTTTAGAGGCATTTATATCAACCTGAGGATGTCACCACGCTTCTCTCATTTAATGGTGGTTTTCCAGACTCTATTTAGGTATAAAGAGAAGGAGAAATGGGTCTGGAATGGGAAATGGTTTCACTTTCTTCATTGTTTTCTCTCTGGTGCCAGACAGACATCAAGAAACTTTTCCCACCTTTGGCAGAAAGGAGAAAAAGGATCACAGCATTTCTGTTCTCTTTGCTATTCTGAGTATTTTTCTTTCACTAAAAATGCTTCTGGAAGGAAACCCTTCATCTTCCCACCTCCATTCTCTTCCATCTCTGAGCCTTTTCTTCCTTTAAACTGACAGCTTTGGCAACACCCACATTCTGTTTGATCTGCCCTAGACTGATCCTCTTAGACATTGATTTTTCTGATTTTCTTAGATAGCAGCATCTCAAAGGGAAGTGCCTACCATAAAAATGTGAAGCATAAATAATAGAAGGAAACCCTATCTTGAGCAAACCCTTGAAATATAAACAAAGGGTTTTTAAACAGTCTGAAAACGCTCAGCATTACCATGTGCTACCATGTACAACTGTTATTGTTTTCTTTGTCCCTAGAACTCCAGGGTAATTTTGACCTCACTGAAAGTTCCTTATCTTAATACTCCCAACTGCAGTTTCCCTCCCTTTTCTTACCCATTTTATGGCTTCCTGAAAAAAGCCATGCTATTCAATGAACAATGTTGACACCAAATAAAGGTCCAACAGGAACACACATGAAATGCCTTAATAACCTTGTGCTAGCTCGAGATAATGGAATATACTTAAAGGGAAGATATTTAATACATATCTTTTTCCAAGACAGTTCAATCATTTCTTTAAAAAATGGTATCACTGATGCTGCTTCACTCTGCTGCCCAGATTATCTTGCCAGTAAATTTAAGAATGGATAAAGTAGTACAAAAATCAACTGATGTGGAAATCACTGCTTATTTTGTAGATTTGCTACTGTACAGCTGTGATCTCTTCAATGGCAGAGGTTTTAACCAAAAGCAACCTCCTGAGCAGCCAACCAGCTCCAAACTATAAATGTAAGTCTTGAGAACACTAGAAAAGCTCATGAATACAGCTGAACAATTTAGTTGCACAAATGGAAGAAAAAAGATAGGAAAAGAACCACAAAAGGAGGTGCAAAGGAGTATATGTGGAGTTCCTGGGAATATAAACAAGAAATAGTATGTTCATGGTTCAGGCTGAAAAAAATTGCCTCTTGAAAAGTGTATTTAAAAGGTTTGTGGAAAGGAATATTGTTTAGTGTGAGTTGGAATGATCTCATCTAACTTTGAGCATGTAAATAAACACCTATTTGCCACAGGGTTTCTTGAGGGGATTGTGTCGTGGGGGTTCTGGAGTCAATGCAATAGAACTACAAAAGAATTACCAAAATATTCAATAAGGATAACAACAGTCACTTAAAAAAATATGATAAAATGAGCAAATTTGTTTAAATCAACAATGTTTAAATCATTTGCCTTCTGAGCAGCAACTCTTGCTGTCAGGTAAGAATCTTGCCCAGTGTCCCAGGGCTCCACTGATGGGATCTGAAAACATTGCAGACAGAACCAAACTATCAGTCAAAATTCTGGATTTTCTTCTTAATGATCTATTTGAATATCTACCAAATCCTATTATGCAAAAAGCTCTCAAAATACCATGAACTGAGCATACATATATGTATGTATACACACTATAGGAAAAGGAAGTAGCAGGAAACTCAGCTAAGTCATGACATGACAATGCCTCAGATCACTCAGACTAAAATCAAACTTAATTAGTCAGAAGCTTATAAAACACATATGTAAATTGCCTAATTAACAAAAACATGCTGTAGCATGTTCAGCAGATGTATTAATAGTGTAACTGCATAAAAACTTAACTGCAGAAACTTAAGTAGCTGAAAAATAAAGAAAAAAAACCCTGTTTTTATCATTTACTTAGCAAATGCAAAGTAGAATCTGCACTATCTCTTGCTGTGGATTATTTTCAACATTTTAAAGTTTCTTACATAATAACCATTGTGTACCCCTTGTCCTAAGGTTTTTTATGCAAGCATGTGGCTTTTACAGTCCTAGGTGTGATGAGTGCCAACACCCAAGTGCCTGTGCCAGGAAGAGGTGAGAAAGAAGAGTGTGGGTATCAGCCTGAGACTGACATCACATACATTGATCACTAATATTTATTCTCATTTCTTCAGACTAAACTTTTTGTTCTACTTTTAAGCTACTGTTGAAGTAAAATTGTAATATTTTGAAAGCCTAAGGCCCAGCTTCAAAGCCTTTTTACCAAGCACTGTCAATGTTTGACACTACTGGGGATTTCTTGGTCCTTCCCTTTCAATATTTTGGTCTTTCCCCTTCAATTTCTTGGTTCCTGCTCCTGTATCACTTGATCCTCCCTCCAAAGCTTTTCTGCAAACTGGACTAAAAGCTTTCTCCTCTAGGATGGCTCTAGCCAGCTTATTTTCTGAATGCCTTCTGTTCTCTGAACACCATCCCCTCAATCCAGCATCAGCACAAAATTCCATATTTCTGTTCAAGGGAGTCTCCCTTTTGAGAGGTGACCATTTACACACTAAAACCCAAGCCCCTTCCCTGAAAAGCAAGCTCATGTTCCCTTTCCCAAGAAAGCAAGCTCATGTTTCTGAGTTCTGAGGAATCAAGAAACAGTTTCCACAGGAAAAGGCATTGGATATTCTACTATTACAATCCAGAGAATTCCTGGAGTTCTTACAATCCTCAAACAATTGCACTCACCATCTTCTCATCCCATGCTGTGAGGTGTTCCTCTGCTGGTATTCCTTGCTGAGGGCTCTTCACTTATTCCCAAAAGCTGGAATTCTCATCCCATGGTCTTCAGGTGGCTTTGCAGGGACACAGAGCAGGTGACCCTCCCACAGTCAGACCCCCAGCCTCTGTTCTTTTGTTTTAATGCCAGATCTCAGGTTGCTGCTGTTAAAGGAAACTTTGCCTTCATCTATCATAGCAGACAGAACACCACCTCTGCTTCCTGATTTCATTTCACTTTTTTCTCACAAAGGTCAGGAAAAATCTTTTTAAAATATTTTAAAGCAAGAATTGTCCTTTGAATGAGGAATGTGGTCTATGTATCTTTTTTTTTTGCCATTATTCAAACTGATACATATGTCCTCAGCATACCAAAATCAGCTGGCTTTATTAGAATTTTGTATGACAGTCCAATAAAATGGATATTGCTACTCTGCTTTAAAGGGAAATTTCTTTGGAATAATAAAAACAGCATCAGAAAAGGGAAGTATTGGGTTGTGGCCTTTCTTACACTGATAAGATTCAACTGACCTTCATTTCCTCATGCAAGTAACACTGCTACTGTACAACACAAATGGAGGTTGTGCAAAAGCTTTCTCTCTTAGCAAAGGCAGAAAAAAATCTCAGATCTGATAAAAATACCTGGCAAGTATTTTATTAATGGCTATCAATCTTCTAATGTCTTCATAAAAGAGGCATTTGACCAGTTTGCACAGCTCTGCTCCAGACCTCAGCAACCTCATTAAGAGTTTTTGATGCTGCCCTAACTTCTTCTTCACCACAGGCAAGTGGAAGTTGTAAACCCAGTAAGTTTGGGCTGAGCTGTATTTTTTGTTGGAAATAATGTGTATCATACAACAAGCAGGCCCTGCTCTTGGCAACAGCTTCCACTCTCAAGCAGCTACTATTAAATTGTAATCAGCAGATTAAGTATCCCCTGGAAACCCAAATCTCTCCATTTGGAATTGCTCTGTCCTGCTCACAGGGCTGTGTAACAACTGATGTATTTAGCAACAACTCCTTCATCAATGTGCATCAAACTGCATCCTCCTGAGAAAATCCACTCTAATTTTAAAATAAAAAGGGGGATTTAAAAAAACAGACCAATAGTTCTCATTTTACACTGTTTCCTGCTTCTGCTGCCAAATGAGGCACCTCTTCAAACACAAAGATCCAAATGCTTTGGGCCCAGCAGCCAATTATTGATAAGATGCTGACACCCCCTCCCCAGAAGCAGCAGCCTCCTCAAATAATGTTTGAGCAAGCACAGCCTAGGAAGAAAAATCACAAACTCTAAAGAAATAATCTTTCACAACAAGGTTATAAATACTATCTAGCAAAAGAAAAAAGCCAGTCCAAACTGACCTGAAGTAACCTGAGTTTCAAGTCATATAACCTTTCAAAGAATTTAATCTTTCAACCTTATTTACAAAATTTATTAACAGTATGAAAAACTACTATATTTAACATTCACCATAATATGAGTCATTGTATGAGGTGATTCATCCTCTGAAGTGAATCTCTACGTACTGCAAAATGACTGAAAATATTAAAAATGTGAATGTTTAGAATCTAAAATATTGAGCTTGAGGGAGAAGTTACAAAGGGTAAGCTTAGAGCAACATTCTGGAAGATTTTCGAGACAATTCCCAAAACAAACAAACTGAGTGTTTGTCAAAACTCCTAGAGCTGCACTAATTAGCATGGTTCAAGGAGCTGAAGAAATCAAGCTGCAACTGAAAGTTTATTGAATCCCAAAGAACAAAAAAACCCAACAGTTTGGATACAAATACCTCATTCCCACCAAATCCACACATGGAATCAGTGTCACCTGGAAAGGACATACAAGCATTCAGGCCAAGAATCATCACATCAGGAGGAAAAGCTGCTGCCCAGTTCAACCACTGAATTTTGATCTCCACTCAACAGACTTTGCTGGAGCAAAGCTGAGTCTGTCTTCCCCACATGTATCCAGAGTTCTACCTCTCCACAGGAAATATTATTATAATCTTTACAATGTAACACTATATACAAGTTAAATCTTCAGCTAACCTTAAAAAATACTGGTTTTGCACTTCCCCCAGGAGCCCCCCAAAGGGATGGTTGGGCACTGCTGTGCTTTTACTGTCAAAAATTTCCTCCCTGGGACAGAGCCTGGAGAAATCACATCAAATGGAAGACTAGGTTTTATTTTCAGTGTTTAAAAATCTCTACATACTGAGCTCATCATCTGTGTTTCAGAATTCTGGAGGATCTGGAGACTTCTCTAGATTTGGGGGTCAGTAGGAAGCCTTGCAGCCTTTTAGCTAAAAGATCTCTGTTTGTTGCTAAGGGGCACTTCAGCTCCAGAACAAGCCCCAGGGAGCTGCTTGAACAAACAAATCACACTTAATTCCCTCCTGCTAGGGTGCAACTATCCTTTGCCCACAGACTTTTTATGAACAAGAAGTCTGAACTGCATTTTAGGTAGCCTGATTTCCAACAATATAAAATGTGCCTGTGATGCAGACAAAATGCTATTGCATGGTTTCCAGATCAGAAAACAAAATAGTCAGAGAAAAACCAAACACATCCAAAGACAACACAGGTCCCTGGATGTCTCCAATGTGCTCCAGCCTTCAGGATTCTTCCTTCTCATCTTCATTGTCTACTTTAGGTCGGAAATTTTTCCTGTTCTTCTTCTTACTGCAATGGAATCCAACTGTTTCCAGTGGCTCTTCACCTTTTCCACTAAACCTTGCACTAAGCTTACCTTCTGTATTCAGGTCCCCTGCCATCATGCACTCCTCCTCCTCCTCTGTTGCTTTTCCACTTCCACTGTCTAAGTGCCCCAGCTCTACCTTATCATCCTCCCTCAAGTCATCAGTTTTCTTAAGAGATTTTCCTTTCAGATCTGTTTTCATGTGTTTCTTATCATCCTCCCCTGATGATGCTTTCTTTTCCAGTCCATCAACACCCCTTTTTATTGGTTTGGTGAAGACAATCCTCCCAGCTCCACAGCTGGAGGGGTCCTGGTTGAAATATGGGGTGTAGCTATCTTGAGTAGCTGAGCTTTGCTCCTCTCCTCTTTTCTTCAAACCCTCTAGAAATTCCATGGCCACTGCCCTGTTAGTCTTGTCAGTAGACTCTGAAACTCCATCCAGGCTGTATTTGGTCCAACGCTCTGGGTGTGCCACATAGTCAGGCACTGCAGGAGAAGTTTTGGGAGCCAGCCCAGGTTTGCCTTGCTTTCCCACACTTTCTGGAGCCACATGACTGGAACCTGTGGTTGGAGGCAATGGACGTTTAAACCTCCCATCAACAACATTATCTTCAGGCAGTGAGGGTACAGACAACTTGGCTGCCTCTTCCAGGCAATCAAAAATGCTCTGGCTACGGAGAGAGAACGTGGAACTCATGCCCCTCAGATGGAATGGCTGGACAGGAGATTTGTGACTGCTGTCTGAAGAGTCAGGGGTCTTCCCTGGTCTGTAATCCCCATCCTCTACAGAGGGCTCCTCAGGAGATATTGTGTCAACTTCTGCTTCCTCCGTGGAGCCCAAATCATCGGAATCGGAGTCGCTGAGCGACACGGTGTCCGAGGGCAGAGCTCCTTCACAGTCCATGGCACCTCCAGCCACTGGCCCCAAAAAGGGCTCAGCTCCATCCTGATCTCCCATCTTCAAGTTAGGGCTCCAGGAAGGTCTTTGACAAAGGCCCAGGAAGAGCAGCAAAAAGTTTTCCAAGCAACCAGCAAATTTAGTGCCTAGAATACAAAGAAGCACAGAAATGCAACAGGAAAATAAAAATATCACTCTGTGCTGTGCAAAATAATTACAACCCCCTAGTACAGTGTTTCAGGGATTCCTGAGTTATTTTTGCTTGAACTAAGACCATTATTTGAGGCATGAATGCACAGTAAAACTAATGACTTACATAAGTGTCAATATAAGAATCTGAAGGAATTAAAAACAGCACTGCACACCGAGTTTCAATAAGGGTTACAGCAGATCCAACTACTTAAAGAGAATTTTTTTAATAAATCTGAATACCTCTTGATTGTCTTCTACATCTTAGAAAGCAACAACCACTGCAAATGACACTCTGAATTTCTCATACTGCATAGATTGGTACCTAAAGTACAAAACCACATCCTAATCACTCAGACATCTTTTGGCCACTCTGAACCTTGGCTGCATCAGACACTTTACCTCCTGTCCCAATAATCATCACACTATCACTGCTTGAGGTCAGTGCCAGACAAGCCACAAAAATGTCACAGCCGCAGCTTCAGGATTGCTTTAACGTAACATCAAGTGCAAGGTCCACTCTGACCTTGTCTTGAAGCACTCATGTCTCCACTTGATCCCTGGAATCACAGATTGAGCCAGCCCCAGGATGCAAATCCACTGGAAAACTAATCACACATGCCATGCTTGTGCCTGGAAACAAAGGGGAGGGTGCACCTAAGGGTCTGCAAGACCTGGCCCTTCAGGGAGTCAAAGGCAGAGTGCTGAGAAGCCTGACCTCCAGCAGCAGCTGGAATCCAGATTCCCTCTGCCACCTGCTTGAACTTGTGGAACTGAGGTGCTTGGCAATCACACTACCACTTGCTGGGCAATCAGAAACCAAGCTGGCAAATAGATCCTTCAGCTCACAAAAACATGAATTAGAGACACAGTTCTAACATATTATTAGAATAAGCTCAACTACCTAATTACAGGTCCTTCTGAAATGATTCAGTAAACAGACATGGAAAGTCTGTTAGTCACTCACTTTCTATGGACACTGAGTCAGCTTCCCCTCCTCAGGGTCGGTGAAAGCCACCAAAGATCTCAATGCTTCCACCCTAGAAAACAAACATTTCCATCAAGATACTGGAAATGTAGTTTGAAAACGAGTTTTAAAAGTAATTCCTTCCCCTTGAATCATCCAAAGCTGCAGAACCAAGTTCTAAATCTGACACAAACTCATGCTAGTACAAAAAGTGCAGATATTCCTGGATTTTTGGCAAAGGAAAAACACCCAGCCTAATAAGGCAGGCACCACTGTATTTACTCAGTCTCCACACTCACATTGCCAAGATTATTCTGTACAGCAGAAGAAAAGTTTTAAGAAAGCAGAACTGCAATTTGCCTGTGCTGTAAACCATTAGTATATGTACAGTATTAAATGCAACTAAGAATATAAACTATGCATTGCAAGTATTAAATGCTGCAAAAAAAGAGACCATGGATACCATGGAGCTGTGTTTGCAAAGAAAGGACATAGTCACAGCTAGTGCCACATTTCCATGGGGCATTAAAACATGGAGAAACTTCTGAAGAATTCAGCAGACCTGTTGATGGAACACAGCACCTGGGTTCCATGTAAAGTTTGGCTGTCTTTGACTAAAGAAATCTGATGACTGCTCTTGAAAGCACTGCCCTCAGTATAACTCTTAAATAGGACACAATACCCTGAAAATCAGTCTTCTGCTTAATTTTATGACACAAAAGTAATGACTACAACCCAAAAGAGGCACTGAAGCACAGTAGTGACTACTAAACCACTTATTTTCAGATAGCAGTAGAAGTGTCCATCACAGGCTGTGAATCAGGGTATCTGTCTGAGGACTGTTACACATACAAACGTTGCTCCTAAGGGGATGTTTTAGCCCTAACTCCATTAGCAGACAAACACACTGACCCTTAGAATACACCAGGCAGACTCACAGCTTCATTACGGTGATGTGATCACAGCACAAGTCAGACAGGATCCTGTCTTTCTCTAGGGGAAAGTCCCCATTAGACTCTTCCATCCTGCTCTGCCGTTAACAGGCTCTGTCCTCCTGCAGCACTGGGAGCAAAAGAGACCCCAGTCACCCCAAAACTCCTCTCAGAAAGCACTGCAGCCAACACCCCCCCCCTTAACCCCAGCGCTGCGCTTCGGGACGGTGCCCGCAGAGGCTGAGGGCAGCAATGCTGGTCCTTCACCTCAGGGAGGGGGAAACCACCGGGCCTGGCCCAACATCGCAGGTACAGCCCACAGCCTGCCCAGGACACCCTCTCCTTTCCCCTGCCCACCCTGCCGCGGCCTACACCACCGCTCCCCGTCCCGCAGGCCTCAGCACAGCCGCGGGCTGATGCCTTCTTCCAGCCCCCCCCCCCCCCCCCCCCCTTACACACACACACACCCTCCTCCTCCCGACACGGGGGTCCCGGAGCTCCCCTCACCCCGCACACTGAGGAAAGGAGAGCGAAACACCGCATACCCCAGCACCGCACCGGCCCCAACACCGTTCCCGCCGCTCCCCGTCTCCGCCCCGGGGCACGCTGGGACACCGAGTCCCTCCCAGCAGCCACAGGCCGGCAGGGCGCGGCGGGAAGACTACAACTCCCAGCAGGCAAAGCGGCGCAGATGGGAGTGGGGAGGAAGGAAAGCGGGTGACCTCCGCCCCCCAACCCCGCAGCACCTCTCTCTCCTTTGCGCCCCGGTAGTTGTAGTCGCTGCCATTCCTCCACCGGCGGACATTTTGAGAGACGAAGCGTGAAGAGAACGCTACGGGCCCGCCGCGGAACGAGGCCGTGATCTGCCCTCCGCGGAGACGGGGGAACTACAGCTCCCAGCGTGCTCCGCGCCTGAAGCTCGCCCGCCATTTTGCGCCTGTGAGGAGCTGGAGCGGGAGCGGCGCTGAGCGGGGTGCGGGTCCGCGGTACCGGGAATGGCAGCGGTGGCTGAAGCCCCGTGGGCACCTCTCGGGCTTCCCGGCTCCAGGAAGGGGTCGGCATGGCGAGCACGGAGAGGCAGGGAAAATAATAATAATAATAATAATAATAATAATAATAATAATAATAATAATAATAAAAAGTCCAGAGTTTTTTTTTTCCTCATCAGAAAAGCAGCGTTTAGTCACAATGAAGACTTCAGAGGAATGGCTGGGGTTTTTTTCTTTGCTTGTTTTCGGTTTAATTTGTAGGGATTTGTTTTCTACTCTAGCAAGTCACTAGGGACATAAAACCACTCCTCATCCCCCCCCAAATAATGATAAATAAAGTTTCTATTTTCCGTCCCAGAAGGTTGTGTTCCCTGTGGGCATTGGGAAGTGGAGCGCTGTATGAAAATGTTTCACTGGTACTCACCAAACATCCCTCATTTTTTAATGCCTCTTTCTGCAAGGTGTTCATTTGGTGGAAATGAATTTCTGAAATGTCTTCAGTATTTCTAGGATAAGGAAAAAAGAAAAAGCCAGGTTTGCTGAGCTGGTGGGCTGTGGTTCCATCTTCCCCAGGCTTTTTTTTTATTGCCTCGGGGTTTTATTATTAAATTAAAAAAACAGCCTGAGCCTTTAAAGGTTGCACATGGACCTCTGTGCAGAGGGATTTACTGTAGGCTTTGCTTGTCATTCAAGCTCACCTATGCCACTGTTTTGCAACAAATTAAGAAGTTGGCATTGAAGGACAACTTTGTCTGATTTTTGTGGCACTTTTCATTCCCTCTCCATGCCATCCCAGCCCTGCTCCATCACTGCTTTGCTGAGGGCCCTGCAGCCGTGGCAGAGGAGACTTCACTGCATCCCACCAGGCAGGGCTTCCCCCTGAATCACTCCTAACATCAACTGCAGCCACTTTGTTTGCATCATCATTATTAAACCTATACTTTCCACCTGCTGGAGTGTTGCTAACTACGGTAATTTCTGAGCCTGGTGCTGCGTTTGGAATACATTTGGCAGCAATGATGAAATCAGTGCAAAATGCCTCCTGCCTGGCTGGAGTTGTGCTGGAGATGTGACACAACAGCTTTAGAGGTGTTCCCCTCTCTGTTGATCCTATTTTTCTAATGTACACACTTCAGTTTGTCACAGGTATTCCAATGGGTTCCCAGCTGGAGGGAGGAAGCAAAAAGGGAGTCTGGTGGGTGGGTGAACATGAATGGATGTGAGGAAGGCAGCAAACAGGCAAAAGGAGCCAAGAATAAACCTTGAGTGCTGTGTAACAGCATCAAGGGTGCAGGGGTACAGCAGGAGTGAGCCCAGGCGGGTGCTAAGGAGCAGACAAGAGGAAAACCAGAGCCCTGTTTTTATAAAGCTGGATCATCATTTTTAAACCTATACTTTCCACCTGCTGGAGTGTTGCTAACTATGGTAATTTCTGAGCCTGGTGCTGCGTTTGGAATGCAATTGGCAGCAATGATGAAATCAGTGCAAAATGCCTCCTGCCTGGCTGGAGTTGTGCTGGAGATGTGACACAACAGCTTTAGAGGTGTTCCCCTCTCTGTTGATCCTATTTTTCTAATGTACACACTTCAGTTTGTCA
Source organism: Calypte anna (assembly GCF_003957555.1). Taxonomy (NCBI): domain Eukaryota; kingdom Metazoa; phylum Chordata; class Aves; order Apodiformes; family Trochilidae; genus Calypte; species Calypte anna. The sequence continues at coordinate 13,123,966 of NC_044250.1, forward strand.
CGGGTATTCCAATGGGTTCCCAGCTGGAGGGAGGAAGCAAAAAGGAAGTCTGGTGGGTGGGTGAACATGAATGGATGTGAGGAAGGCAGCAAACAGGCAAAAGGAGCCAAGAATAAACCTTGAGTGCTGTGTAACAGCATCAAGGGTGCAGGGGTACAGCAGGAGTGAGCCCAGGCGGGTGCTAAGGAGCAGACAAGAGGAAAACCAGAGCCCTGTTTTTATAAAGCTGGATCATCATTTTTAAACCTATACTTTTCACCTGCTGGAGTGTTGCTAACTACGGTAATTTCTGAGCCTGGTGCTGCGTTTGGAATACATTTGGCAGCAATGATGAAATCAGTGCAAAATGCCTCCTGCCTGGCTGGAGTTGTGCTGGAGATGTGACACAACAGCTTTAGAGGTGTTCCCCTCTCTGTTGATCCTATTTTTCTAATGTACACACTTCAGTTTGTCACGGGTATTCCAATGGGTTCCCAGCTGGAGGGAGGAAGCAAAAAGGGAGTCTGGTGGGTGGGTGAACATGAATGGATGTGAGGAAGGCAGTAAACAGGCAAAAGGAGCCAAGAATAAACCATGAGTGCTGTGTAACAGCATCAAGGGTGCAGGGGTACAGCAGGAGTGAGCCCCTGAGGGTGCTAAGGAGCAGACAAGAGGAAAACCAGAGCCCTGTTTTTATAAAGCTGGAGACAAGAAGGGTTCACCATGGGCTGGTGCAAGCAATGCACTTGATTTTCAACCCTGGTTTCAGTGCTCAGTTGGGAGCTCAGGCAGAAGAGGGCTACCTTACCTCCAACATTTCCATGACCTGTGGATGTGGACAAGCCTCATTCCTCTGTTTCCAGAGGCTACAAGTTTTCCTTTTTTTGCCTGTCATGTATGTTGATACCCAGGTCCCCTTCAGAAGCCGACTGACCCCTTTGTCCTTGTTCCTGTCTCTTTGCAGACAGATTTAGCATCTCACACTGCAGAGAACGTGGGGCTGAGCTGCTTTTCCTCTGGTGGCTGAGGCCAAGCCAGTTTGCAGTGGTGTGGATCTGGTGGTGTGTTGGGATTTTTGCTATTGCTTGGCGACCGCTGAAATGAAAATAATGAGTCAGCCTCTGAAGACAAACAGATGGTAAAGTGTTTTCCTCTCCCAGGCATGAGCTGAGCTGGCTTGAAGAGGGGTGAGGGGCTAAAAGGCAGATCTGAGCTGCTGGGCAGGACATCATCCATACCCACAACGTGGATTTTGAGGGGCCAGCTCCTTCACAGAGATGGCCCCACGCATCTGCAGGAGCCCAGTTAATCCCTGCACGTGGGTACCAAATGCACACCAGTCTCAGCCCTCTCCTGGGGTGTCTGCTGCTCTTTTCTTGCAGAAAAATGTTGTTTCACAGCCCCCATCCAGGAACTGTTTCTGCTGCTCACTGGCAGGCTCCTGCTGCTTCTGCACGCAGAGCCTGGCAGAGCCTGCTGGCCCTGCTCCTCACAGTTGTAGGCAAGTGGGAGGCATGTCCTCAGCAGCCCCTTGGGTTTTGCAAGCCAGACACTGACTGGATGCATTTTCATTATGTCCTCTGTCTTCCCAGAAAGAAGAGGTAATCATAGAATCTGCCAAGTTGTAAAGGACCCATCAGGCTCGTCAACTCCTGTCCCTTTGGAGAGCACCTCAAGAATCACCCCATGTGCCTCAGAGCATCATCCAAACATTTATTGAACTCAGGCAGGTTTGGTGCTGGAACTGCTTCCCTGGGGAGCTCGTTCCACTGCTCAACCACCTTCTGAGGTGAAAAACCTTTTTCCTTACATCCAACTTAAACTTCCCCCAGCACATCTTCCTACCATTCCTCCACTGGTCACCAGAGAGCTCAGTGCCTCTTCCTCCTCCTTCCCCAGTGAGGAAGGTGGGGTAGCTGATGCTGGAGCTCCTGAAGTGTTTTTCTGCAGGCAAAAAGCAAAAGCACTGTAGTGTCCCTGCATCCTCCTCTGCTGGGAGAAGGCAGTCACACCAAGCTGGAGTGGGGACAGGCAAAGGAATTCATTTGAGTTGTCCTTCCCCACTTGCAGAGAGGAAAGCCTACAGTTGGCCTTGAAACCCTCCCCTGGGGTGAGTTTCACAGAATGTTAGGGGCTGGAAGGGACCTCAAAAGATCCTTATTTTAGTGACAAATGCCCTGTTATTCCCCACTACCCTCCCAGGGAAAACAAGGGAATAGGGGAGAGAAACTTTATGGCTGAATACAACTTCAGTAGGTAGAACCTACTCAAGGTTTTACCTGTCTGGGTGAGTGACGTCCTTCTTCAGGGAGGAAACAAGGAGCAGCAGGACAGAAAGCCTTAACCCAGCCAACCAGAGAAACCCCCATTTGACTCTCTTGGGAGCCGTTTTATACTGAGCACATGGGTTGGAGCACTGGGATTGCTCCATTTGGGTCACCTGGCCCATCCTCTCCTTCCATAGCTCAGCTGCTCCTCATCATCACTGCCACAGCCACAGCCTGGAAGCTGCTGGGGGGGGGTTGTCCTAGGAAGGTTCTCCTGTCCTGGTCCTCTCAAACCAGGACAATCATGGAGTCCAACCCCCCTGCCACAGCAGGATCACCTGGTGTAGGTCACACAGAACACATCCAGGTGGGATCTGAATGTCTGTAGAGAAGGAGACTCCCCAACATCACTGAGCAGCCTGTGCCAGGGCTCTGTCCCCCTCTCAGTGAAAAAGCTTTTCTTGTATTTACATGGAGCCTCCTATGGTCCAGCTTGCACTTATTACCCCTTGTCCTATCATTGGGCATCACTGAGCAGAGCCTGGCACCATCCTCCTGGCACTCACCCTTTATACATTTATAAACATTAATGGGGTCACCCTCATTCTCCTCCAAGCTGCAGAGCCCCAGCTCCTCAGCCTTTCCTCACAAGGGAGATGTTTCACTCCCTTCAGCATCTTGCTCACTCTGTGCTGAACTCTTTCAAGCAGTTCACTGTCCTGGAACTGAGAGACCCAGAACTGGACACAATATTCCAGATGAGATGAAAATCTTACTGGTTTGCTTACAGCTTTCAGGCAGGGTGCTGTGTGTGCAGTTTCACCTGGCTTCATGCCAATGGCTCTGAGCTGTCTTTTAACAAGGAATGCCTTAGAAAAGCAGGGCCAGGAAACACTTTTAAAAGAAAAAAAAAAATTATGCTTGTTACTTGCAACCACTGACACTTCATAGAATCATAGAATCATAGAATTGGCTGGGTTGGAAGGGACCTCAGAGATCATCGAGTCCAACCCTTGAACCACCGTTGCGGTTGCTAGACCATGGCACTCAGTGCCACATCCAGTCTTTTTTTAAATATCTCCAGGGACGGAGAATCCACCACTTCCCTGGGCAGCCCATTCCAATGACGGATCACTCTTTCCGTAAAGAAATTCTTTCTAATATCTAACCTAAACTTCCCCTGGCACAACTTAAGTCCATGCCCTCTTGTCTTGTTGAAAGTTGTTTGGTAAAAGAGCCCAACCCCCACCTGGCTACACCCTCCTTTCAGGTAGTTGTAGAGAGCGATGAGGTCTCCCCTGAGCCGCCTCTTCTTTAGGCTGAACAACCCCAGTTCTCTCAGCCTCTCCTCGTAGGGTCTATGCTCGAGTCCCTTCACCAGCCTGGTTGCCCTCCTTTGGACCTGCTCCAGGACCTCGATATCCTTCCTGAACTGGGGGGCCCAGAACTGGACACAGGACTCAAGCTGTGGCCTCACGAGGGCTGAGTACAGGGGCAGAATCACTTCCTTGGACCTGCTGGCAATGCTGTTCCGGATACAGGCCAGGATGCCATTGGCTTTCTTGGCCACCTGGGCACACTGCTGGCTCATGTTCAGCTTCTTGTCGATCCAGACTCCCAGGTCCTTTTCTGCCTGGCTGCTCTCCAGCCACTCTGTCCCCAGCCTGTAGCGCTGCATGGGGTTGTTGTGGCCAAAGTGCAGGACCCGGCACTTGGCCGTGTTAAACCTCATCCCGTTGGAATCAGCCCAACTCTCCAGTCTGTCCAGGTCCCTCTGCAGAGCCCTCCTGCCTTCTAGTTGATCAACACTCCCCCCCAGCTTAGTGTCGTCTGCGAATTTGCTGATGATGGACTCAATCCCCTCATCTAAATCATCAATGAAGATGTTGAACAGAACTGGGCCCAACACTGATCCCTGGGGGACACCACTAGTAACCGGCCGCCAACTGGATGCAGCCCCGTTCAGCACCACTCTCTGGGCCCGGCCCTCCAGCCAGTTCCTAACCCAGCACAGGGTGCTCCTGTCCAAGCTGCGGGCTGACAGCTTTTTCAGGAGGATGCTGTGGGAGACGGTGTCAAAGGCTTTGCTGAAGTCCAGGTAGACCACATCCACAGCCCTCCCCTCATCCACCAGTCGGGTCACCCGATCATAAAAGGAGATCAGGTTGGTCAGGCATGACCTGCCCTTCCTAAACCCGTGCTGGCTGGGTCTGATCCCTTGCCCATCCTGCAGGTGCTGTGTGATTGCACCGAGGATGATCTGTTCCATGACCCTGCCAGGCACTGAGGTCAGGCTGATGGGCCTGTAGTTTCCTGGGTCCTCTTTCCGGCCCTTTTTGTGGATTGGCGTGACATTCGCCAATTTCCAATCATCTGGGATGTCCCCAGTGAGCCAGGACTGTTGATAGATGATAGCGAGAGGCTTGGCGAGCTCTTCTGCCAGCTCCTTCATTACCCTTGGGTGGATCCCATCTGGTCCCATAGACTTGTGGGGATCCAAGCATCGCAGTAGGTCACAGACTGTGTCCTTCAGGATTACAGGGGGGCTGTTTAGATTCATGTCACTTTCTATGAGCTCCAGAAGCCATCCGTCTTCAGGGTAACCTGTCTTTCCGCTGAAAACTGAGGTAAAGAAGGTGTTAAATACCTCAGCCTTTTCTTCATCTTTAACAACTATATTCCCACTCGTGTCTAGTATAGAATGGATATTTTCCTTGCCCCTTCTTTTGCTGCTAATGTATCTGTAGAAGGACTTTTTGTTATCCTTCACAGAGGTGGCGAGATTCCGTTCGCATTGTGCTTTTGTGTCTCTGATTTTCTTTCGACATGACTTAACAATATTCCTAAATTCCTCCTCAGTAGTTATCCCTTTTTTCCATAATTGGTAGGCCCTCCTCTTAACCCTAATTTCTTTCAGAGTCTCCCAATTCAGCCAGGCCGGTCGTCTTCCCCGCCGGCTCGCTTTTCAGCATATTGGGACAGCTTGCTCCTGTGCTTTCAGAACTTGTTCCTTGAAGTATGACCAACCCTCCTGTACCCCTCTGTTTTGAGCTATCTAAAGACAGAAGGAGAAATGCCAGGTGGACCACATTGCATGCCTGGCTGCAAGGTTCTGATCTATCTGCAAAGTTCTGATCTACCAGATCAGGAAGTGTGAAAACAACCCAGGTTTCAGTTTTGCAGCAGTTTTAGTGTCTGGGAGGTATTTTTTTTTTGCTGTGGGTCCCTAGGCTATGAAGTGAGAGCATCCGGAGCAGCCAGAGGCTGCTTGAAGTTCAGCTCTTTGCTTCTGAGCATCCCTGCTTAAATTAGGATTGTAAAGCAACCTGATGCTCCCCAGGCTGAAACTGAGTGGTCATCTACCAAGACACAGATTAATGCTTCTCTAGTTCAGCTGCAGAGTGTGGTACTAGTGGGATTTGGGGTTTCTAGCCTGTGTCTATCACTTGATCAGGAGCTGCTCAGGTAGTTCCCTTTGGCACTGATGGCAGAAGTTCCTTCCCTGGGGGCTTCATTTCCACTCTCACCTACTCTGTGATGCAGCTTCACAGCCTTAGTGCATCCCTGCCAAATGTAAATGAAGTTGTTGAATTTTTATTTTATTTTATTTTATTTTTTTTCAGGACAATCTCCTCTGTCCTCAGCAGCTTGCCCTGGAGCTGAAACTCCCTCCTCTCCCCTAACTGGAAGTGCCAAGCTGCCATGGCCTGCAAAGGAAATGTCATTCAGAGCAGCAGTGTGAGCAAAGCCCCAATCTGAGGTGTCCTTCATCCCCCAGCCTGGCAAGAGGAGCTGGCAGGCACAGGGATCCAGCCCCAAGGATGCCCTACTCTACAGAAACCTCTGCCACAGGAGAGCTGGAGGGGTTTTTCTGCTTCCTGGGGGGATATTGCAAATCTTGGTTAGAGCTCAGACACCTCTTCTAGGGGAATGGACATCAGCAGTTTATACCTGTTCATCCCTGCTGTTTTAGTAGGAAATCAGGCACCTTAAAACACAAACAGCCCAGCAGAGGCTTACAAAACAGAGCTTGCCAAAGCAAAGAACACCTCCAAAACTTGTCACTAGAAACAGTATCCAGGTTGTTATTTTAAAAAACAGTTTGAGAGGAAAAAAATTCCACTGGGAAAAAAAAAAAAAAAAAAAAAAAAAGCAACTTGGTCTGGCTTAGAAAAATTCACACTTGTGTTTTTATTTCATGAAAAATTCTTGTTTAACAAAAAGATTCCACAGACATATCCCTAGGATTTGGAAGTTCACAGTAAGGTCTCCAGTGCCTTTCCAAGTCTTTCAAGACTGAGAAGAAAAATGTTGAAGAGAAGCCTAAGCCAGGGCTGTTGCTGCAATAAGAGAACAAGAAGAAGGCTCCAAGTGTTCCACCCATCCTTCCCCTCACTGGGCTTTATCTGCCTGGCCTCACATGCTCCAAGAGAGCAGGACTGCTCTTTTCCAAGAATATCCTGAATAACTTACCTTCAAGGCACCTGGGTAGCCTGGTCCTCTCCCAGCATCTCCTACAACTCATCTCCTGTTGTTAAAACACAGACCTGCAGTGCAGAGGGGGCTGCACTGAGCCAGGGAAGGTTTGAAATCCCAGCTATGATTTCAGGCTGAGGTCCCAAGGCACACACCCAGGATGCCAAAGAGGCCCTGAGCTTTCTGAGGCTGTTTCCACTATTGTTTCTCCTCCCATTAAACACCAGTTTGAGTCTGACAGTGACTCACAGCAGCTTCAGCCAACCTCCAGAAGCAAGAATCATTTTATCCCCATCTGGAGCAACACCACAGCACCACAATACAAATGTTTGAAGGCAGGGAGGAAAGAGCATCACACTCCTGGGAAACCACCCAGAGGGTCAGCTAAGGACTGCACTCTCTGCAGCCCAAGTTTTGCTTGAATACAAGAAGGAGACAAGGCTGTTCCCTTGGAAGCTGGGGCAGAAAGCTGGACGCAATGGAAAGAAACAAAACCTGACAGCACATCATTAAAAATCCACTAACAAGGGGATTTGCTTCGTTTCTTTTTTTCTTTATTTATTGGTTTTATATATCACTTTTTTTTTTTTTTTCCTCTTTCCAGAAGTCATTATGTCCAAGTCCATTAACATTCAGGTAAACAAGTGACAAGAACAACAGATGGGCATGATCTCAGAGCACAGGCACAGCCCCCAGGAGCAGGGTTTGCCTTTTTTTTTTTTTTGTGGCAGCTGAACTTGACTCACCCTCACCTGGCATTCCCTCCCTCTCCATCCAGGCAGAGCCCATGGCTGGTGGCTGCCACAGCACATTCCTCCTCCAAATGCAGTGGGAAGTCCAAGACAGGGCAGGGGAAGGCAGAGAGCTGTGGGATCACAGCACTTGGCCTCCCTTTTATGCTTTCCCCTAATGGTGAGGAGGGGCAGGCAGTGGCAGAACCAGTGGAGTTACCAAACCAGCCACAAAATTCAGAGCAGCCCCTGGCTGCAGAAGGCATTTTGGGCCAATTTTTTTTTTTTTTTTGGTCACTTCAGAAGCTCCTTGGGGCTGGGTGCAGTACTGCCACCTCAGCCCCTCTGATTTTCTGCAGTCACCCTCATTTTTAGGTGATCCCATTAGCTCCCCCACAGCTTTACCCCCCTTTCCTTGAGGGAGTGGGGGGATCACAATTGCAACAACCACCACTGCTGGTGAGCAACCTTTTGGCCTTCCCTCAGCACCATTCTGGATGTGTCCCCCCCCTCCCAGAGGCTGGAAAAACCCATGCTGTTGAAGCCTGGTTCACAAAGCATCCTGGTGTTAAGGTTAACTGGTTGTAAAACTGCAGCACTTCATCACACTATGCACACTATGAGAAATGTTTATTAAGTCGATTTTTGTCTCGTTTCTTTTTTTTTTTTTAAAAAAAAAAAAAAATAAAGGCAGAAAGAAGTTAAAACACACTGCTTTTGTGGCATGCTCCACAGTATGAAAAAAATCCCAAGCATTCAGTTAAGCTGTCAGCAGCTCTGTTTGACCTTTCAGTGTGGTTTCTGAACTTAGACACTTGGACAGTTGGTTCCCTTTTCCCCACCAATCTCTCTTTTCCTCCCCGCATCCCCTCCACTCCTCACACCCATTTCCTCAGCTGTCCCTTGCTCCAGGAGGATGCTCCCCGAGAGAGGGAGTATTTACAGCTCACAATTTTATCCTTGGTTTGGTTTGTTTTTTTTAGGAGGTGTAGAGAGAATCTGGATGGGTCCCCCATGTTACACACACTGATTTCCAGGTGTGCAGGAGAGGCTGTAAGGCAGGGCAAGGGGTACAACCTTGTGGCTTTTTCCCCTTGACCTCAGCCAGCTTTGGGACAAAGCAACTGGCAGGAAAGCTCTGTCACTTCTGGATCCTGAGTGCCTGCAAAAGGGTGAATCCCTTCTGCCCTTCATAGCTCTCTCTAGTTTGTTTTAACACTGGTCCATCCTCCAGGAGGTCAGATAAGAGGAGACCCAAGTAGGAAATTTTTTTTCTGAGTTTTTTTCAGCTACTTCAGTATTGTTAAGCATGATGGTTCCTCTCCGCTCTTCTTCTCCAAGACCTGATGCCTCCTGCTACAGCTGATGTCCACTGACCATGGGAACTCTCAGCTAAAGAAAGCATTACCCTCTCTCTGCAAAATTCCTTCTGTCCCCTCCCATGACCTTCCCAGCCCCTGGCTGGTTCCCTCCTGCAGCAACCACACGGATGGGAGGTGGCCCAGGGTGACAATCCACCCTGAAATGAGCCCCAGAGCAAATCACAGCCCATGCAGGACATAATCTGAGCAACCACCCTGCTCTTCCTCCTTCCACAGGTCTCAGACTCCCTCCTCAGGTACCACTTTTTCCCAGAGAAACAACCCACTCCCCTTAAGCTACAATGTCAAAGGCAACACCTGAGCTGCATCAGGATCCAGCCCACCTTCAAACAGAGCTCCAGCTACATCCACAGCATCAACTGAATACTGAACAATATAAAAAAAAAATAGGCATAAGGAAAGAAAACAGAAATGAAATGCTTAATGGCATATTTATACACATTTATCAACAGTCAACAACAACAACAACAAAAAAAAAAAGGTGGCAAGTTACACATCCATTCTGTATGCTAACAATCCTGGTGGTGCACAGCTACGTAAACACACATGCTTGGTTGATGCATATACATATATCCACATAACAGAGTAGATGACCTGAAGGAGCTGTGCTGGGGAGCAAGGGGAAGGGGTTACCTACTGCAAAACCCCATCTCATTCACCATGTGCATAACGTGGACATTCAGGGCAGTGTTGCTTTAAGGCTATTTCTAAGGCTGAATCTTTTCTTGTCCCACCCCTCGATGCAAAGTTCTGTTGAAGCACTTCCTCCTCTCACCCAGCACAACTTGAGATATATATATATATATATATATTTACCTATATACTTTTTAAAGGCCCTATATACTAGAAGGCAGGAAGAGGAAAGGGAAGAATGGAAGGGGGAAAGAGCCTCCAAATGGATCAGTTTGCCCCAGTGCAGGAATTCCCCATCCTGTCTTGGCAAAGGCCATGGCATCCATGGACAAGGTGCTGTTGCCCAGTGGTCATGGGTCTCCCTCCCTGGCTGATCTGAAGTTCTTCATTGCAATGAAGAGGGAGAGTGAAAAAGACTTGAAGGACCAAAATTATTCCTGAAGTGGGGAAGGTGATCACTACTTTCAACTCCTCCCCTTGCTTGCTTCAAGGGGGGCAAGGAGCTGAGAGTTTCCAGCTCAAGTGCCCATATGGGTAAGGAAAAGGCTTTTCTTAAAAATATATATCTATAGAACTATACATATAGATCATCTTTTTAGAGACACTCTGATTTTATTACATAGCTCCTGGGTCACTCTCCCCCCCTCTATCTACAGATAACAGAGTGGCATTTGAGGAAGCCACAGACATCAAACTGGCAATCAAAGCTTACCAGGTCACAAGAAAGTGTTTTCATCTGGTGTGATCTAAAAGCCTGATCAGCTTTGATGAGCTGATCTCCTGCCATTGATGTGACTGGAAGTGGAAAGTCTTAAAATTATTATTTTTTTTTTCCAAAATCAGGTTTCTTAGCAATGTTACAGTGTATGAGGATTTTCTGTAAGTCAGGAAAATCTCATTGAACAAGAGAGAGATGCAAAGATGAAATCTGAAAGATGAATGCACATAGCAATACATACATGCACCCTGCAATACATAAGTGCAGGATTTCTTAGGTTAAGGACTTTTTTTGTTTTTTTCCTAAAGTTTTCTCCTTTTTTTCCAACATCATTTGTATGCAAGCATTAGCTTAACAGTGGAAACTTGGTATAGAGCTAGACTCTCTCACGAGCATGTGTCTTTCAAGAAACAATGAAGAAGGTTAAAAAAAGCAACTTCATTTTCAGCTTGTTACAGTTAAAAATCTGGGACTAAAACCCATTCCCAGCTGCTGATGCTTTAGTGTAACCAATCAGTGGACATGAGCCAATTTATAAAGTTAGAGCCCCAAGGAAAAAAAAAAAAAAGCCAAAAACAACCCCACTCTTCAGAGATTTAAACAATTTAAGCATGACTTGTATTAAGGACTGACCTAGCACTGCAAGCAGGTTGGAGAAGAACAATGCCCCAGCATTTCCCCTGGGGACACATTGCACTCAGGCTATGGGGGCCCTTTCCTCTCCTCTCCTCTCTCCCAAGCTTTGGGCAGCCAGCCAGCTTTCCCTAAGAGAGCATGGAAGAGCCAGGGAGTTGGGGTGATGGTAGGAAAAGCTGAGAAGAAATGAATGAAAATGCTAAATTCTGATTCAGCATCCAATTATGCGTATAAAAAAAAAAGGCTGTGTCAAAAAAGAGATTTTTTTTAAAAAACCAAGGCAATTTTTTTCTGATATCGGGCTGCAGCCTTTTTCCTCTGTACATTGTCCACAATTTCTGAGTTACAGGGGATGGGGAAAGAGGAGGAAGGACTCAATCTCCTGCTACAGCAGCTTTCCCCATCACACAAAACTGATGTGTAACTAACTCAGCCACAAGGATATGGGAAAGTTTTATTTATTAAAAAAAAAAAAAAAAAGTACTTCAAAATAAAAATGATAAGTACTGTATGGTAATATTGGAAGTATTTATATACATAGTTTTCTCTATCTTTTGTTGAAATGTCTCCTGGTCACTTGGTGGCACTTGGGGTCCCCTCTAGCGCCGTCAGCCCTGCTTCCCCCTTCCCCTCCCTGGCTCTCACGGCTCAGTAGACGGAGCTGTTCCTTATGCCACAGCACAGCACCATGCTCAGGATCATCTCGAAGATCTGTCAGGAGACACAGGGCACCAGTGAGGCAGTGAGCAGGACCATGCAGGACCTCTCCCCCCAATCCTGAGGTCCCCATCCCCGCTCATGCCATGGACAAGGGCAGAGCTGCTGTGCCTCTGCTATCACTTTCAGCTCCAGATAAGATGATGGTCTCTCCACTCTTGCAGGCAGCAGGGCTGGCACACTGCAAGCCTCCTACTTGCCAGCTACACATACCTGGAGATAGATCCCTTCCAGCATCACAGCCCAACCTCTGCACAGGCACTGGGTTCCCAGCCCACAGCACTCACAGCTCACCGGGGAGCAAACTCCATGTAGCAAAGGAAGCAAATCCCCACTGCAGACCCCAGTGACAAAATATGGGGGCCTGAGAAACAAGGTTTGGGAGGGATGGAGGAAAGGAGAAGGCTCAACAATGCTCTGTCTGCATTTAGGATGGGGTTGAAGGTGTCCCTGCTTTGCCATGCTTGCTGTGTGCCTGCCCTAATAGCACAACCTCCCCAGGGAATGAGGAAGCCCTCGGTCTTGCTGCATCCCAAAGCAGCTGGCACTGTACCCTGAACCACAGGGGCATCTGGGGGAAAGGGATGGATCCAGCTCAACTGGAACAGGATCAGGACACCCTGAAGCAGCTTTTTCCCAGTCCCACAACACCAGGGCACGGTGCTTACCATGATCACAGCAACGACGATGGCAGCGATACCGATCAGGTAGAGCTTCCCAGAAAACAGCTCATCAATTTTTTTGTGGCAGCTTGAGGACTGAAGCAGAGAAGCACACAGGTCAGAGAGCCTCTTCTCCCCTTGCTGTCTCCCAAAAAACAGGCAGGGCTGCATCCCCTTGGTCCCGCTCACATTCCTGGGTCCTGGCTCCACGACTTCCCACCAGACTTCATCCCTCCCTGCCTGCCAGACCCCTCAAGCAGGAACAGCAAAGGAAGAACTGATGGGAACCTGACATCCCTCTACACCAGCCCCAAATAAATGACATCTCTACCCTTTATCTCACTCCCAGTAAATCCCCAAATTTCCCTGGTAGTCAACTGAGCTGCACTGAGTGAAAAGCAACCATGCCTACCTGAGTAAAAGTCTCCAGCAAGGAATCCTTCTTTGGGCAGAGGTCGTCTCTCCACAGGGGAGTGATAACTGATACTGCAGTATCAGGACCACAGCAGTCCAGCTACGTGGAGAGAGGGAAAAAACCCCAACCAATCAAACAACAAAACCCAGCATTAGTAAACAACACTCATATAATGTTCTTCCCACCATTAAATAACCTTGAAACTACCCAAGGCTGAGGACACATCTTGAAGGAGGACACAAGAGAGAGGAAATAACCCTCCAAACTCAATTTTTTTCTTCCCATGCAATACAGCTACTTCCTACAATAATCCCAGATAGCTCTGGCATTGGTATCTTGGAGGTGAGTGAACCCAAGTCTCTCCAGAGATTTTGTTTCCTGATGAGCATCTAAGTTCGCTGCTCAGAGAAACATTTTTTCCTTCCATTGCATTTTACTTAAATCATAGGTGCTGAGGTAAATGAAAAAGAATTAGAGCTTGGGCCAGACTTCCCAGTGCAGCATGAAGAACAGAATATTGAAGGTGAAGCTTTGTTTCTTTATGTGTAAGAACAGCAAACTCGATAGGCAAAGACCTGTGTGCAGCAGCATCTGCTTCAGACCCCGGCTCATCCATTCATTTTCCAGCCCCCCATTTTTGATCCTTCTTCCTCCCACATTCTCACATCCTCCATCTCCAAGAGGAGACATTGTCCTCCTCCTCTCCTATGGAGAGATTTCCATGTAAAGCTTGGGAAACAGGCAGCAAAATCCCAGTGCCGAGGACACAGTTGATCCAGCTCGCTCATAAGCACCAAAAAATCCAACATCCCCTTCATTCCCTGCCTGAAGGCTTGGAGTTCAACTTCCTGCTTCTGCCTCAGAGGGGAGGATCAGGATGTGTGCAGTTAGAATAGAGTTGGCTGGGTTGGAAGGGACCTCAGAGATCATCAAGTCCAACCCTTGATCCACTCCCGCTGCAGTTCCCAGCCCATGGCACTCAGTGCCACATCCAGGCTCTTTGGAAATATCTCCAGACACGGAGAATCCACTACTTCCCTGGGCAGCCCATTCCAATGCCTGATCACCCTCTCCAGAAAGAAATTCTTTCGAATCTCCAACCTAAACCTCCCCTGGCACAACTTGAGACCCTGCCCTCTTGTCTTGCTGAGAGTTGCCTGGGAAAAGAGCCCAACCCCCCCTGGCTCCAACCTCCTTTCAGGGAGTTGGAGAGAGTGATGAGGTCTCCCCTGAGCCTCCTCTTCTCCAGCCTCAACACCCCCAGCTCCCTCAGCCTCTCCTCATAGGATCTGTGCTCGAGTCCCTTCACCAGCCCAGTTGCCTCCTTTGGACCTGCTCCAGCACCTCAATCTCCTTCCTGAGCTGAGGGGCCCAGAACTGGACACAGGACTCAAGCTGTGGCCTCACCAGGGCTGAGCACAGGGGCAGAATCCCTTCCCTGGACCTGCTGGCCACACTGTTCCTGAGCCAGCCCAGGATGCCATTGGCCTTCTTGGCCACCTGGGTACACTGCTGGCTCATGTTCAGCTTCCTGGCAATCCAGACTCCCAGGTCCCTTTCTGCCACTCTGTGCCCAGCCTGGAGCTCCCCATGGGGTTGTTGTGGCCAAAGTGCAGGACCCGGCACTTGGAATGTTGAACCTCATCCCATTGGAATCATCCCAACTCTCCAGTCTGTCCAGGTCCCTCTGCAGAGCCCTCCTGCCTTCCAGCTGATCCACACTCCCCCCCATCTTAGTGTCATCTGCAAATTTGCTGATGGTGGACTCAATCCCTTCATCATCAATGAAGATATTAAACAGAAAGCATCACAGAGTGGGGAGCTTGAGCACCAAGTTCTTACCGTTTCATGGAAGGTCTTCACTACAGCTTTCCCGTTGCTCGACTCCGAGTCTGCCATCAGTGCTTGCTGAAATGCTTGGTCGTAGAACTGCTTCACATCTTTGGCTATCTAGGAAAGGCAAGGAAAAAAATAACCCAAACCAACTCCCTTTAATCCAGAACAGAAGGATGAAAACCATCCTGCAGCTGTGCCTGAAGAGGAAGGGTTCCCTCTCATGGTGCTCACAGGGAGATGAGCAAATTTTCAATAGATTTGGACCTCATTTATTTGCACACTTGCAAATTTCCTGTCTTCCACAGGGCTTAAGTCCCTCCAGCTGTGGCATAAGAGCAGAAATTTAAGAACCTTATCCACCAACTAGCAGCAATGCTATCCAAGTGCTGCACAAATTCTCCTTGGTAGGCAAAGACAGACAAAGTCCAGAGGGTAAAAGGCAAGATCTGAGATATCCTCCAGCCCATGAGGATTTGCTGCTGCACTCAGGAAAACAGAAACAGCTTGTTCTGAAACCACCCAACCCATGGAGACAAAGCAAGCAGGCAACACATTTTCCACCAAGGCATTTTGGAAGGCAGGAGGAGGTGGGGTGTCCAAGCCAGGCCATCAGTAAGCACCCTGACTTACTGGTTGGCTTGGAGAGGATGGCAGAAAATTATGGGATACTGCACACTAAAGCCCAGTGAGCACCTTCGGGTGCTTTTAAATCAATGTCAAACTCTGGCTGGGTCCCTACCTGGAGCTGGGCACCCCCATCCTGGCAGTGATTTTATGAGAAATCTCATCCCTACTCCAGCTTTGCCACCTGGGCTGGGAAACTGCAGCCACCCATAGGGGTCTGCTTCAGAATACAAAAGAACCCTCCTTTTCAGGAAAACTGGCATTTTGGCTTCTTCACCTCCTCCAATAATTTGGGAAAGCCAGATTAAAGGAGGACATGCAAGAGAAGCAAAAGAAACAAATATAAGTAAGTATGAAAGGGAAAATGCTTTCCAGAACATCTGCTCTTGGCAGGGCAGGCTGAATTAGCACATGAAAAAAAAAGAAACTGCAGCAAGAAGTAATGTGTTTTCAATCAATTATCCCAGCATTTCTCCATCACTCCTCAAAAAAGTTTGTTTTAGAGGGTGATGTTAGAATCATAGAATGTTCAGGGTTAGAAGGGACCTTTAGGATCATCCAGTTCCAACCCCCCTGCCATGGGCAGGGACACCTCCCACCAGATCAGGTTGCTCAGAGCCCTGTCCAGCCTGACCTTAAAAACTTCCAGGAAGTTTTCCAGGCTGCCACCAGGGCTTAAAAACTTCCAGGGAACTTCCAGGGCTGCCACCACCTCTCTGAGCAACCTGTGCCAGTGTCTCACCACCCTCATGGGGAAGAACTTCCTAACTTCCAATCTAAATCCCCCCTCCTCCAGTTTGAATCCATCTCCCCATGTCCTATCATTCCCTGACATCCTAAAAAGTCCCTCCCCAGTTTTCCTGTAGCCCCTTCAGATACTGGAAGGCCACAATGAGGTTTCCTTGGAACCTTCTCCTCTCCAGACTGAATAACCCCAACTCTCTCAGTCTCTCTCTATAGGAGAGATGCTCCAGCCCCCTGATCATCCTCCTGGCCCTGCTCTGGACTAAAATATTTGATTTTTGATACACAGAAAAAAAAAAATAAAACCAATCCTACCTCTTGCTTCCCCATCCTGTATCTAAAGCACCTCTGAGATGAGTCCCTCTTGGAGAGAGACTGCCTCCAGCTTTGGTGGGTAAAGCATTCTGTGCCCTGGTGACAGCAGAATATTGTCCCCATGAGGGGACAGACTCCCCCCTGGGAGCAGCTCTTGGAGGCATCACTCAGAGCTTCCCCTCTCAGCCTGCCTTTCTCCCAGGATATTCCCCAAAGAGAAGCAAACTCCCTGCCTTGGGAGTGAGGACTTCCAACCAGCCCATTCATCATCGTGGCTGCCAAAACAGCCAAGGCAAACAGAATGCCACCATTTTCACCTGCAAAACTGATTTCAGGGGGAGAGCTCATCACTCTTGCTTTGGCAAATCCTAAACTACCAAGCTTCATGCTCTGATGGCTGAGCTCCTTCTCCCCAGCACAGAAAGCAACAGCCATGGGGTCCTTCCTTACTCAAGCATCCCTTTTTTTTTTTTGCTGTCTGTTCAGTCACACATCTTGGACTCTTCAGGATTCACAGAGTGAGGTCTGGAGGAGGCAGGGCCCCTCTGCAAAAGGGGAATCAGCTCACTGAAGTTGCTAGGAAACATCACCCTGCCTGCACAATAAGAATTTCAGCCCCAGAGGAGTTTATCCTGGTGAAATCATGCTCTCTCCCTGGTGAATGACTACAAGGGTGTTCCCATTCACAGCCCAGCTGTGGTCATCTCTGCTCTCCATGCAAATGGAAAGCAAGACACCACCTACTTACACAGCTGCCTTACAGCTCTTGGTCAAATAGAGACATTTCCTACTCTGCCAGTCTCTAACTTTGACTTGGAACCCAAGCAATCCTCTTTTCTCTCCTCCAACCCCCTGAGTGACCAACACCCAGCCTGCTGCTTGCTGCAGGATGCCCATGGTGCCCATCCACTGAGAGCTCTGCACTTTGAGACCAAGCTCCCTTG
Source organism: Calypte anna (assembly GCF_003957555.1). Taxonomy (NCBI): domain Eukaryota; kingdom Metazoa; phylum Chordata; class Aves; order Apodiformes; family Trochilidae; genus Calypte; species Calypte anna. Next base: position 13,141,045 of record NC_044250.1, read on the forward strand.
ATCTTATCTAACCTCCAGCCAAGAGGAACTCATCCAGCCAGTCCCTTTCTACCCCTCCTGCATGCATGCACAGCATATTGATCAGCAGCCAGCTCAGTCCTGGCAGGCAAGCAGCCCCAAGAAGGTTATCTGAGGCTGGCAAACAGGAGGAAGCATCCAGCCATCCCCTTGGTGCAGGCTCTGCCCACATGATATTCCCTCCATGGGCCACATGGCTGGGGTTGTTTGGCACCTGGGATGTGTGGGTGGTTTCCCTGCAGGATTCCATACAAAAACCAACTCAGACTGTGACTGACAGCAGCAAGGAGGAGACCCAAACGAGACAGGGCCATTTTTAGTCTAGACATCACCCCACATTCCATTCGAGGGCAGCTGCTGCCATCAAGTGCTCCCATTGAAAGCTCCTCAGCCCAGCCAAGAGGAGTTAGGTGACCTGCCTGGATCACACCTGGATCACATCCAAGCCCACTGCCAGACTCATTCTGGGAGCACCTTGTAAGCAAAACAGTTTTCCCACAGCCTCCCCATCCCACAAACCCAGGTTTCAGAGTCATCTTACTTGGTCTTTGTTGACAAATCCCCAAATTCCAGCTGCAACTTCACAGGCAAACAGGATCACGAGGCAAGTGAAGAACTGCAAAGAGAAAAAAAAAAAAACAAACAAAAACCAAGAGAGGGATGCTCAATGTACCTGGCTACAGGCAAAGGCAGCAATCAGGTGGGTAGGGATGGGGAGCAGCACTTCCACCCAGGAGATCTCTCTCATCCATGTGCTCAGCCCATCCACATTTTCCTATAACATATCAGGTGCCACTCCACACCCAGACTTCCCACTGGGATGGGTAAGTGGGGATCAGCACAGCCTTTCCAACACAGACTGGCAGGGCTAAGGGTGCCCTGGACACCCCAAGACACAACATTTCTCTTTGTGCATCTGCAGGACCAGCCAGCCAAACTTCCTGCTCTCTTCCATTGGGTTTTCCAAGGATGGAAATTGCCAGTGCAGGGTTAAAAGCACATTTCAGCTGCTGAGGAGCTGTGGGGTGTGATTTATGGCCAGCTCACTCAGCATCCAGAGCCCTGCAAGGCTACTGCAGTTTTTTGCATAAATACTAACACTGATGTTTTCCCACAGTCCTCCCCCTATTTGTGCAGCTCCAGAACTCCTCCCTGCCACCCCACCCCCCAAGCCTCTCCCCAGCTTTTTGTTCAGATCCCAGGAACATATTGTGATGGTTGATTTGTTGGACTGGGAATGGGAAGCTGGGAAGCTCCTAAATCAGAGTCAAGTGGGAAGGTACCAGCAGGCATTCTCCACACACAGCCAATGTTACCCCCGTGACATCTCCCTCAGTGACTTCTTCCTGGGAAAAACCCCAAACTGGGAGAGTTGCCATGGAAGTAAAGAAGCAAAAGAGGTGAATGCAGTCAGAGAAAGACAAAGTCACAGTATGGGGTGGGACAAAAGCCCCTGGATCCTGGGTAGTCTCTGTGCCAGAGACATTTAGGACATTTTCTTCAACAATAGAGCAACCCAAAGCTTTCAGAATGATTCCATGACCTGGCTCCCACATGCAAAAGCAAAGGGTTATCAGCAAAATGGAAATGACCTGACAGCAGTAAGGGACTTCCAACATCCTTGTCCAGTCTCTGAACAACAAACTCCTCCTTAAACACCCATCCATCCTTGATTCTCCAGGAACATCTTTGGGGGACTGGGTGCCACATCCCTCCGAGGAATCGCCTCACCCTAAATCATGGGCATGATGCCACTGCAATTCTAATGGTAAGCACTAGGGCTCACCCTTGCAGAAGTTACCCTCCAGTGAAGAATGCTTTGTTTATCCCAGATTTGGAGGTACAACTTCCTGCAAATTCAGTTCTTCGGGATGGCTTGATCCTATGGGAACAGGCAGTGTCCCTGCCCAGGTGTTCAGATGTGCCCAAACCCCTTCCTGGGGAGCAGCTCCCTCCTGCCTTCATCAGGTCTTACCAACCAGCTTCCATGGGACCTTTGGCACAGGATTCTGATGGCACAATCCTGATATTTTCCCCTTTTGCAGTAATCCTATAGTCACTCCATCAGCTGGCTGGAGGAGAGAGCAGAGCAGCTGCTTTCTTCCAATACCCTAAGGATGCTGCCTGGAAGTGTCCTTGGAGCCTGGTGGGAGCCTTGGCCAGTGGAAGGCATCATCACAGGATGTCTCCAACCTTCTCTTGGCAAGCCAAGGTGTGAGCAAGCCTGGGCAGAGCAGAGCTGCCAGAGCTGCTAATTTCAGCCCAAGCAGACAGTTTCCCTGGTGAGCCTCAGGTACATTGTGCCATCTGCCCTTCTAATCCTCTTTTCAACTTCAAGGGGTAATTCAGGTCCTGCAATCACTTGCATTAACAAAAAAAAAAAGTAATAATCCAAAGCTGTCAGCCCTCACCACAACAACGCTTGTTGGATTTGTAAGTGGGCTCCTCCTGTTCTCAGCTGCAGTGACAGTGTCTACAAGCTCCTCCAGCAGGTCTCATCCACTGATGTTCAGGGTGCTTTATGGAGGCTTTCCCTTATTCCCTTCTTATTGGGAAACAGAAGTGATGAGGTGAAGCCACCTGTGAGAGCAAGAGGGAAAGCAGCTCCACTTCCCTCAGTCCCACTTGAATCCACACCTATGGATCACTACACCACCAAGAATCTTCCAACCCGACCAAGCCAAGTGCTGGAAAAGTCCTTCCAATTTTTTTTTAAAATTTCATTTTAATATATATATATTTTAGTATTTTATTCCTCTGCTTTATTTCCTTTTGCATTGAATTTTAAGCTGAACCAGATGTAAGAAATGGCTTTAAATAAACGGGTCTCCCTTACCCTCAAGGCAAATGCTTTTGGTGTGGCTGCAGTTTATACAATTAAGGTCATCCTGTGCCAGGAATCTGGAGCTGCTGCCTCCCATCAAGGACGCCTGCAGCACTTCAGTAATGCATTTTCCAGGATGTACCTAGACTTACTGTGGGAATTCTTTGCTGTTTCCTTGTCCAAACAGATAAAAATAGCAGATGATCCCTGAAAAAAGAACTGGAACTGCCACAGGCAGCCTTGCAGCAGAGTGAAAGGGGAAGCTGTGGGGGACAGAAGGTAAGGGAGATTTTGTGGGTGTCAGAAAGACAGCCAGACAATGGCAAGGAAAAAAAAGCATTTTGGTGAGGATGTGGGGGGGCACATATAACAGAGAAAATGAATCTCCAACAATCCTGCATCTCTTCTGCTTTGCTGCTGGCTTCTGCCTCTGAAGCAGAAGCAGCAGTCTGCAGAGCTCAGCCAGAGCTCCAGCAGGCTGGGCAGAGATGCTCTCTGCTAAATAACATTATCTTGGCCCTTCCAGAGGTCAGCAAGACCCCACCTCTGTGCTCACACAACCCCCCAGTCCTGCTTCTTGCAAAGGGAGGGAGGCAGGGCTGGGTGCTTCCCAGCACGGTGCCAAGTGGCATCCCCAGCTTTGTGCCTCTTACCGTTCCCAGAAGGCACTGAGATTCCTGAATAGCACCATAGCATCCCAGGAACCCCACGAACATCATGACAGCTCCAACTGCAATCAGGATGTAGATTCCTGCAAGGAAAAGAGAGAGGGGAAACACGTTTAATGCAGAGCTTCGTATGGCAGCATCCTAGCTGGACATGGACATGGACCACGCAGCTAATTAGGGCTAATTAAGGCCTGGGAGATCTGAGCAGAGGTGGAAGTAGATGTGGTTGAACAACACACCCAAGTCAGACCTCCTGAAGCTGCCAACACTGAAAATTGGAAACCCCTTTGCCCTCAAAATCAGAGGTGACACCAAGGGCTGGAGCAGTCACAGGCTGAGGCTGCAGGAGGCAAGGCAAAGGCTTAACAGCATCCTCCAAGCTAAGTTCCCATGGCATGGATAATGATTTAAATATTTAAGCAGGGGAGAGGAAAATTATTCGTGCGTGTAGCTTTTAAAATAAACAAGAGGGCATATGGTTTATTTATATTAATCATTGTATAAATATTTATCTGCCTTTAGCCAGTCTGGTTTTAGACCAGCCACAAAACTAAAGGGAAAGTACTACTTAAGCACTTAATTTAATACAATCTGGCTTATGTTTGTTATAAGCTCTTCTGTATAGAGAAAAACATTTTTTCCTTCAACTTAACCAAATCTGCACAACCAACTTACTCCATAACTACTTCAAAACTTGGGAACTAGGAAATGCCTCAGGACCTAGGCACTGAGTGGGCTGAGAAAACAAGGGAATGAAAGGTTTTTTCATCCAGGAAACAAGAGTTTAGTTCAAGGCTTAGGTCTGTTGCCACTAGGTATTACCCTGGTTTCACCTTGGTCAAATGCTACCAGTTTGGTTAAACTTATTTCCTTTTCCATAAACACAGCTTCCTCCTGATGGCTCCTGGTTAGTGCATTTTTGGTGAAGTAATATCCTCAAGTGTTGTGGTTCTACTACTTTGCAAGTGAATCCTTCTTTCCATCCAAAAACAATATAAGACATGCAAAAAATAATCAAAGAAACAATTACAAACGTGGCAAGACTGCAGTCACCATTTGCACTGACAGTGAGAGGAAAAAGAAATCAGGATGAGGATAAATTTACATGGGGCATCCCAGAGGTAACAACAAAACAGTGCTTGGGAGACAGATCTCTTCAATTAAATGTTTTTTTTCTTTTGCTAAGAGTCAAAATGTTTTTCAACTTATTAATCAGCCTGTCAAGTCCCTTTTAGGAACAGCCCTGAACTATAAGCAGAGCTCTAGGTTACAACTGCTTGTACAAACCTGCCAGGTTTAAGGTTTTTCTTATCTTTGTAGCTGCTAATCTTTTGATAATTAAAAGTGCAAAGTCTAAAGGGCATGTAATGAGAGCAGAGTTAAACCTTCTCTATCAATAACAAACCAAAGAGAGGTAGGAACAGTTTCAGCTCCTTTGCAATCCCCCTGTGGACACATCAAACTTGGGAAAGGGTCAACTTTGGCTTCTCAGCACCCAAAAGTCAGGGGCCAACTGGACCAGAGATGGTGAGGGACAGAAAACTGCAGCAACCTGGCCCTGGGACCTCCTGGGACAGCAATTAAGGTTTTTTTAGTTTTTCTGGAATAGCCACAGGGTTTATCCTGGTGGTTGGAGATGGGACCATTGGTGGCAGCAGGGCAAGGAGCCAAGGTGGCCAGGAGTGGGTTGGGGTCTGCAGAGGGGAGGGAAGTGCCAGAGGGGCTGGAGGTGATGGGAAGGCACCAATCATCCTGCAAAATGAAAGCTGTGGGCTGGATGCTTGCCAAGCTCCAGGGAGGCTGAGAGAGATTTTAGGACACATGACTGCTGTTTCAAGATACCATTAGTGGCCTTTCCAAAAGAAGCTCTGCTTATTGTCACCAGAACTGCTAAGGCTCCAGAACTGCTCCAGCTTGTACCAGCTGCTGGTTTGGATTTTCAACCTAAATTGCATCAGGTTTTTACATCTTACAGCCTCCACTGGAGAGCCTTCATCACAGGTCCTTCAGGGATAAGCAGGTTTTTTTCCCAGGAGTACAGCACCTCCTGACTTCTCCTGACATGAGGTCAGCAGAGAAAGAAGACAAAGCTGGGCTGGGACCAAGTCATTTCAGGCTCTGAGAAGTCACCACTCATGCCACCACCATCATCCCTGTTAGATGAGTAAAAAGCAGCTGTAGCCCATCTAGAGACCAAGCAGCATGATGCTCAGGGACCCCAACCATCAGGTTACTCCCACAGATTGCCTATTTCAGATCCTTTTACTCCTCAGTTCTTCAAAATCAACACTGAAGGCATCTTCCAAGCTTCCCAAATATAGCCAGGAGATCACAGAATCATAGAGCAGCCCAGGTTGGAAGAGACCTCTGATCCAAACTTTTTTGAGAAAGGGCACCTAGGTGAAACTATCTAGAACCATGTCCAAGTTTATCTTGAAAAAAGACGGGGACTCTACCATGGCCCAGGGGAGGCTGTTCCAGGGCCTGTTCTGTAAAAAAAAGTCTTATTCTGAGATCATCAGGAAAACTGAAGAGCCACTGGGGGCTGGGAAGGCTTTGCTCTAAAAACTAGGAGATAAAAGCCCAGCAAGAACCTCAAAATGATGGAGAAGACTCATAAGGAATAGAGATACTTGCTGTTTTACAGAAATCTTCCAGAGTCCTCTGTATGTGGGATTTGTGCAGCTTCAAAAAAACAAACCCCCCCCCCCCAAAAAAAAACAAAAAAAAAACAAAAAAACCAAACCAAACCTGACCTGCTCAATTCCCACCCCAGCCAGGCTGTGTAATTTTGGACAAGTGAGGTCCTGGCTTCCTGCTTCACCAATTCCTCCCCCCAGCCAGCAAGAATTGAAGGAGGGAAGGGAGGAAGATGTGCACCAGTTTCCTGAGTGGAGCTCAGTGAGTGTGACTGGTGAGGTGGGAGCTGCAGGAATGTGAAGCAATGAGTGGCCTGAACTCTGAAAACCACAAAAAAACCCTGGAAGGTTTTTGGGATCAAGGCCAGCTCCGTTCCCAGGCACAAACAAGTGGCTGTTGTGGAGCTGCCTTTTGTTACCAGAGCACTCCAGCCTCCTGGGAAGCAACAGAGTGAGGACTCTGCTCCAGAGTTTATTTAAAAACAAGTACAAAACATTGACTGCAACAACAGCATCTTGGAAGGTGACTGCTAGGGGTGTTTCTCCATGGAAATGCCACGCTGAGGTCTGGAAAAGCAACCTAAGCACCCAACCACATGCGTTGGGTGGTGTCTGTTTTCCCACACCCATCCTTCCCCCTCCAGGGATGGTGCTGGGTGGGGGGGGAAGGGGAAAGGGGGAGACTGTCTGGCTCCAGACAGCTGGGGGGCTACTTCATGGCAATCACAGCCCAGATGGGAAGGACCAAGCCCTCTTCCCAGAAAGCAGCCTGACACATCTTAGTTTTCACTCTTGGCAGAGCACGGGGATGACAGGCAGCATGGCTTTAGGGCTCTGTCTGTGAGAAAGGCACCTGTCATGCCCATCCTGAATGGCACATTCTCTGCTTAAATCCAGAGGAGACTTCTCCCCAGCCCAAGGCTCCTTGTTATTTAAGCATCAGAGATGGGGTTAAGTCCTATCCAGGAGGGGAAACTTCTCAGCCAGGCAGCATCCGCTCCTTCAGGGCTCCACCCAAATTCTGGTGAGCAACACACCAGCTGCCTTCCCCTGCTCATTAGCATTGGAGCTTTCTCAGGGGTTTTAAACCAAGTAATGCTGCTTGCCATAACCCAAAAATAAGATGAGAGAGGCCTAAAATGCAAACCACAGAGCTTATTCATGCTGCTCCATCCAATGGCAGCATGGGGAGAACCCTGGGGACAACCAGAGTGGTTGCAAACAGGGACAGCGAGCAAACCATCTCTGGGGACCATCTCAAGGTACCAATATGCCAAGACATCCTTGAGCAACCCCACGCTGTGGTTTTTAATCCCAGGGCAGAGTTCTTAGGTCAGGCAGCAGAGAAGTGTGATGCTACAGCTGGCACCCATGAAAGCAAACCCTGAAGTGCTCTGTCTTTGAGTTGGGAAAGTCACAGGAGCACATGAGGGGACAGGAGCTGTCAATACTGCCTGGAGTCCTTTTGTCTTCCTTTTGAGATGGAGCCTTGAAACAGAAAGCTTTAGGAAAGAGAGCCAGCAAGCCTTAGTTTTGCTTCCTTGTTACAGAGAGATTCAGAGCCCCATCTGAAATCAAAGCAGGAGCACAGCAGCTGCCACAGGATTTCTGCTCAAGAGCATCAGGATGTAACTCATCAGAAAAAGCAGCAGCAATGGACCAAACATCATCCCCTTTCCCTGATATAACCAAGGCACGTGCTGCTTTGGGATGCAGGGATCCCCTAAAGCTTTAACCACATGGAAAGCCCCTGAATATCCAAGCTAGGGGATGGACAGGCACTGCACTGGAACTTCTCTCTGGATGGTGCTGAGTGGGAAAGAAAACAAAGCAGCCAAGAGGCCAGCTTGGCTCCCAGCTCACACAGATGAGTGGCCATGGAGTGTCCTTTGCCTCCAGGGCAGGTAGGAAGCAGGATGCAGGGAAGGGAGAGGGAAAGGCAGGATTCACTGGCAGTACTCTGTATTAACCAGGGTTGTAAAACCCATGTCCTGACCTTTTAGAAGTTAAAAAAAAAAAAAAAAAAAAAAAGGTAGAAAAAACACACTTTAAAAAAAAAAAAAGGAAATAATGAAAAATCAAGAGAGGAACAAGCACAGCAGAGTCCCTCTAAACCAAGAAGGGAGCAGGCCAGCCCCACCATCCCCATGGGCATCCCCAGGCAGCACCAGAAACACCTCTCTCTTATTTTGCTCCTTCCCTTGCAGCTTTAACTCATTAAGCTAATGGAAGCCACTCTCTTCCCCCGGGTCACCATGGAAATGTTTCAAAAAGAAAAAAAAAAACCCCAAACAAACCAAAAAACAAAACAAACCCCCCAAAAACCAACAAACAAAAACCCAAAAACCCCACAAGACCTACCCACCACCCCCCCCCAGCACCACCCCATGCATCCCAGGAAGCCTGGGCAGCTCTCCAAGCCATGCCTGCCCTCCCCATGGGATGAGCTTTAAAAAGGGGCTGAGAGCAGAGGAAAGAGAGATTTTTGTGTTTACTCTCCCAGCAGACAGACTCCCAGGGGGAAATTCTGCAGATCCAGGAGGTTTTTTAAGTTTTTTTAAGGAAAGGGAGGGCTCTGCTGCCTTCTCTGCTCCTGGCCTGGAGATGCTGCAGGGAGAGGTGGTACCATCAGAGGGTGATGGGAGGGGGACTCCTTCCAACCCTACATCACCACTTTTGGAAGAACAACCAAAAGATTTGGCCATGACATCCTTCCTGGGGGTGGGATACAGGCAGGGAGTGGAAACTCCTTCCAGGATGGGGTGAGAGGAGGAAAGAGGTGGCTCCAGCAGTCAGCCAGGGGGGTAAGGGCTCCTGGATGTGTCTGCCTGTCTGGTGTAATTGGCTCAGGGCAAGAGCAGAAAGAAAAGGAAAAAAAAAAAAAGTTTTCTGGAAGATGACAAACTGGGAAGTCCCTCTGTTCCTCTCCACCCCCCTTCTGAAGAAAAACATTGCTGCTCCCTGGCTGCTAATGACTTCCAGATGGAGCAGCAGTGTCACAAAACATGGAGAGCTCTGTGGCTCACATGGGGAGATGATAGGATGTACCCAGCCCTTGCCTGCAAGAACAAGGCAAGAAGGAAGCAAAGGACATCCCTCTGTCAGAACAGAGGTGGGAAAACCCCCAGAACAATGTTCCCATGCCTGCATAGCTCTACCCAAACAGACTCCACAGAGATGCCACAATTTCGGGTGCCAAGATGCCAGAAATCCAAGGATTTCTTGTCTTCTACCCACCCAGGATATGCTGGAAGGAGACTTGAGGTTTGTGACAGCCCTGAGAGCTGGGAGGAACCACACTGCACATCCCAGCACTGGGATGGGTGCTGGTGATGCAGCACAGGAGCCCCAGCCTGGAATGTGCTGGCCCAGCCTCCAACACTTGAGGCTGACAGAGCCCAAAACCTGCTGGAGAATTTCTTGTGGACATTGCATGGCAATTTTTCAAAGGAAAAACTGTCAAAGTGATGGGCAGAAGCAGCCACCTTTGGCACAGGTCCTCATAGCCAGCAAGGGGGGGAAAAAAGGAGGAAGACAACTACATATCTATAGTCCCCTAGATCTGAACCCAGAAATAACCTGATGGCAGAAATCTATGGCCTTAAGTCATAACCAGTTGAGTCTGCAGAGGAAATAAATCACAGGAGTTGGTCACAGTGATGGTAAACTGAAATCACTGTTTGGGTTTTTTAATAGAAATTGGGTTCTATGATAAGAACACCCAGATAAGGATTGTATTGCCAGCTATCTGGTGCAAGCCAGACACTCAAAGGGAAGTACTGACAAAATGTTTTCACTCCAAAGTATTATTTTTAAAAGAATTCCACTATTACTCAAGTGGTTGATCTGGCAGTGATTAGAGGAAAATGTAGAACCAGGAAATCTCAGCCTTTTTTTATTTTTTTCCCTTTAAAGGACTAAATAATTAAATTATCCTTAACTACAAGTTTATTTCCAAGAGAGAAAAATGCATGTACCTCTTACTTAAAAAAAAACAACAACGCAAACACATGTATAAGTGTTATTTTTAAACCACCCACTGCTCTCACTGTCATGCAAAGTTTGGTTTCCTCTCCCAAGCATGCAAGCCAGGCCACAGCTCACATCTCTGCCCCTAAGGCACACAGAGCCTTGGGGAACTGAGCACAAATGGGATGAGAGAAGAGCCCAGGGCTGACCCAGCATCTGCAGGGATTGCTGCAGCACCACGTGAAAAAACCCTTTCTTTTTTGGCTCAAGTGTTTACTACAGGTCCCAGAGATCAGGACTCTTGGACCCTTCTTTGGCCTTTTCAGTCCAAGTTTAGCAAAAGATGTGCTGCTGGCTCTAACCCCACGATGGACAGAAGTTGTCACCACCTTTAAAAGCTGGCTCTTATTTCCTGAGGGATGGAGACAGGGATGGGAGCATGAAAAGAAACAAAGAATTCCCCTGCTCTCTGCACTACTGGTTTCCAGTGCTTTTCCAACACACTGAAGCTCAACCCTCTCTGCAACAAAAACCACCCCTCTAAAAACCTGGAAATCTTATTTTTTTGTGCAAGCCTGCCCTGAAAAGGCTAAGTAAGAAAAAAGCTGCTTCTAAGCTTGTTTGGATGACAAACTGGGATGCTCTGCACTGCTGTCCACACCTGGGACCCATCAAGAGCATCCAAAGCATCCTCATATGCCATGGGAGGAAGCTCAGGCAGGCATCCCAATCCCTATCCATGGATGCACACATCAGTTCCTCCTCTCTGTGAGGGGTCAGACCCCCCTGAGGCTGGCAGAAACTTCAGGACAGGCTTTCAAAAAACTAGGAGGAGACCCAGGAAAGCTGATGGATGCCACACTGATCCCAGGGATGAGTGTGCAGATGTGACTGTGCTGCAGACTCAGCCATGTGCTCGTTGCTGAGAAAGACTTCAAAGCAGCCCTGGGCTTCCTGGCCTGCTCCTTCCAGCCCAGTCTACATTAAAAAAAACAAAACAAAACAGCTTGAACTCATTCTCAGCACAGAAATGATCATCCAGGCTGTATTTATCTGGAGCAGGATGGAGAAGAGTGGGAATGCACCTCTACCCAAAAGAGCACTGGTCCCATTGTGCTCTGGGGAGGAGACATTGGCCAGCAGAGAATTTACTAATAAACCCCACAAAAAAACCCTTCACAGAAGCAATGTCAGTGCTCTCCTCACCCCCAAAGCTGCACAGAAAACCCCAGCCCAGCTCTGGATTCCTTTGCACACTTTTCCTGACTCTGGCCCCATTCCCAGGCCATGCTAATCAGAGCCACGGGTCGTGTCCCCCTGTCACTTGCTGTGGGCAGCTGGAGACAGATTTCCTATTTTGGGTCTGGCAGGAGAGAGCAAATCCCAGCTCATCCAGCTGCCACATCCTGTTCCAGCACCCAGGCAGCCTGGCAAGGGGGGAAATGTGAAATCCAGAGATGGGGACTGAAGGTAAACAAGAGCCACAGCTTCTGTCTCCACCCTGCTGAAAGCATCTCACCTACAGCTCCAGACATCACAAAACCCAAATCCTTGAAGGATTTCCCCTAACACATCATCTTCACCATCATCCCACTGAGATGGGGTAAATGCTCTTGCCTGGTCAAGACCCCCAGGGGTTTTTAAAACCAGTGACAACACAGCAGCAACTTCTTGTGGAGAGACCAGACCAGTCCATTTCGCACTGGTACCCACAGAAATGGAGCATCCCAGCATCCCAGCCTTTTCCCCGCAGGCTCCCATAGCTCATTGAACCACAGGGTGGGGTTTGGGGGTTTTTTTTGTTTAAAAAAGGTACTTTATGTCAATAAATATTTAAAAAACAGAAAAGCAGTTAGCATCCAACTTGCTTATCAATGCCTTTAGCTATTCTGAAGGATGATTTCTGACCTGTTAGTAATACACTGCCTGGCCTCCAGACACAAAGGGCACTTCAGACTCATTGGGCAAGAAGCAAGAAGAATTTTAACTTTTCCACTACAAATGAAGCAAATAAATGCATGGTAGACCACAAGCCTAGCTCAGATGAAGAGCAAGCATTTCCTCTTGCAGTCACAAAAGCAGAAAATCAGTGCTCCAACTATCCCCATCCCTGATCCTTGCAGCACCAGAGTGCTTAAGCTGCCATTTGCCACAGCATTGGGTCCAGAGCCAAAATGGAAGTGCCAAAAGCCTGGGCTGTAACAAGTGGTTAGGAGAATCAGATAGTTTGCAAGATATGCTGAGGAAAAGCCCACAAAAAAAAAAAAAAAGAGGTTGTTTCATACCCTCCCAAGCCAGCCCACAACCCAACTCTTTGGCTGCAGTGCCAAATACCTTGTGGGAAAGCCCAGCCCCAGGAGCTCTCTCCTCCTGGGCTGGATGGGGGAGCAGGGGATCTTTGAGGGCTGCAAGACCTCTGGCTGCCTGTGGCCAGCTGGTTGTAGGGAAAAAAAAAAAAAAAAAAAATCAAAGCAAGGACTGCTCCTCTCCTCCTGCTCCCTTGCAGAGCTGGGGAAAGGAACCAAGGAACCCAAGCAGCTCCCCCCTTGCTGGCAGAAAATTCTGCAGTGGGGAAAGCTTGATCTGCAAATGAGATCTGCAACCAAGAGACCTGAGCTTGCTGGGCTGCAAACCTGCTTTATTTCTCAGGAGAAATATTTATTTATTTCTGCCTTCAACAGGCTGAATAAGCATCACACCCCCAGCACCCTGGTAGCTGCCTGCATCCCTGCATCCTCCCTCTCCCACTCCCCCAGTGCCAACAAATCCCACACCCCAACCTTAATTATTTTCCTCTTAATTAATTAAGACTTAAAAGTCTTCATTATTTTTCCTCTCCTGCAACACAGACACCTGGGATAACACTCTTCAAACAAAACAGCTCCAACTCTGGGACAGGGAAGAAGACATAAAAAGAAAAGACACCAAAGTGCTGCTTTCCCACTCCTCCTCCTCACCAAATCCAAGCCCCACAGTGCACATTCTTTTTTTTTCCTCCTCCAACAGCTTTTATTCCTTCCCCCCCTGTCCTGCAGCCCCATGACAAAGTCTAGCTGGCCTTTAAAAGTCTCCTGACAGATCCTGGGACCAGTGCCCTGTGCCAGACACTAAAAAGGGGTTTGCAAGGGGAAAATAAAACCCTCCAGGTCTGGAGGCCAGCTCCAGAGAGGTTCTCATTCCCAAAGCAGGAACATCGTGTGCATGTGGATGTTGGATGCCAGAGAAGAAAAAGGAGGGAGAGTTGGTTGGCAAGGGGGTTTGGGGAAGGAGAGGGAAAAAAGAAAAAGCAGAAAGCAAGCTCAGCCTTCAGACTCCAGAGGACTGGCTGGGAGAGGCAGCAGCTGAAATAAACGCTCTGCTGTTATTACTGCATGGAAATTACAGCTGCCAAAAGGAATCCAGGCCGGTCTGTTGCTGAATATAACTTTAAAAAGACAGCCAGCCTGAAATCCCAGCCTGTTCATGGCTGTCAGAAAAGTCAGGGCAGTGGTGGGACCCATGGTCCACTCCACATTGCCTTCTAAACAGCAAAGGGCAAGGACAAAGATGAAACAATGATGGGCAGAAGATCAAAGGATGCCCAACAGGTGGGAAGGGAGGACTCAGCTCCCATGCTCCTGGTCTGGGGAGAAATGTGTTAAATAGGGAGATCCCAGTTGCTGGCACAACAAGAAAGAGGGAGGTGTTTGGGCTGGTTCCTGGAAAGTGTTTAACTTTTTAAAGTGTTCCTTTTTTCCTTTTTAAAATTGAGAATCTACAAAGGCAAAAAAAAAAAGGCTATAAATACAGCTCTGGGTGTGAGGCAGGAGAGGGGAGACAGTGAGAAAGGAAACCCCACCACTATTTACAGCAGGAGCATCCAGTGTAACCATGATGAGAAAGGCTTGGGGGATGCTGCTTTGTGGGCAAGCAGGGAAAACCCAAGTAAAATCCTCTCCAGAAGAGAACTTCAGCTACAGGTGAGAACAGGACACTGGATTAGATGGGTCCTCACCACAGTGCCAGCAGCCTTGCACCCTGAGCTGGCCCCTGCCTGGCAGCAGCTCCCCCTTGCCCACAAGGAATCCTTGGAGAATGGGGCAAAACCAGGGGTTTTCATCTTCCAGCAAGCCATGCTGTCAATTTAATAAAAATCATGCTGAGCTTAACCATGACTGACAGAGGCTCCACTTGCTCCTCCTGGAGAACATGAGTCAGGAGCACACCAAGCTTCCCTTCCCACTGCCCCTCTTGGCTGCTGCTACATCCTTTTGGGTAGGAAATCAAACAATCTGCCAAAAAAGTTCCCTCTCTGTCCCCAAATGTGGTCCTGGGGAGGCTGCAGTGGAGAACAGCACCAGAGAAACCCCACTGACACTGCAGCACTTTCAGCCCCCCCATCATTTAATGAAGGCTTTGCCTGGCATGGCAGGGGTTATTATTATTAATGCAGCCTCCTTGCTGCTCACCTGGAGCCTTCTGCCCTGGTTCTGGGCACGCTGAAGTCCACCCTGGGGCATGGCACAACCACATCCCTACCCCCCAGACCTACTTACCCACGTAGAAGGTGTTGGGGGCCTGTTTGTCCCCCAGCTGCAGGTAGAGGATATTCGTCGTCTGCGAGTCATGCCGGAGCCACAGGGCCACTCCCAGGATGATGCCTCCAGCCAGCTGGGGAAAAAACACAGGGAAGCAGAGGTTACCCACTGCTCTGGTCATGCCAGACCCAGCAGGGCAGTTTTCAGGTGGGAGGGAGCAGAAGGTTTACTCTTCATCCTTCCCTGCTCGTTTCATCATCACCCCAACATCCCAGCCCTGCAATCTGCTTTGTGCCCCACACCACAGCACCCACTCACAGGGGCACCCAAAACACCTCCAACTCCCCCAAAACACACAGCTGATGATGGCTGCATCTTAGCACAGTGTTTAGGAACACACAGATGACTGAGAAACCACACTCAGTGGGACCTGGCAACGTTTCCAGCAGCACATTTGTGTCCTGTCCCATTAATCCCCTCCCTGTGGGTCTTGGGGATGTCCCACGTTGGGAGGGGACAGGCAAGGATTCACCCCAGCTGCCTTTGCAGCATCACTTTAAGATTTCAGTCTTCTTCCAAGGTGTCTCAGGTCCCACAGTAATCACCATCACTTCCACTGCTCAGTTCATTGCCCATAAGATTTCAAAATGTGATTGGAAAAAAAAAAAAAAAAAGAAAAATCAGAATGCAGGGCCCTGTGGGTGGGCTGTGAGCAGGGACTCTGCTCTCTCACTCTTAGGGCATTCAGACATGCATGACCAAGCCCTCAGGGCAAGGATAAGAACATGTTTCTAACATGGGAGATGTTCTGTGTATGAAGCAGGAACCCAACTTTGCCACTGGAATATTTATGTCTGAATAATGGGAAGTTTTATCACTGACATCCTCATTTTTCACTTCCAGGGAGGGGTGAGGAATGGCAGCCAAGGACAGGAGCAGATCAGAGGCACTGCAGCCAGGAAGGTGTCACTGAAAGGAACTTGAGCCACAGCATGTCCAGCAGGACTGGATTCTCTATTATATCCCCTCTTCCATTTAAAGCCATGAGACAGACAGGAAAAATTAGCACACATATGAAAAAAAACCAAAACAACACAAACCCAAAAGAATTCAGTATCACTTCTAAGAAGTGGCTGTTCAAACACTGACTTTTAGGCTCCTAAATCCTTGAAGCCATTCAGCTTAAAAAAAAAAAAAAAAAAAAAAAAGAAGATAACAATCAAAAAATACAGAGGGGAAAACATGATTTTTTTTTTCCAGAGGGTCTGAGTCAGGTCAGCTACAGGCATTGGAGGCACCATGAAAGCCACATTAAAAAAAGGTTTGTTCAGTAGAAGTTCAAAGTCTCCAATTGTGAAAGTACAGCAGAGCCTTGGTGAACAAACAAGGACTGGGATCTGCCAGAGAGGCTGCTGGTGGGAGGTCACCTGGTGTTTCTTCTCCTTGCTCATTCCTGCAGATCCCAGCCAAGAGATATTTACAGGGATCATAGAATCATAGAATTAGCCGGGTTGGAAGGGACCTCAGAGATCATCTAGTCCAACCCTTGACCCACCGGAGCAGTTGCTAGACCATGGCACTGAGTGCCACATCCAGTCTTTTTTTAAATGTCTCCAGGGACGGAGAATCTACCACCTCACCGGGCAGTCCATTCCATAGCCTGATCACCCTCTCCGTGAAGAAATTCTTTCTAATATTTAACCTAAACCTCCCCTGGCACAACTTAAGACTGTGTCCTCTTGTCTTGTTGAAGGTCGTCTGTGATGCCACCAGAGCTGGGACAAAACCACCCAATCTGTGCAGAACCCACGGGCCGAGCTGACCCTGGGGCTTTTCCACTCACTTGAGGGAGAAAATCCACACCAGGTCCTTGGAGAGGCAGGGATGATTTTGTCAGCCTTTGCCCAATTTGTCACCAAACCAAGCAGCTTTTAAACACTTTTCTCCCACAGCAAGCAAGGCAACTTCCCTGCTGGCACAGTCCCTCATTCCTCTGGCACTTGGGAGAGCCCAAGGTCCTTCAAACCCTGCCTACAGAGGAAAGTCAAAAAGCCAGCCTGTGCTCAACTCCAGCTCCAAATAAGGCAGCTTCAGGCTTTGCAGAAAGTTACCCAAATCCAGCCTGCTATGGTTTGTTCATTGTCTGAGCCCACGTGTATTCTCTCAGGAGAAGCAGAACATCCCAAAATGAATCAGTGCCACTCCTAAAGCAAAGGTCTCAGTGACTCCAAGGGTAGAAGAGATCCTGAGGATGATTTGGGTTTCTGTGCTGGCTGCGACAAAGTTAAAAAAAGGCTGCAACACTTTTTTTGGTTTGGTTTTCCCCCTCCAGGAAAATATTGCTGTGACTCTACACCCAGCAGTACCCAGCCCAGCATCTTCTGCCATCCATGGAGAGGTTGGGGCAACACCAACACCAGGAGGAGCAGGAGCTGCTTTCCAATCAAACTTGCCCATCACAGAAACAAAAGCAAGCTGCAAGCTACCCTCAAAATATTTCCTAATACTTTGGGAGTGTGAGGTGAAGGGACAGAGCCTCTTCTGACTCATCAGACCCACCCCCAGCACTGAACCATCACCACATGTTCCCGGTTCCAGTCTGACTGTGCCCCAGGAACACCCTGTGACTCCCCTGCCCCATCTGACTCCTTTTGCTTTTACAACAGAGCACAGAGAACTTTTGAATGGAAGTTTTAATCTTGTTGGATTTCTTAAGAGAATGCAATGTTCCTTTACTAATGAGAACAGGGTTTAGGCTCTGATGAGCAACTTTTTCCATGAAAAGCATATATCCTTCCACCATCAAAAAGCATCAGTCATACTTAAGGCATCTTTCTTCCCAAAGGAAAGACAAAAAGAAGGAGAAAACCTCACCAGCTTCCCACAGCAACCCTGCCCTCTGCCCTTTACTTGGGATAACCTCATTTTGAATACAGCAGCCTGTTCCAGGTATAAGCTTGGTGTTTTCTTCCCTCCCCATCCTACAGCCACCACTGTTTGCCAACACAAGAGCCAGAAGAGCTCCAAACAGAGGTAGAGGCCACTGAAAAAAAGCAGCTGGTCAGATTCAGAGCATCCAAACTGTTTCCCAGCAGTTTAAATGCCTCTAACTTCCTAGGCTGCTTTTACACCCTTGCATTCTGCTTTGTGCTGGAGTGTTTTAAGTTTCCATTCTGCTGCCTTCCCCTTCTGAACTCTCCTATGTCTTTGTTTAAATTTAAAACAGAAAAAAAAAAAAATATATATCCTGCAGACACCCCCCTCCAAAACCCCAGAGTAAACAATCCCTTGATGAAAATAACACCCTCTCCATCTTCCCCTGGCCCCTTCAAAAATCCAGCACCCAGTCCATGGCATACACTGTGCCACATCACTAATGGCCCTCAGTATGGGGCCGGCTCTGGAAATCACACCCCAAGCAGCCCAGCAGAGGCAGCATTGCAGGCTCCAGCTTTTCCTCTTTACCACTTTTCCAGCTTCCAGAGATTTATTGCTTCTTTCACAGACAGCCAGACTTTTCCAGCTGGATCCAGCCTGCCCAAGCCTCACTTTTCTCAGCAGTGCAGTTCCTGCTTGGCGTGGCAGGTAGAAGCCCCCATCTGATGCTGGCCCAGGGGAGGAAAAAGGTAACCAACCCTCTGAGAGGTGACGGGATGGTTCCCTACACGATGATGGGGTATCACCACCTGAGTTTCCTGGTGATGGTGGGTGCACAGCCCTGCCCCATCCACCATCCCTCTTGGATTGACCCTGATGTGTCATTCACCCTCAGATTTCCCAGATCCAGCTACAGGGCAAGGGAACAAGCCTGGCTTTCAAAGCTCAGTCAGTTCTCCCCCTCCCCACAAATTCCCAGGATTTAGGGGTGCAAGGAATAGCCCTGTTCTCCCCTTTAATGTGAGGCATCACCCCACATCTGAGCTGCCTCTACCTTCACCTGCTGCACCCCAGACACTCTCATCCCAGGATGTGCATCACCCCCATTCCTTCTGCTACCCCCAGCCCTTTTCCTGCTCCCTTCCCTCTATCTTTCTCTGAAATAGGTTTCCTGGCAGAGAGGAGGAGGAGGAGGAGGAAGACGTCCTGGCTCCAGAGCAGCTTGCAAGGCATGCCAAAGCAAAGCAGACATCCTGCAGCCCAAGCTGGGGGAGGAGGGAAGCAGAGGTGCCAGCAGTTTCACAATGCTGTATTTTTAGCAGCAGGGCTGCTTCCCGTGGCCACAGAGGGTCCCTGCCACTGGGATGCTGCTCCCTACCCCCTCCTGCAAAGCCACCACCAGCACAGCCTGTGCCACAAAGCCTGGGAAATACCACGGTGACTTACAAGGAGTAGGATGCTGCCAAGGAAACTTCATGGATTTTTAGGTGGTTTATGATTTGAGTTGATGACAAGGCATATTTAACAGGTTTTCACACTACACAGGCTTGAGGCTTCCTATCACCTTTCCATCACACCACCTGGAAGCTGAGCCCTTTGAAGGGATGGCACCCAGACCCCACTTGGGGGATCCAACTGGGGCTCCCCATGGCTCAAAATGGAGTAAAACCAAATCCCCCTCCTTTTAGGCATGGGGAAACCAGGGCACAAAGGATAGAAACAGCTTGGCAAAGGTGAAGCATCTTGCCATACAAGAAGCCCACCCCACAGCCAGGAATGAACTCTTAATTGGAGGTTGAATGCTTTGCTCCCAGGCCAGCAGATCCCCTATTTTCCAACATGAGAAAATAATGAAACCTTGCTCTGCTGCTGCACCCAGTGTGATTGGGGGCAAAAGTGTGGAACCAGAGATTCATAACTTGATGAAAACGACCTTTGGAAGAGCAATACCAGCCCTTGCAAGCTGAGTGCTAGGACCTGACTGCCTCTGCACCACCATCTCAAGCATGGAGACAGGCAAGAGAGAAACACAGGGACATTGGCAGTAGAAATACATGGCCGAGCAGCACCCATCTGGCTTTGTGTCATGGTGGGACTTCATTCCAAAAATTCACTTCAAATTTTAAGGCAAGAAGCACTACAGATGCTGCTTGTGATGCCCTGGAGCACCCAGACATCAAGATTCTTGCAAGGCTGCTTTGTTGGTTTTTGGTTTTGTTTTCTGGTTTGGTTTTTTTTTTTTGGAGGAGGAGTAAGCAGGGGAAGTGGTTGAAGGTTGACAGACACAAAAGATAAAAGGGCATTTGAGAAAAAAACCCCTGTGCTCTGCTGCCTGCAGCCCCTGCCCTGCTCCCAGCAGCAGCTATTCATAGACCTGCTGGCCAGGCCCAAAATTCTCTGCTGGTGCCTATAGTTACCAGCCCCACAACACTGCAAGGCTTTTCAAAACAAGCTCCAGAGGAACACTCCCAGAAGAACAGCATGCCAGAGGCCAAATAAAGCTTGATGGATAGGAGGAGAGAGGGAATCTGGCACCGAAATCCAGGAGTGGGGTCTTCCTGATGGGGGCTGCACCCTGCCTGCCACAACCTGGACCCTGCTGCAGATAGAAGTATCACCATGGACTGACATCTACCAGCAGGGTTTAACTGCTCTCAGAGGAGAGGAAAACAATTTAAGGCAGTGCTCTAAAATTAATTTGGGCCCATATGTAAGTATTTAGCTATGATGGCAATACAACTGCTTTCCCTTTTGAATAATACAGTGAAAGGCATTTACACAGCACAGGACCAAAGTGTTTCTCAAGGCACGGGCTGACTCTCTTGCAGGAGATAAGCATTAGGGTGGTTGGTAGAATAATCTCAGGAAAACACAGCAATCCCCTCCCCTGCCATCAGCTGCAGCCCAGCCCATTAACTGAACCCACAGGGCAGGGCACCTCTCTCCCCAAAAGCCCTCTTTTAAAGAGCCTTCTGCATGCAGAGACTTCAGAAAATTTGCAAGGAATGGCAGAGCTGTGTTCACTTGTCAGAGAGCCCAGACACCCAACTCAGAGAGCCATCAGCAGGAAAACTTGGGTCTGGGGACTGAGAAAACCTTTCCCTTGCACCCTTGCTTTAAGATTTAGGGTGAAACACTCATGGAAACCTTCCTGTCCCTCATCCCAGGATACTGAACCCAAAGTTGGTGGAAGATGCTGGGCCAGCATCACATCCGTGCTGCTCACAAAGCTCTCTGTGATTCCCAGGAAGACCAACAACCAAAGCCCTGCAGTGGAGCAGCCTGACAGCTATTATAAAAAAAAAAAAAAAAAAAGAAAATCAAACAAAAAAAACCCAAAAGAAAACAAAAAGACAAAAACCTAAAAGCAAAGAAAAGGAAAGGAAAGTAGAGAAAAGAAGAGAAAGAAGAGAAAAGAAGAGAAAAGAAGAGAAAAGAAGAGAAAAGAAGAGAAAAGAAGAGAAAGAAGAGAAAGAAGAGAAAAGAAGAGAAAAGAAGAGAAAAGAAGAGAAAAGAAGAGAAAAGAAGAGAAAAGAAGAGAAGAGAAGAGAAGAGAAGAGAAGAGAAGAGAAGAGAAAAGAAGAGAAGAGAAGAGAAGAGAAGAGAAGAGAAGAAGAGAAGAGAAGAGAAGAGAAGAGAAAGAAGAGAAAAGAAGAGAAAAGAAAAGAAAAGAAAAGAAAGAAAAGAAAAGAAAAGAAAAGAAAAGAAAAGAAAAGAAAAGAAAAGAAAAGAAAAGAAAAAGAAAAGAAAAGAAAAGAAAAGAAAAGAAAAGAAAGAAAAGAAAAGAAGAGAAGAGAAGAGAAGAGAAAAGAAACCAACCCCAAGCTGCTCTGTGCGTCTAGGGAGTTATTTCCAGCCTGTGGTCCTGAGCTGCAAGCAGCATGAACTATCAGCTCTTCTAATCCTCTGTCTAAACCTGCAAACAGCAGTACCCAGCCACCCTCCTGACCACATCAAGAGAGTCATGAGGGATTCAGCAGAATCATCACCACGGGACCATCACAGAAAGGGGCCACTTTCCTCCACCATCACCTCTGGTTACCAAAGCTAACTATGTTCATGCGTGCTGTGTGGACTCCAGGGCACAGCCAACAGATTTTCCAGTGTTGCACAAGAAAAGATTGGACTCCTCCACCCTTTCCCTTCTGATCACCACTGTCTAGACAGACTTATACTTCCACCGTCCCTCTGTTCTTGTCCTTCCTCCTCTTTGCAACACGGCCACACCACATCCCCTCAACACAAGCAAGAGAAAAGAGTTCCACGGTGCCTGGAAAATGGCATTAGGAGTAAGCTCTTCCTTTTAATTAGACACCTCTCTGCTAGGGCAGTCAGCAGTGCTCCAGCCCTGGAAGGCTGCCATGGGCTGTATTAGCTAATACGCTGGGCAATCCTTCTCTGAGCAAGCCAATTTCTCCTTGGTTATGTTTAATTAAATTTTAAAATAGGGCTCTGGCTTCCTTTGGCCTCTCCAGGGACTCTTTGCAGCAGCGGTCAGTTCAGCCCCGCGCACCGAGCTCTGGTATCGGATTCAGATAATTCAGGAGAGGAGTCAAAGTCCAAGAGTCTACTGAGAGTGGGATGAAGAAGCAGCTCCACCTCACTCTGTGCCCAGCCCAGCCCTGCTCAGGGCTCCAGGGTGACCTAGGACTGCCACTGCACCAGCAAAAAAAACACCTTGGTAGGGATGGGGCAGGGAAGTGGAGCATCCCCTCGCCATCGGCCACCCCAAGGTTTCAGGACAAGTTTGCAGCCCAGGAAAGCTTTTGTCTAACCAGCCCTGTGTTTTATTAACCAGGTGAGATCCCCGGGTGCTGCCTGTGGCCACCACACTGTTTTGGTCACTGGATGCTGCTGTGAAACACAGAGGGACCCTTTCTTTCCTGGGACGGACACCTGTTTGAGTGTGTGGTCCATGCAGCTGCTGCTGCTGCTGCTGCTCCCTCCTCAAGGGTCACCCCAGACTGAGAAAGTAACCCCAACAAGCCTGCCATCTTCTTTTCAAGACTGTCAGCATAAAGGAAAAACCACCACAAAAATAAAGTAACAACACAGTATCTAAGGCAGAGAGGGGCTGTCAAGGCATGCCGGGGGAGCTGGCAGCGGGGCTGCCTGTTCCTTTTCAACACAGCAGCTTTGTGAAACTCCCCCTGTGCTGCCATGGGAAGGAAAGGGGGGGAAGCCAGAGGGGTGTCAGTTTATTTACACTCTGGCAGGACCACAGGGCTACTTTAAAAAGTTACCGGAGTTTCCTTCATATTTGTTAACACCCTGAAGGCTGAGAATTGCTTCCTTTCTTCCCCTTGGGCACTGGAATCAGCTCCTGTGCAACACGATGCAGAGCTTGCCAAACTTTGGGCTCTGTCTCCTTCTTGTTTTCATCAACAGTGCCCGAGCTTGGCTGGGTGGAAGGCAAATGAAAAGCATGAGAAGGCAACAAGCGTGAGGAGCCCAGCAGCCTTTGCATGCTAAACAGTTGGCAGAACCACAGGGCTGTGAGTGCCTTGTCTGGCACCGCACTGGGGACAGAGATGGGGTCCTGTCACTGCCCCCCTGCAGCAAAGGTGCTCAGCACTGTGTCCAGGCTTTAAATACCATGTCCTTTATCCCATGTAAAGGATCCTTGTGCTTCTGGGGCAGCTAAGGCATCCTTCCCCAGCTGGGGATGCTACCTGTGTGCACAAACCTAAAATTCCCTTTTGACTGCTGGCTTAAAAAGCAACACAAAAGGGCTAGAAAACCTTGAGACCTGGTGTTTCAACTGCCCTCCAGCTAGCTGGACTCACAGAAAACACTTTTAATTCTAAAAAAGCCCAGGCTCCCCATCTGTACCTCAGGTGGCCCAAGAGGACTGCCTGGAGACAAGCAGAGCACTGGGAGGTGTTTTGGGGAGCTGGTGGCACCCCTCCTTGTGAGAAACACACCAGAAATCCTAACAGGGAAATTAAACTGATCTGCTACTCCTCCTGAAAGCAAAATGCCCCTGAAGAAAAGAGAAGCTGTTGCACTGGGGTGGGGGCAAGCAAGCTTGCTCAGGAGGGGTGGCTGTGCAGAGCTCCCCGCATCCTTCCTGCAGCCCAGGAGACCCTTCCTCCCATGCACCCAACAGCTGCAGCAACAAGAATGGCAGGAAATTGGGACCAGAAGGGAAGAAAACACACCGGTACGAGTGTGATAACTCGGAAGGAACAACACTTCAGAGAAGAGCTTACCCGCCCCCTCCATCCTGCCATTTTAAGGGTGGGGGAAGAGGTTAAAAAAGAACAGCTCCAGAGCTGTCCTGTATTCATCTTGCAGCTGGCAAGGTATCAATTAACACCACTGCTGTCTAGAGCTCCTCATCTCTCCTTTGGTCAGGGTTATACCAAGAAACAAGGTGAAAAGGCCTGAAATCAGGCCAGAAGTGACAGTGCTCACTGCCAGGCAGTAATTAAGCCCTACAGCTCCCTGAGGTGGGGACCTTCCAAGAGCTTGACCATGAACCCCTGGCGAGGAGGCAGCTGGTGGAGGCTCCAGCTGGGCTGAGCAGTTCCTGCTGCCAAGGGGAGGTTTGCTCCGGAAGGCATCGCTTCCCTCACCACCCCTCCAGCCCTCCCTGCTGCAAGCAAACCTTAAGAAAACCTCCAAATTCCTGGTCAATAGAGCAGGGACTCAAACAAGGGGTGCACCCTGACCACGCAAGCAAGTGGTGCTGTGTCTCTGTGGGGTGGGGCTGGGCTTGGTTGTGAGAAAGATGGCATTTTGGGGGATGGCAAGTAGCCTATTCAAGGAATAATAACAATTATAATTTTTTATAACAGCAGCCTGCTTGGGTATATCTCGTTCTGGGTGCTGAAGCCATGAGAGAGCATTTCTTGTCATGCCAGCCCCTTGCTGCCAGAGGGTGTTTCTAAGTGGGACAAGCCCAGTTTTCAGGGAAACCGGGATATGCCACTTTTTGCTAAAAAAAAAAAACCCAAAATCAACAACAACAAAACGCCTGTCTGGATGGATTAATTAATAAGAAACTTTCTCAGGAAAGGCAAAATCTCCAGCCTGGGTAAAATCCACATCCTAAAATAACTTCCCAGGCAGCGATCCCCAGCTCGGACACGACCCAAACGCAGGCATCGAGACCGCCCCCCAACCTGGTACCGGAACCGCCGAGCCCTACCCGCTACCTGGGGCGGGGGGAGCAAACCCAGCCCTCCAAAGCATCCTCATCGCCCCCCCCCCCGGCTCCTCTGCGCTGGAGAGCTGGGCCAGAGCCTCTCCTCCCTTCGCCAGCAGCATCCCTTCCTTTCCCCCCCCCCCAGTTCCATCCGAGCCCCCTCGGATAGCTGAGAAACGGCGCGTTCCCCACCACAGAGCCCCAGCGACAGTGGGGTTGGGAGCGGCAACCCCCGGAGGGGTCCCCGATTTGCTGCGGTCCCCCTTACCCTACCCCATCCCAGCTCTGCCCACCCCGCGGCCGCAAGGCACCCCCCGCCCTTCCGCTGGGAAAGGATGACTCCGGCCCCATCTCTTTAGGGCTGTCGATACCGGATTATAGAGAAATAACAATAAATACATACACGCGAAAAAAAAAAAAAATACAACCAGAGACGCACAAAACCTCCCCTAAAAAAACCCCAAGCAAACCCTAGGGCATACCCCAAGCAAGACTTAATAGCAGGGCGGGGGGAAAGGGGCGGAAAGGGTTAAAGCCAAGCGCAGGCAGACGAGCGACACCGCGGATCCGTTATTTAAAGCGCTAAAAGGGGGGGGGGGGATGTTCAGCCCCCCCCGAACCTCCCTCGTTGCCCGGGGGCTCACCCAGAAGATGAAGTTGAAGACGAAGAGGAGGTATTTGATGCACTTGGTGCAGCCTTCCACCCCCATGGCGGTGCAGGCGAGGCGGGCAGCAGAGGCAAAGGCGGCGACGGCGGCAGCGGC
The DNA here is from genome assembly GCF_003957555.1 of Calypte anna. Classification (NCBI taxonomy): domain Eukaryota; kingdom Metazoa; phylum Chordata; class Aves; order Apodiformes; family Trochilidae; genus Calypte; species Calypte anna. Next base: position 13,166,471 of record NC_044250.1, read on the forward strand.
TCCGGCTCCTCCGGTTCCTCTCAATCTCTGCGGCCGGGGCTGGGGCGGTGGCGCGGGCGGAGACAGCGCGGAACGGCCCCCGCGCAATGCCCGCCCCAAGGCCCACCCCGGGAGAGGGGGTCGGGACACACGGGCCCCCTCCGCCCCACCCGAGAAATCAGCCGCCTGCGTTTTCCCCTTCTTTTTGGCTTTTTCCTTTTCCTCTCCCTTACTTTTTTCTTTTTTTTTTTTTTCCCCCTTTTTTCCTTTTTTGATTTTTTCTTTTATCTTCTACTTTCCCTCCTTTTCCGCCCTGTTTTTGTTCTCTATTTCGTTCCTTATTTCTTATTTCTTTTTTTTTCCTTTTTTCCTTTCTTACTTTTTTCCTTTTACCTTTATCTTCTATCTTTCCCTCTTTCCCTCCTATTTGTTCTCCTCTACTTCGTTCCCTATTTCTTTTTTTTTCCTTTTTTCTTTTCTTTTATCTTCCCCTCCTTTTCCCCCCCTTCTTTTTGTTCTCCTCTACTTTGTTCCCTTTTTTTCCTCTTCCCCCCCCCTTTTTTTTGTTTGTTTGTTTGTTTTTGGTTTTTTTTGTTTGTTTGTTTTTTTTATATCTGTATGTGTTAAGGGCCTGTAGCACTTCCATTTCCCAAAGCTGACCACCATGGTGTATAAACCTCACCAGACAGCCCAGGTTGGGGGAAAGGAAATTTAGTGAATGGGTGCAGCAGGATTTGTGTTTCTATATCCAGAAGTTTTAGGGTTCATCCAAGAGACAACTTCCCTCCCCCTCCAAAAAACAAAACAACAAACAACCCAAAAACCAACCAAACAAAAAGAATATTTTTAAAACTCAACACTCTGAAATCCAGAGAAGCATTTCCTTATCTGTTTCCCCTCTGATTTTATCCTAAATGCTGATATGTTTAACACTTTTTGCCTAAGCTTGTGGCTTTGTTACTGCAAGCAATTGCATCAGGTCCAGCAGAACCACTCAGGATGGTTCCCCTTGATACTGGGTCACTGGAGCATCTGGGGGGTTTCAGGCCTATCCACCAAAGAGATTTGGGTCACACATGTCACCAGTTCAAGTAAGCCTCGCATTATGGCTTAGAAATGATAGTTAAATATTAGTTAAACCAACAAACAAAGAATCCAATTAAAACTCCTTGTGCAATAAAAGCAGGATGAAATTTCCCAATCGTTTGGCCAAAACCTACTTTGGCCCAACAGCTCATCCCTAAAAATATAAATTGCTCTCACCCCCTGCTATGCTTCCAGCAAGCTCCTTTGCTTCTTCCAGGGGCAGGATAGTTAAGTCCCATCAGCAGAGCATAAAGGGACTTCTGGTAAAGCAGCAGCCAGCAGCTCCAGCAAAGGTCAGGACCTTACCCTGCTGAATAGGAACTTGGCACCTGCCCACAGGCTCCTACATGGAAACCTGGCCTCTTTCTGCCTGGGCACTTTCCTCTGGTGAAAACATTTCAGGGAGCAGCTTTTGAGCCAAACATTTGCACCCTCAATGGAGTCTTCCCTGCCGGGATCCCATAAGCAGGAATTTGCTGTGGGCTTTAGGACACATTCCCAGCACTTGTATGCTGCAAATGAGTCGGCTTCTTCCAAAATCATCCCATTGTCCTCCAGGATGAGTTGGTCCAGGGTTGTGTTGAGTTCATCAGGCTGTTTTTTAGCTCTTCACTAACAGCCCAGTGATGCTCCAAGGCAGCAGGGACTGGGGATGAATAGAAGTTGGCCCCATTCCCCAATTACTTATGCTGAGTACGTCCCTGATTGCAGCCTTGCCATGGATGCATAAACCCTTTGTCTCTAAGCCCCAGCCACTTCCCCATGAAGCAGGAGGCTCAGGAGGCTTTTTATGCCTGTAACTGCTGGACTGAATTATCAGCCTGACCCATCTGCTTACAGCAATAGCTGTAATCCTGGGAGCCTCCTGCTCACCAATCCAATGGAGAACAGCAGGATCCCAAAGCATCAGTGCACCCTGCATCTTTTTTTTTCTCCACCTTCCTCCTTTCCAGCTACAAATCTTAAAAGGAAATCAATTACTCCTCCTGCACACCCCAACCAAACAGAGAGGATGAAGATAGAAGGCTACGTGGATCAAGGACCTTCTCACACACTTGAGTGAAAAAGTCCAGAAAAACTCTCAGGCACACAGACTGGAAACTCTGTGTGAGGCTGAGGAAGGAAACAGTGGCAAACTGGTAATGCCTCCAGCAGCAGCCCCATTTGCTCTGAAGGAAAATGAGGCTCAAATCAACTCTTGTGCACTGGGCAATGGGCAACCCCAGCTGCAACCACTGCCACAAAGCTGGCATTGAGATTACTGCTAGGGAGCCCACGTTTGCTTTTCTTTTGGTCACTGTTGTTTTGTGTTTGGGTTTGTTTTTTTTTTTCCTTGCTTTCTGCCTTTTTTTCCCCACTTATGTTGGGAAGTGGAAAAAAAAATGGCAAATTAGAAATAAATCTTTTCAGTACCATTTCTTTGACCTTTCCTCAGGCTGTGTTGGAGCCCAGGGCTCAGATGTGGCCCTAGCAAGGGGAGCAGGGGCACAGCCCCACTATTTCCTACCTCAAGTAGCTCCCAGTTACAGCCTAAACTGGGTTCACCCATCTGAATCTATCAACAAAGTCCTCTACAAAACTTGGAAGTGGAAAAGGATTCCAAGCTTTGTCCAAACATTTTTTGGTTTGTTTTTTAAGCAGCTCAGCTGGGTACATTTCAAAACTTTGACCTTAATGTCCAGGAATTAAAAAACCCACCACCGTGGAACAGTGTCAAGATAACATCAACTTGTTGCCCAAGATTCTGTGTAATTTCAGATGTATATTAATTTGTCACACTGGTAGGCTTGCTGTACACCCCTAAAGTACCAATACTGCATTTCAAAGACTCTCAGTGGCTTTGTCAGAGATTTATAAAATGCTGCTGTGCAAATAAGTCAAACTAATTTGCACAAATTCAGTTCAGGGATCGGTGTCACATGGCAGTATCAAGTGTAAGCACTGAATAGGGCTAATGACTTCCCTCTTTAGGACAGCTTGGGCTGAGTGCTCAGCAGCACTGATGCTCCCAGAGCAACCAGCTGCAGGTGGGTCTGTGAACAAGCTACCTACCTCCCAAGCCTTCACTGGAAGAACAAAGTAAAATAAAATTAAAAATTATTTAAAAGCCCCCAAAACCCCCAGTAAATAAATCCTCCTGTCCATAAGCCACCATTTGAATCTTTTTCCACAGCTGGGCTTGCAGGCAGGGTGAAACAGTGGAGAGCAGAGGTGCTTGCAGTGCTCTTCCTCTGTTGGATGTGGGTTGTTGTGTTGTTTTTTGTTGTTTTTTTGGGGGGGAACCTGTTTATAAAAGTCAGTGTCATGCCTGTTGGTTTTGGCAATGCTGACATCTGTGGGAATGAGTCAGTGGCCCCTGATAGAGCAGATGTGACTTGAGCTGCCTCCCAGCCCTGGGTTTAATCCAGCAGCTCCTCACTGGCAGGGCTCATCCTGTTCAAGTCCCAGGACTTTGAGGCTGCTTCTATTGCAGGGAGATGCTCACCAGCCTTCCAGCAGCTCCATCTTAAAAATAAAAATAAAAAAAAATACAAAAACCCCAACTTGTGTTTTATAAAAAGTGTTGGAGAGGATGGGGGGAGAAGCCAGAGCTCTCTCCTCCACACTTTCTATGCATGCCTGGAGAGCTGGTGACCAATGTGTGAAATGGTTGGCATCAAAACAGGCTCCAAAAACCTAACACCCAGGAGATCTGGGAATGCAGATGGGAGTCCCAGACCTTCCAGGGACCGTGGGATGGCTGCTGATGTTTTCCTGTGGCTGCATGGCTTGGGTTTGTGTGGCAATTCCTCTGCCCTCCTCACAGTCTGTGCAAAAATGAAGGTCAGACCATGGGGATGAACTGCACATAACTTTGTGAGTAAGGCTCTAGTTAGCTATTAACCACCTCATTTTGTCTGTGGGAAATACACCAGAGAGGACATGGATTTCCAGCTTACCTGTGGTGGTAAAACACCCCAAACAACAACAGCATCACCAAAAATCTTTGATTAGGACATTTTTGAGTTTCAGGAAAAAACCAAAAAGTCATTTTGTGGGAAGCTGGCAGTCCCAGAATGCATAATAACAGGGACTGAGCAAGGACATGAACTTGATGGCAGTGGGAAGGTGGAGGAGCTCCACCATTTCAGAAGAAGCCTCTGGGGAAAGAGTGAATGCCTTAATTTTGAGTAGAAAAATAAAATAGCAAGAATCTCACCCACATATCCAAGGGGACAGCTCCAGAATACTTTTTCACAGAACCTTCCAGGTTGGAAAAGACCCTTGGGATTGAGTCCAAGCATCAGAGACTTTCTGTGCCCCAGTGGGCACCTGAAAATCCCTGTGCCCAGCTCTCCAAATTCAGGCAAAACCTTGGGGGTCGTGTTTGCCTCGGAGCTTTTGGAGGGGGAAGGTGGCAAGAATTCCATTGTAGCTGTGCCTGAACTTTCTGTTTCTAATAAACTCAACAAATGGTTCCTGTCTGCTGGATCTGTCTCCCTGCCATCTTTAAATATTTATATCAACGTATCTATGGTGATGGGTCAGGTTATATAAGGAGGAGGAAGAAGGGGGGGTGGGGGGGGGATGTGGTGGGGAAGGACAGCATCAGCTCTCACCAGAGTCTCAGCAGAGGGAGAGCAAAGCCAAGAAGGGGGTTTCCCCATCCCACACAGAGTCCAGAAAGCAAACATTCATTTTTTTTCCCAGCACAGCAGAGAGGGCAGAGATGCAGCTGGGCTTTGCTGGGCTTTGTGAGATGCTGTGTGGGAGAGCGAGAGCCCAGCCCATCGATCCAGAGAGCTGCTATTGTATAATCAATGTATAATTCATTAGTAGGTGAATAAAGACTGGAATGGCTAATTGCTGATGTAATGGAGGGCTAAAAAGAAAGTGTGTCCCTGAGCAAGCTGGTGCACAGGGGGGGGGTAAAAAAACCCCTCTCAGTGGTGCTGAGAGGAGGGAGGGGGGGATTTTGCCTTGGGATAAAATAAAAACCTCAACCAGGGATTCCAGGGATATGCATATTCTTGGCAAAAATGCTGGGAAAGACCTTTCCTTTTCTCTTGCTGGGGTTGAAGGGAATAACACCTGGTAGCCAGGAAGGTGTTAGCAATGGGTGAGCACCTCAATGCTCCCCCTCAAGGATTTCTGCCAAGATGTGCTGATTCCTCACAAGCTGAGTGACCACCCTGTACCTCTTCCAGATAAAAGAGATGTGGGTTTGTTTGTTTTTTCCCCCTCACAACCCTCTTCTCAGGGCTAGATATGCGGATTGCATCCCAGCATTAATGTGTTTGACAGCCCCCCAGCATGTAGGGTGACTAAAGGTGGCCCTAGGTCTGTGCTGGATGGTGTGGCAGGCAGGGAAGCAGCCTCAATGGGGAGCCTGCAACCAGTCCTGGCTTTGGCAGCTACAGCTGAAAGCGGCACAACATGCACCACGTGTGGTTTTCCAAAACAGCCCTTGAGGATGCTCCAGGGATGCCCCTCCTTGCTCCCAAACTCTCCCCCCCCCATTCCCTCTTCCCAGCAGACAGGGGGGATGCTTGCTGCCAGCTGCTCAGCCATCCAGAAAACGAGGCTATTTTTTTCTTAACTACACAGCTAAGAAAAAAAAAAAAAAACCAACAAACCAAAACAATCCCTTCCCACCCCAATCTAGAGAACTTTTACTAAAAGAGAGGACTGCAGAAACACTCGAGGTGAGAGTTACAAGGTTTGTGGGATCTGTGGATTCAGAGCAGCTGACCTGCCTTAGCTGTGCTGATGCTCCTGATTGAAGCATCTGCCACCTCTGGCTGCCTATCTAGAGGAGAATTAAATTATAGCCAGCTGTTTCACACTGACATTTCTTCTGCTTTTAGAAAAAAAATACATCTCTCAACTCAGCCCTGGTGAGGCCACACCTTGAGTCCTGTGTCCAGTTCTGGGCCCCTCAGTTTAGGAGGGAGATTTGGGTGCTGGAGCAGGTCCAAAGGAGGCAACTGGGCTGGTGAAGGGACTTGAGCGCAGATCCTATGAGGAGAGGCTGAGGGAGCTGGGGGTGTTGAGGCTGGAGAAGAGGAGGCTCAGGGGAGACCTCATCACTCTCTCCAACTCCCTGAAAGGAGGTTGGAGCCAGGGGGGGTTGGGCTCTTTTCCCAGGCAAGACAAGAGGGCAGGGTCTCAAGTTGTGCCAGGGGAGGTTTAGGTTGGAGATGAGAAAGAATTTCTTTCTGGAGAGGGTGATCAGGCATTGGAATGGGCTGCCCAGGGAAGTAGTGGATTCTCCGTGTCTGGAGATATTTCAAAAGAGCCTGGATGTGGCACTGAGTACCATGGGCTGGGAACTGCAGCAGTAGTGGATCAGGGCTTGGACTTGATGATCTCTGAGGTCCCTTCCAACCCAGTCGATTCTATGATTCTATGATTCTATGATTCTTTTTCTCAAGCAAATCCTCTGTCTGCAGCTAGGAAACCCAGCTCTACCTTGGCAGAAGAAGCTCTGCCTCTGCCTTACCACCCCAGTGCTGCAAAGCTCCACCCAAATTTTCCAACTTAGAAGGCTTCAGGACTTGCTCAGTAGTATCTCCTCCAGGAGCTTGCTGCAGACATGAATCAGAGTTGCCTAGCAAAGGGGCTGTTGCATGAGGAGGTTGTGTTTTGACAGCTTTGGGACAGAGCAAAAAATAGCAAAACATTTTGGAGCCAAGCCAGCACACCATAGGGATGAAAGATTCCCACTCTCCTCACCACAGAATCCCTCTGGAGAGCCAATATATTACTTCACCTCTGTATTTCCTAAGTGCTCTGAACACCTCAGGTTTTTTTCCAGGTACTGAAAAACCCAATTTGCAGAAGCCCTGAGCAGCTTCTGCTGCTGTGGGAAGCTGCACCCTGCTTACCTGCAGCTCTTCAGGAGAAAAACATTGGAAAAGTGCTGGCTGCTGCCCTTGGAGAAGGTGCTGGAGGAGCTCCTGGGGCTCAGATATGGTTGGGCCCCCCATGAGCACAGAGAGGCAAAACTGCCCAGGTGGCCTTAGCAGAACCAAGTGATAACAGCTGGAGCTTAACTCTCAGTTGATTGGAGCAAATTTACAATTAAATAGTTAAGTTTGCACATGTGGTGTCTCTTTTTCTTTTTTTTTTTTCTTTCTCTTCTCTATGCCTACATAAATAAGGATTTCTTTCCTACCAGAGTTTAAGTGTTGATAAATCTATAACAGCCAATTCCTGCTTGTGCAAGCCCTGGGAAAACTCAGTGGGGCTGCAAGTGTTTCCTAGCCTGGCTCCTCGCTTTGCACCCCCCCTGTTCAACTCCATCTTCATATCCTAACAAAAAAATCTCTCCCTAACTCTTCCCAACACCAGGCAAATCTCATCAGAGTTTACAAATAGGCTGCTGGGGTTTTGCTCTAGTTGCACAAGAGCTGTAATTTGCCCATAGTTTTGTACAAAAAAAAAAAAAAAAAAAAATTGCCTAAACCCCATGGCTGGCAATTAGAGGAAAGAAGGGAACTTCCAGCTCCCTGGGACAAGAAATTATATGTTTGCAGTCTGCTGCTTCTTGGGAAGAAGAAATGACAACTTCCCAGGTGCATTACCCCCTAGTGAGATGGTTTGGGGCAGGTCATTCCCTCTGCACTGCCAGGAGCAACAAAACTCATCAGGGACATGTGGAAACAGCAGCTCCACAAGCACCCCCCCGGCTTCTCCTGCTGAAGGTTGAGTGATCACAAGTGACTCAGGGGAAATGAGAGCTGGGGGAGAGGATATGACAGCATTCCAGGTTTCTTTCTCAGAGATATGCTATTCCAATATGTTTATGTTACATTAAAAACTGACCTGGCAGGAAGCAGAACCTAAGGCTTTAGCAGTCCTGGTGATGAAGCTTCAACAGAGGTTTTTTTTTCTGCAAGTTGATGATGCTGAAGGAGATATCCCACACAGACAATTCAGGCTCCATCTTCAGTGTTTTTTGATACATCAGAACATCATCACTTGTTCAGCCAACAAGAGTGGTGGGCAGGACCTGACTGTCTCAGGTTTAAGGAAGTGACACCTCAGAGAGTTCTGCTATCTAAATACTCTGGTCTTTATTGCTTGAATGTATCTTTAAGCTTTTTTCCTGCCCTTGCTTGAATTATTCCTTGTGAGGTACCTGCCTGCTCCCCCAGCAGCTGCCTGAGGGGAGGATGAGGCTGCTGAGGGACACTTTTTCCTCCAAAGGACCAACATTATCCTCTCCCTCCTGGGTGCTAAGGCAAGCTGCTGGGACAGGTGAGCATCAGCTGCCTGGGGAATCTCTCTTCCCAGCTCTGAAAGAATTCCTAAGGGCTCAACATGACACAACCCTTCCCCCCCTTCTTCCCTCCAAGCAATGCATTGCAGCCTCTGGAAGAAAAAAAAAAAAAAAAAGAAAAGAAAAAGAGAAAAAGAGAAAAAAGAGAAAAAAGAGAAAAAGAGAAAGAGAGAAAAGAGAGAAAAGAGAGAAAAGAGAGAAAGAGAGAAAAGAGAGAAAAGAGAGAAAAGAGAGAAAAAGAGAAAAAAGAGAAAAAGAGAAAAAAGAGAAAAAGAGAAAAAAGAGAAAAAAGAGAAAAAAGAGAAAAAGAGAAAAAAGAGAAAAAGAGGAGAGGAGAGGAGAGGAGAGGAGAGGAGAGGAGAGGAGAGGAGGAGAGGAGAGGAGAGGAGAGGAGAGGAGAGGAGAGGAGAGGAGAGGAGAGGAGAGGAGAGGAGAGGAGAAGAGAGGAGAAGAGAGGAGAGGAGAGGAATTAAAAAGAGAAGGACTGATGGCTTTTTTGCAAGAAATTGATCTTTATTGAAGCAACCATGACTCACATGAGCTGCCAGCTGGGCTGGGAAGTAACAATGGCAGTGGGCTGGAGAAGAGCAGCTGGAGCTCACAAGAGGCCATGTCTCTCTCCAGAGAGCAGTATCATTAATAGAACATATTTTTATATATATATATACACATATGTGAAGCTTTCCCCACTGCTAGGGAGTGGGTGTGCTGGCAAATTCATGTCACCCCTGCTAGAGCCAGGTGTGTTGGTGACTGCCAGGAGGTAGCTTGAGTGATTTTCTGGTGCATTTTGACCTTGCTTGGTTTTCCTTCCAGTGAAGGCAGTGAGGAGGCTCTGCTGGTCTCAAGGGAGCAGAAGAGCTTTTCTTCCCCACCCCAGGGCAGGGCTTTCCCATGCATGATATTTGCAGCCAGGTTAAATGCTAAGCAGGTGTAGCATCCCCTATCTGAGCACCAGGACCATTCCTGAGGATGAGCAGAGGGGTTTCTGTATTTACCTCAATAAACAATTGCTACTTCCTGGTTTTCATGGCTAAAAGCCCCAACAAGGAGAGGGTGAAAGCTGTTGTTGGCCCAACAGACTTTTCACCCAGGCACCTTGCTTCCAGCAGGTTTTCCAGCAGGTTCTAAACCTCCTGCCAGGCTGGGTTTGCAGCTCAGGAGTGGCTCTGCCCCTTTGCAATGAGGGCAAAGCACAGCAGGGAGCCACTGCTGAGAGCAGAGTTCTCCAGTTGATTGAAGCTATTAAAAATGTCTGTTTGTTATTGGTAAGGTGATGTAAAGAGGTCATGGAGTTGGACATTGGATTGTTTGGCCTGGCTGAAGATCAGTCCTGTTATTTTACCTTCAGTCCTGCAGGTACGTGTGATATCAAAGTCCTTTTGTATTGCACAGCAGCACGATGGGTTAGGGAAGTTAGATAAACACAGAGCTAAGGCTGGAAGTTGAACAAGTCCCTGGGAAATCAGGCTGGTATCGAGCTCTAGGAGAGCTGACTAAATGCTAAGAATTAAAAACTAATGGTGTATTGCATGAGCAAGAAGTAATAACAGAGGGCTGTGTCCTTGGTGCTGGTCATTTGTCCCAAAGTTCTTTGCAGCTCAGTCATGGTCAGGAACATGGCCCAAATCAATCAGTGCAAATGTCCAGGACAGGAGAGCACATTCCCCATCAGTAGTGACACAAGTTGTGTCCATGCCAATAGCACAAGGTCAGTCCTGGGCTGTGATCCAAAGCCATCTTCCTAGAAACATTGGAAGTTTGGGGGGTCACAGGAAACTGCTCAGATGACAAAGCTTAACATGAGCCATCGATGTGTGCTGGCAGCCCAGAAAGCCAACCATGTCCTGGGCTGCAGCAAGAGAAGCAGAGACAGCAGGCTGAGGGTTGTGATTCTCCCCTTTCTGCTCTTACGAGAGCCCACCTGGAGTCCTGTGTCCAGTTCTGGAGTCCCCAACATCAGGACACAGAGCTTCTGGGACATGCCCAGAAGAGAGCCACAAAAGTGCTCAGAGGGCTGAGCACCTCCCTGGGAAGCCAGGCTGAGGGATTGGGGTTGTTCAGCCTGGAGAAGAGGAGGCTCCCAGGTGAGCTCAGGGCAACCTTCCAATATCTGAAGGGGCTACAAGAAAGCTGGGGGAGGGCTTTGGACACGGGGGGATTGGGAGAGGACAAGGGAAATGGATTAAAACTTGAAGAGGGGAGATTGAGGTTGGACATTAGGAAGAAATTCTTTCCTGTGAGGGCACTGAGCCCCTGTCCCAGGTTTCCCAGGGAAACTGTGGCTGCCCCATCCCTGGCAGTGTCCAAGCCCAGGTTGGATGGAGCTTGGAGCAACCTGGGCTGTGGGAGGTGTCCCTGCCCATACAGGGGGTTTGGAATTGGCTGGTGTTAAGATCCCTTCCAACCCAACCCAATCTATGATTCCATGACAGCACAAGAGAAATTTGGTTTAATGCTGTGATTTTTTTTTTTTCTGGGCTTTTCTATTTTTGCCCTCTTTGTGCCCTGCTTGTGGAGCTACAGCCCATACATCCCTGGGGGATGTGATCTCCATCTCCCAGGTGTCTCTCAGTCCCTGTGCATTTCCAGTGAGGAGGCTGTGGGACTGCTCCTCTCAGAGCATCTCCCACTCTCACCAGTTCAGAAAATCCCACCAGCTAGTAATGCAGGAAGGGGAAACGTGATACACATCCCATCATCTGACCCCACACAACCCCTTCCCGGGGGATTTTGTGAGTGGCTTCAGACACCTTCATGCACCAGGACCTGTCTCTGCCTGACAGGGATGCCTGGGTGGGAGGTTTCTACCTCTCTCTCAGGATGTATTTGCCTTTACGGTCCAGGTTGCTGCTGAAGTGGATGGAGAACCAGAGGAATGAAGTCAGGAGCATCCCATAAACCTAAATGGAAATAAATGAGACGATTAAATGCCACACTGATTATGAGGTTCCATCTGTGCAAAGAAGGGATCATAAATGCTGCCTGTTAGTCCACTTGGCACTTCTCAACTTATGTACCAGCCTGTCCTATTTTTCTTGAGAGCTGTTTTCCAGTAAAATGCTGAGCAACATGGGGAAAAAACCCAAAACCAATACATGGTTAAAGCATCTGGTTGGAATTACTACCATATAGCTCAAACTCTGTCCTAAAAATACCAAGAAATGAGATGAAACCAGGAAATTCAGATTTCAAATTGCTGCCACAAAGCATTCCTCCGTGCAAACAAAAATCTGTCTCATAATAACAGCCTTTTGTAAAGAGAACATGGGATGGAAAAAAAACCCAAACTTCATGGCTTTTTTCAGAGTTAAAAAAAAAAAACCCAACAAAACAAACAAACAAAAAATCCCCCTAACAAACCCCAAACCCCACCCCATGCAGGGTTGTGAATGCAGAGGACACTGAATTTCCTCTGCACTGGACTAAAGATGCTGCCTGGTGCATCACCCACTGGGATTGTCACAGGCACCAGATCAGAGGTAAAGCTGCTGGGGGAAGGAGAACAAGGCTGTGACAATGTGCTCTGTCCCCAAAGTCTGCCTAAAGGTGCATCATTCATTGCCTGTGGCTTGATCTGGGGACATTGTTGGCTGAAGGACAATGACATCAGAGAAGCTCAAGCCCTGGTCTCAGCCTTCCTCTGCATCCTGCCATCACAAGGGGGAACTCTGCAGAGAGATTTCCTCTAGCACACACTTCAAAGGCAGCTGCCTTATCTGCCTATAGCATCAAAGCTGTGGGAAAAAAAAAAGAGGTATATAATACAAATGCTCCTGCTTGTCTGAGTGGAGCTGCAGGGAAATTCCTCCTACACCTGAGAGGAATTGGAAAGCAACCCCAAATATTCACACATTACTTCACATTTATTTCTCCATAACAAGGTCTGGTTGTTTTCCTAATTTACTATTATCAGTAGAAAATACAAAAGTGGTCCTCTGAGTTTTGCTTGGATGGAGAAGAGTCTTCTAACCCAAAATAGTGCCAAGGTGGACAAAAGTTGTGAACCAGCCTCCAAATACAGTGTCAGTCACCAAAAGGTGCTCCAGCTGGGAGCAGCATGGAGATATCACAGCAGACCAGACCTCTCTGAGGGGTAAAGAAAAAACCCTCCTGGCATCCTCTCTTGTCTGGTGTGCTTCACCACATGTGCAGGACCCCTGTGCAGAGGTAATTACAAGGATACATCTCTGCCAAGCAGGGGGTAGGCATAGGAGCAAGCTTGGTTTAATGAGTGGCACTCTCCAGCTCCAAAGGAACCATCCTCGGGTACAATGACAGCTCCTTCTCCCTCACCAAACTCCTCTTGCAGCATTTTTGATTTTCTCCCTCCATAAATAAGTCTCAGAAATTCAGCACAGACCCTTTCTACCCAAGCCATCCTCCAAAGATGATCCTACCCCTTGTCTACAAGATCCTACCACTTGTCTTCAAAGCCAGCACCTGGGAGCCCAGGCAACATACTCCTCTCCTTACAAGCCCGTGCTTCACCTACCTGCTGCCCAAAATGCACCTTACTGGGTTCATTAGAGGTCATTGATAGGATAAGACCTTCCCTTTCCACTGCTGGTGCTCAGTACCTCTCAAGACCTTCCAGCTCTGGCTGCAGAAAGCAACTTCCCAGTCTGATCTAGGAGACAGCACTGGGCAAGCTTCCTAAATTATGGAGCTTTTACTTCAACTCTTTTTCCATAACGTCTGCCAGCTTTTTACCTCCTCTGCAAGCCCTGTGCCAGGTGACATGGCCTCTCCCTTGCAGGAGAAGACATACAGGCAAGCCTGGGTGCATGAAATGCAACCAGCACTGCAGCCTGCACCTGCTGCTCTCTGCTCCTGCTGCTGTGCTGAGCTGGGGCAGAGAAACCATGCAGTGAGGCTGTTCTTGCAGGAAGGCAGAAAAACCATGCAGTGAGGCTGTTCCTGCAGGAAAACTCCTCTGCCCATCAGCCTGGCCAAGCCAAGTCATGGCCCTTTCCAAATTTCCATGGTGGAGTCCACCCCCACCATTTGTATCTCTGTTGGGGCCAGGAGGATGATCAGAGGGCTGGAGCATCTCTTCTATGGAGAGACTGAGAGAGTTGGGGTTCTTCAGTCTGCAGAGGAGAAGGTTCCAAGGAGACCTCATTGTGGCCTTCCAGTGTCTGAAGGGGCTACAGGAAAACTGGGGAGGGACTTTTTAGGATGTCAGGGAGGGATAGGACATTGGGGAATGGATTCAAACTAGAGGAGGGGAGATTTAGATAGGAAATTAGGAAGAAATGAGGGTGGTGAGACACTGGCAGAGGTTGCCCAGAGAGGTGGTGGCAGCCCCATCCATCCCTGGAAGTTTTTAAGGCTGGACAGGGCTCTGAGCAACCTGAGCTGGTGGGAGGTGTCCCTGCCCATGGCAGGGGGGGTGGAACTGGATGCTCTTAAAGGTCCCTTCCAACCCTGAACATGCTATGATTCTAAAGATCACCCAAAATCCTATTCTGGGGGCTGGTCTAGGATAGGTTTTCCCAGCTAAAGACACCTTCTTGGGGCCAGAATGCAAAGGAACAGACATAGCTACCGTGAAGCCAATGGAGATGCCCAGGAGCGTGGAAACAAAGTCCAGGTGCTTCTTCAGGAAGTCCTGGATCTGTTGCAGGCAGTCCTGGGAGAAGAGAGAGAGTCCTTGTAGCACAGCAGCAGCTTGGTGAGGGCTTCATCCCCCAACAGCACCTACCACAACCCCAGACAGAGAGGGATGCACAAGGGGGATGTAGCATTGCACAACTGGGCAGTTCTTTTTTTTTTTTTTTCCTCCTGCTCACTGAAACTTGGGAAGACACATATCTGCAGTTCATTTTCTGTCACTACTACATGGTTGTGATTTTCTTGGTATGATGGATTTTGGACTGGGGGGGTGGGAAGGGATGTGTGTGTACACTGCTGAGTGTGGCCGAGCAGAAGCTTTTTTCTTAACACCTCCTGGAAAAAGAAAAGTGGGAAAAACAAAGGTGGGAAAGCAGAGCACACCATAACGCTACGAAGACATCCCCCAGAGATACAAATTAACATCTCCATTTTGCAGGGTGTCACAAATATTAATTTACAGAAGCCTTAAGTATGCCGGTGGCCTCAGGGAAATCCAGGAGACTTAGCCCAGAGAGCCATTCCAGAAAGGCAAAAGGGCCTTTCAGAAAGGCTTTTCACCCCATGAAGTGATTTGCAGGGCGATTTGCAAAGCCAGAGAGTGACTGTACCCTAGCTACAAACCTGCGGTTCCCCGAGTTGCAAAACGCATCCTCCCACTCACGTCCCCCCCCAGGAAATGCAAACCCTAAGCGGGGGGATGGGAACAGAGTCACTCCCACGGAGCCTGGCTTTGCTTTCTCTCCCTTCTTGCTCTTTCAGCCCAGTTTGACCCCGCTTCGAGATGGGATGCTCCTGGAGGCAGCGCCGGGAATGTTTGCCCCGGGGGCACGGCCGTGCTGGCGCATCCCGAGGTTCTGCCACGCCATCCCGGGCGCTGCCACCTTATTCCGGGCTCTGCCACCTTACTCCGGGCTCTGCCACCTCATCCCGGGGCTCTGTCACCTCATCCCGGAGCTCTGCCGCCCCATCCCGGGGCTCTGCCACCACCCGGCATCTTTGCCTGGCATCCAGGTTTTTGTTACAGCTGTAGCAATGTGGTTTTGTTTTTTCCAAGGGCCAAACAAACATATTGATGCTGGCGGCTTCAGCTGCTTCAGCTGCTTGGGCTACTCCAGTGGGAGCAAAATAATCACGGAATATGTTTGCTCAGGGTAGGAAGCCTGTGCTGTGGCTTCAGCAAGAGGTGGCTGCTTTGTCAGCTTCCCTGGGAGACTGCAAAGGGGAATGAAGTGCACTTGATGAAGCTGCTGGACATCATAGCCCTGCTTTCATCAAGTTCTCATTTTAGCATCTAATGACAAGGAATGACAGCAAATTCCACATGTGCTGTTTGTGGGACACCTTTTCAGCCTCAAAACCGGTGTCCTGTGGAAAGGTCCAACAGCTTTTCTCAGCTCAGACACACTCCTGTGGCATCTCACACCCTCCACAGAGGCAGAAAATGAGGAGGAAGATGGAAGGAAGGAGCAGGCTGCAAACAAAAGCATTTTGAAGGCTTTCTAGAGCTGCAAAGGAAACTCTATCTGCAGGTCTGAGACCTCCTGGTCCACCAGGGCTCCCCCAGCAGGTGAGACCCCTCCTTATTGACCTAACAACCCCCCAGCTCATGGCAACCACAAACCATGGGAAAGCCACGGATCCCCTTAACACTTAAACACCAGTGAGATGGCAGGAGCTGGGGAGCAGTGGTACCACCTCGCTGTGGGGTAGAAAAAAACTTTTTCCTTACCTGTCCTGCACCTTGCACCTGGCCAGATGGGCAAGTCCTGCTCTCAACACTGGTCGTGTCCCCAAATGGAGAATGCTTCCCACAGCACAGGAACTGGAAGAGAGGGAGAGGTCTGCCAGTCACCAGCTGGGGCTCTCCCCATGCTATGGCAAGAGGTGCTGGTGCTGGGCCACCCTTCCTCCCAGGGCTGCAAGGAGCAAAGCAGCTGCAGCAATGGAAGGGAAATGCAGAGGGGGTGGATGGATCTGGCCCCAGACTTGCCCATTCTGCTTCAGGACTGCAGGCTGGGGCTGGAGCCAAGCCCTCCCTCCATGTTCACACACCAGTGTTCCCAGTGGCTGGTCTGGAAAACCCAGGGATGCACACACGGGTTGGTGTTTTTCCTATTTGTCATGGGCTGGGAGAGGGACCCAGCAACACCCACTGCATGACTGGTTTGCTATAGGCAGGGTGAAGTGGCCAGCTTGGAGCTCTAGCAAAAAGAAAATATAAACCAAAAAGGGGTAGGAAGGAACGTTTCTCCATCAGTTAAAGTGATCAAAATAAGCAATTGATGAAGCTGGGAACTGTGCCTCAGTCTCCTTGCAAAGGGGGACTCTGGATGTGCAGATGTGGATGTCCACCCTGCAGAGCAAGCACCACCAGACCTGGTCATGGGCTCCAAGGGCTCCCATGGCTGTTGCAATGAGAAACGTTTGCCTTGAAGAAGCACAAATGAAATCATCAAAATTAGGATGATTTAAGAAAAGACAGAAGGATAAAGGGAGTTTTCTGGGAGGGGGGCTGTGAACAGGCAAGCAGGGCTCATCTTCCTGCCTAGCCCTGCTGCATTCCATGAACATCCCCCCAAACAGACCCTGCTGCATGAGGAGACAGCACCCCCTTAACTCAGGGGGGACTTGGGAGTTTCTCACCATGGGAGATGTCCTGTCCTGTGGCTTTGAGGGCAAGCTTACACCCTGTGCTCTGGACAACCACCACTGTCCACCTGCTGAGCTACAGAGAAGTCCCCTGCACCAACAGCATCCTGGGTGATGGTTTAGGGGGGGCTTGTTAGTAGCCCCCAGCATTGCAAGGGGCTTTATCCAATAATCCTCAGCCATAGGCTCAAGGGGAAACAGAAACAACCAAGTCCTGATGCTTCTGCCAGACAGGGTGGGATTTTCCCCCTCCCTCTGATGAGGGGTACCAGAGGTGTATATCCACCTGCATGGACCACAGAGGATGAGCATGGACTGCTGAGACAGACAATATGTATTTATCTCAGCCTTTAAAAACCTTTTACCAGAGGTGGTGGCCCCTTCCTCCTACTGATAATCTGGTTTCTCAAACCTAGGAAGAGTAAGAAGGCAGAAGCAGACTTTACAGCAGGCTGGAGGACTCAATCCCTGGGGGAAAAATAGCATTGCAGCATTCCTGGGGCAGAGCAGAGGCTGAGCCCCAGCTTGCTGAAAGCCTTGGGAAACCCCCCCCCCAGGGCAAGGTTTTCTGCTAAGGCTGAAATACAACTTACTGCTTGGTGGATGGCAGTCAGCTCCTGCCTCCTGATGCTGGAGCCATTCCTCCTCACCTCCTCATACACCAGATCATACACATCCATCATGCTGTCTTCCACCTGTGATGAGAGCAGAGAGCTGGACATGAAAAACACTGATTGCAGTTGTCTCTGGAGGGGAAAAAAACCTCTCACATCCCCCCCAGAAAGTCTGCCAGGTAGAGTAAGAAAAAAAATGCAGTTATTACATGACCAAGGGGCACCTAAAGCATGGAAAATCCCATGGGAAGGGCTGAGGTGCTGCACAGGTACCTCCCTCTGCTCCATGTGGACTCTCTGGCATCGCACCAGGGTCTCACCAGCAGCTTTTAGCCTGGTTTGCATTTAGGGTGGGAGAAGAGCTCTGGTGCCTATGAGCAATGTGCCTCCATCCAAGCTGACACCACCTTCCTGTCCTGATGGGTGACTGTGAGGACAGGCAGACAGTGAAACACTAAAACAAAAGTTGAGAGGATGGTGTTATCCCAGTGATGGAGGAGTTCCCCCAAACAGAGCCAAAAAAATAGAGTGATTCAGTGGTGAAACAGACCATAAATATTTACCACCCATGTGAGAACACGACAGATCCCAGCCAGCTCCTGTTTGGGTTCCAAAAGGGAAAAAATGACAATTGCCTTTCAATGCCTGGAGTCAAAACCTTATTTCTTGCTTTCATTTTCCCTCACTTCCTCACCAGCACTGATCTGAGCAGGCAAAAATAATGCAGCAGCAAATCATCATCTTAACAACTTTTCTGTCTGGAATGGGGCTATGTTTGTACCCAGAGCTGCAGCAGAGCCCTGAAGCACCCATCCATGCATGGAAGCATCTGTCTAGCCCAAGCTGGAATGCTAGCTCATGCATGCTTAATGATGCAAAAAATAAAACCTGAGAGCATGAGACAAAGCCACCAGGTGGTTTCACAACCTATCTTTACTTGCAACATTATTTTATCCAGCAAGCACAAGTTTATCCCTGTATTTTCCTTTGATCTGGGATGTAACACACTGAAGACCTAAACTGCAGCACTGCAGCCTCAGCAGAATCCCACTGCCCACTCCACTGCCCAGCAACTTTTAGTCCATTGCCTCAGAATAATTTTCTTATTCTGTTTCTTACACCAGGTGTTGGAGAAAAAAAAATAATACATGTTTAGGGTTAAGCAACAGGATGCCTTTTGAGTGGTTATGCTGACAGAGTTAATAACAGGCTTTAAGGAAAGTTTAAGTCCCTTAACTCAGACAGTGGTTAGAAAGTAATGGGCTGATCCAGATGGAAAAGAGAAAGTCTGTCTGGGCTTCTTTTCCAAACAGGTTTTGCACTCCCCCATACATTAGCATCATTACGGCCAAGTGGATTTTCCTGTACCTACTGGCCCACTGCTGGAGTATCTCTGGATGAAGCATCCCCTTGGAAGGAGACTGCACCTGGGATGCTCATCAGTCAAAAAAAAAACCACCCAAAAACCACAAAGCTAAAGATGAAGCATCAGTGAAGCTTTGGTTGAAGTAAAATCTCCAGGTTAAGTGATCTGGAGGTCACACCTTGCAGTCATTCTTCTCCTGGAACATGCTGGGTGAAATGTCCTAGCTCTAAATCAGTCCAGTAACTGCTGCCTCCCATTTCTGTCTGCATTCCTTAATGAAACAGCCATTTACAGATGGTACCAATGGCTTGTTGGATACAGCACATGGAAAATCACCACTGAGACTGCTGCAGCTGGTTCTAGGTGCCTCAATAGAAGAGAATTTTTCACTTCAATTAAAAAAAGGAATTTTGAGGTTGTTTAGCATTCTCTAAATATCTTAGAGAGACAGGGAGAGGATCTGGGATATTCCTCTGACTTATTTGTTCTTCCCCATTTTGTTCACTATTTTCTCTGCAGAACTTGAGCAGTTTATCAGTGTCTCAGTAAAGTTATTTTCAGGCAGAGAGATGGATACAATGCAGCCTGAGAAGACAGCACAGAGGGGCCTGGACCTCACAAACCCCATTCAGTGCCACATGGATGGGTCCATAGAGCAGTAGAGGGATCAGCCTTATTGGTAAAGCTGGATAAATCACAGATTCCTGGTTTTTCCATGTCTGGTATATGTTAAGAACAAAGACAAGTAGCACTGAGTCTATCTGGGATGTGGGTAACCTGGAATTTTTTCAAATACAGGGCATCTGTCTGCAAGAATTCATTCAGAAGGTCACAAAAGCAGAAAAGAACAGAAAATGAGAAGATTCATATTTTGTTTACAGTGGAGACAGTCTGAGAATATCAAATATTTACAAATAACTCTTCTTTTTCTGCTGCCCTCCACAACTCTCTCTGTAAACAGGACTCAAACAGAGTCCCAGCTACAAAAAGGGCACCTTGCTTTCATCGTGTTCAAACACCACCTTTATCTGGGGGCTCTTGAAAATAAACATCAAAACAATTTTTCAACTGAAGTTTTCCCCTTTAGCTGATTTTCTATAAGGAGGAAATTCAGGTTCATTTGTTTTTTTTTAAAACCACTGACAGCATCTGCCATGGTTTGGGACCTCCCATCTCTGGGGAGGGTTCTGCTTTCAGTCCTGCACCCTGGGAAGGAGAGGGAGGGATCTGCCCCTGCCTGCTCCCACCTGGCACCTCCACACAGAACAGACTGAGATTCTGTCAATGGATTTTGCACAGGAAAAATGCAAATTTTTGTTTCAAGCATGAACACAGTGGCAGTAGCCCCTCAGTGGTTCAGGCATGTGTGATGGGCAGATTCAGTTTTACACCCCCAAATTCTCATGTTTTGGTAGCTGTGTACATCCCATCAGGCTTACAAGACACGTGTCAGTTTGATTTTTTTCTCCCATGTTACTGCAATTAATTATTTCTTAACTATATCTGACAGCAGCCACATGCAGGAGGCTGGGGGAGGACACCTGCTTCAGTTTTGCTCTTTATTTTGATAAATTAGAACCCCCCAAAAATAGCCCAACATTTTAGAAAGCAGAAAAAGCCACGACAATCTCTAGTGGCATTTTAATTTTTCTGGTTTTCTTTAACCAGAAAGCAAACATTTTATATAAAAAAAAACAAAACAAAAAACCCCCAAAACAAACAACCCCCCCCCCAGAAAACAAAAAAAAAACCCTCAGTGGAAGCTGTTTTGCTAAAAGAAAGCCAAGCAGCTAAAGCCAACCATAACACATGGGTGCATTTATGGGCAGGGCACTCAAAGCAAAAGAACAAGATAATAATTTGAAGTAAAAACAGATGTAGTGATGAAGATATATCCAGAGAAAGTCCTTCTCCTTTGAACATTTTCAGCAAAGTATTTTTTTCCTGAACATCCCTGGACTAACCCAAAACACAACTTGATCTTGCAGCCTTTTTACCCCCTGCTCTGTGTTTGTGGGTTAGAGCAATAAAACGAAATAAATTTGGATAACACCATTCCCCAAGACCAACCAGACACATTTCTCAATGCCATTTCTAGTTGACTGACACAGCTTTTCTTGCCAGCTTTCATCCCAAAGCTCTGCAGAAGAAGGAGAAACAAGGGATTTGCTCTGCATGGCTTCTCCCTTCAGATGACCCCATCAGAGAGGCAGCTGAGGAAGGCAGAACCCTGTTCTTGCAAAGGATGGAAGCATCTGATAGACCTGGGTCTGGATGGCTTGATCACCACCAGCTGCCTCTGGCCTGTATCAGGAACAGCGTGGCCAGCAGGTCCAGGGAAGGGATTCTGTCCCTGTGCTCAGCCCTGGTGAGGCCACAGCTTGAGTCCTGTGTCCAGTTCTGGGCCCCTCGGCTCAGGAAGGAGATTGAGGTGCTGGAGCAGGTCCAAAGGAGGCAACTGGGCTGGTGAAGGGACTCGAGCACAGATCCTCTGAGGAGAGGCTGAGGGAGCTGGGGGTGTTGAGTCTGGAGAAGAGGAGGCTCAGGGGAGACCTCATCACTCTCTACAACTCCCTGAAAGGAGGTTGGAGCCAGGGGGGGGGTTGGGCTCTTTTCCCAGGCAGCTCTCAGCAAGACAAGAGGGCAGGGTCTCAAGTTGTGCCAGGGGAGGTTTAGGTTGGAGATTAGAAAGAATTTCTTTCTGGAGAGGGTGATCAGGCATTGGAATGGGCTGCCCAGGGAAGTAGTGGATTCTCCGTGTCTGGAGATATTTCAAAAGAGCCTGGATGTGGCACTGAGTGCCATGGGCTGGGAACTGCAGCGGTGGTTCAAGGGTTGGACTCAATGATCTCTGAGGTCCCTTCCAACCCAGCCAGTTCTATGATTCTATGATTCTCTTTTATGGCAGAAATCATTGCTACAAAGTGCTGAGGAGATGCTGGTGGTGGTTCCCAGCAGGTGATGCTCACCTCTGTGCTGTGCATGTACCTCCAGCAGGCAGTTGGGATCAATCCACAGAAGGCCAGAGCAAAACAGAAAAATCCCTGAGGAGAATGAGGAAAAATACCATCAGTTACAGCATGGAAAAGATCTATGTGGAATCACTGCTGCTATCAGTTTAACAATGCTCATTTGAGCAAGTGGGGTTGAAGTTAGAGCTAAATGTCACCTCCTTTTAATATCCCTCATCATGCTGGTTACTTAGAAGAAATTAGATGGATAGTAATCTTATTGAACCACATATTTTCTGTATGCTGCATTTCTGCCACAGGACTGTACCCTGGAATAGCATCTCCTTACTCAGAGGATTCAGTTCCCCACATTTATAACCCAGCTATCAGCTTCAAAGAGGGCAAAGCCCACACAAATAATCCTTAAGGAAAAGAGGAATCAGGATGGGGAGCAACATGCTCTGGAAAAGGAGCTGGGCTTTATTCTGTTAGGAAGAACAAGCTGCCTTCCTGAAATCCTGAAACCCAGGCAGACAAAAAGAGGACAGAAATATAACCAAGGCCAGCAACTGACCCTGAAGTGGCTAAAAAAATAACAGCAATGACACAGGAGGTGGCTTGACTTCTGCCTCCTTCCCTAGGCTTGCAGAGCTGGAAGTTAGATGCCTCGTGTCTTTATCTGCACAGATCTGATCCAAAAAAAACCCCAAGCTCTGATATAAACAGCCCTTGGCTGTTGTGACAGCTGGACTCAAAGATCTTGTTCACAGTGAAAAAACAAAAAGTACCTGTAAAGCATTTGAAGGCCAAATGGGCTCACTAAATATGAATACACAGCTTAGTCTTGGAATGGTAAAAAATTAATAATAAGAACCAGTTAAAAATCACTGCCCTTACAAGCTTTCCCAGCAATCTGTCTGTCTTCCAGCATGAAGTTATGCAGCAGGGGAAAATTACCCAACTGAAGGCAGTTTATTTTGGTTTCTATTTCTTTTCTAGGAGTGTTTCAGTAGCTTGCCATAGCTGAAATCACTTTAAAAAGATGAAACCTCTCCTGCAAGTTTCCCAAACTCAAGCTTAAGGAAAGGAAGACCATTCCAATTCTGCTTCACCAAAACAATTGTGCTTAAAAATTATGCCTTTGCCAGAACAAAAAAAAAGCCAAAACTCCCTCCCTGTACAAGAAGAAAGGAAAATGTTTTACTTCAAATCCTGGAAATGAACATGAAGACAGCAATAAGCTGCCTTTTGCTGGTCCTTGTCCATCCTCCTGTGTTTCTCTGCTGCTTTCAGGACCTTGCTCTGGGGGCTCAGCTCCAGGAACATGAGAGCTGCTGGCATCACCCCAGGCTTGTGGCACTGCCTTGTCTCAGCAGAAGATGCTGGGGAAATCCCTGGTGTGACTCTTACAAAAAAAAAAAAACTTAATTGCCTGGCCATATAGGTGGTGAGATCACTCACTGCCTTGCCAGGAGCTGAAATGAGAGAATGGGACCCTAAAGGAGAGGAAAATCTGATCAAATGCTGGTGTGAGAAGGGGAATACAAGTAGCTAAGATGGGGAAGAACCCACAGGATGAGATGCCATGGACCAGAGCACTGCAAAACCAAGCCAAAACCTGGCTGGGGGTGGGGGGCAGTTAAACCCCTGCAGGGAGAGCACAGATTGGAGAGGGGAGGATTCACGAGCATTTCAGGTTGCTTCTCACTGGGAGCAGAATTTTGCACCTCCTCCAACACCTCCTACTCCAAACAAACAGCAAGGTCAACGTTTTCTCCAAAATCAGGCTAAAAGACAAGAAGAGAAAAAAAAATGTAATGGCAGATGACAAATCCATCACTGCTAGCAATGTGAAAACTCTTCCACACATTGGAAGGGAATTCCAGGAAGGGTTTTAACCATGAGGACCCACCATGAACCAGGAGAGTGGGAACAACAGCATCACCCAGGTTTCTCCCTGGGTGCTCACCCTTACTTCCTTTCCAAGCTCCAGCACTCACAACATCTCTCTGGGCCCAGAAACCCCAGGAGATTCAAAAAATCCTCTTCATCTCCCCTTTTTCAGCTCCACCCCACATCTTAGTCCTTCACCTCCAGCATCATCTCTCCCTTTATTCCAGCTTCTCTGGGAGTACTGAGATGCAGCCCCTTGGGAAGTTCACCCTCCATCCAGCCAGTGTGGAGCAATTACGTGGCTCCAAGAACATCTTATAAATGAATTATAGGCTGCTTTTCCCCTTCCCAGCCAAAAGGCTTTTGGAAGAGCAACTTTCTAATTACATTAGAAGACATTTGGAGGAAAAAAGAAAAAGGCAACGTGCAGTTTGCATACAAAACATGGGAGGGTCGAGGCTGGTTCATCATCTCCCAGATCCTTGCAGCTCCTTAGATCTGGCCACAGGCTGCTCCCTTTGCAGAAGGCAGCAGCCCCTGTCACCAGCCAGACATCAATTACTGGTTTATGGATGACCTTGTTTCCATCCTTGCTGCAAGGAACAATTTGTCTTTGAGACACTTGGCAGAACCCACAGAAACAGCCTCTTGTCTGGGGGTGGGTGCATCTTTTCAGTCACCTTGCTGATGCTTCCCCCTGAGTTAAGGGGCTTCACTTCAGATGAGGGAGGGCTCCTTTGGCTCAGACTGGGGTCTGTGGCTCTGCAAAACCCCCTCACCCCCAGGGAATGAGCTGAGCTGTGCCCTCCTCAGCTCCAGCTGCTTTTAATGCCACAGTGGCCATTAGAAGGAGCAGCTCCCTGTCACACTTCACAGCCCAGGGGTAGGGAAGAGATGAGCTCATTTTCAGGCTGCACCCAGCAGGTTGCATCCCTCCCTCCCTGACCCAGTTCACTGAAGAAGTCCATCACATTTTTGCCTTTTCACAGAGCAAACACGAGGCAGTGATCTCAGTCCCAAGGAGAGATCTGACCTCATCTCCAGCTGAGAGCATCAACTTTGTGCCTGCTCTCTGGGGAGCACCAGAGCACGGGTGCCTTGCTCAGGAGTGCTGCCCCACAGGGATGGGCACAGGAGGCTGATTCACTGCAAAAGCAAGATGCTGAAGTGAGGTGCAGTGCCATGAAGGGCCCTCTGCTCATTTGCCTACAATGATAACCCTGGGAACAGCAAAGCCAACAGCCTGTCCTGTGTGTTGGCCCTACTGGTGACAAACTGGGTTTTATCAGGCATTCAGAGAGGCTTTTTAATGACATTGGTTGGAATTGGTGCTTGGAACAGCTGCTCCACCCTGAAAAATTATTTTTTACTCTAGATGAGGGGTTTTTTTAGGATGGAGTGTTCAGGTATAAGAATTTCAGTGGGGATATTCTGCCTGTGCATTTTTTGTGCCACTCTCCATCTGATCAGATGCCAGCACATAACCCAGTGCCTGAAGCCCCTCTGGAGCCAGAGCCTCCCCTTTGTACAAGCAGAATGAGCAAAACTGCAGTTTTCCTTCCTTCTCCTCCCCTTCAACAGCACCATGAGAGCTGCAGGATGTTTATGTTTGGGACTGACTGCATGATGGACCACAGATCACCCAAAAGCTGGGTTGACCACAACTATAGCTGGAGGACAGTCAATAAACCTGTCACTGTTGAAGAGGAGCTTTGCAGGTAATAGTCCATGATTTTAGATTATATTTTAAGTTCTCAGTTACTGCCTAGAACCCACCTTCCCTGGAGGCAGCAGTGGATGCACTCTGGCATTATTACAAGTTCTGGGTGATGCTCTTAATGAGGCTACAGGATAACCCAGTGATATATAAACATATATATGCTTTAACCAATCTGCCCTGTGCTGCTTTCTAACCACGGTGAACCCAATATCACTATTTGGACCACACCAGTAAGGGCTGCAAAGACTAAAAACCCCTCCTCTGGATACACACAACCCCCCAAATAGCCAGGCAGAGTGAGCACTTATAATTTAAATAGACAATAAATGAATAAAAAAAGTCAGTAGGGGAACTGAGGCATGAGGAGACAGGATCCACCCAACAAGTCAGTGACCAGGGAAATGCTCTTTTAAGCCCACCAGCATCCCAGGTAGCATTTCCCCAGGGTAACTGGTTTACCAAGCTGCACTGTGGTGGATGAACTACATCGACCTGAGCTTGGTTTGGTTTCCTCTACAGCCACAGGTGTCAGGCACTTCCAGTCTGGTATCTTCCTTAAAGAGTGAATTAAATGGTCTCCTAAACAAGATGCTTCGCAGGGGAGGAAAAGTCTTTAAAAATCAATAGTGGAAAAATCCTCCCTATTATGCAAGCAGGGAAAAAAAAAAGCAAAAAAAAAAAAAAGCTACAAGCAGAGGGCTGAACGCTTCTGCTACAGCCCAGTGAGGATCAGCAGGGCAGGATTAGAGACTGACAACAAGTTTTGGAGCCCCCCAGGGCTGAACCCCACTCCTGCCTGCGACTGCAGCCACTGGGGCTTCCTCCCCGCTTTTCTCCCTGGCGGATCAGAGATGAAAGAGCCTTGGTAGGGGATAGGAACTGGTGGAAAAAAACAAGCAGTGGGCTGGCCCTTGCTGTAAAACACGAGCAATCGCGGGGGAGGGGTGGGGGGGAAGTTACCGGAGGCAGCAAAGCTCCCGTGTGCATTTAAGATGCTGATGGGCTGCTCGAACAAGGAGGAGGGAATAAAGTGAGCGGCTCTAGGGTGTATCTGAAGGGTTAATTTCTGCAGGGCTGGGGACAGACCACCCTCAGCAGTACTGCCCTACAGCCCGGTCCCCTCCCCGTCCGGAGCTCTGCGGGCCCGTGGCCCCCTCCAGCGGCGGAGCCGCAGCCTCGCCGGGCGCTGCCGGGGAAGATCCGCGGAGAAGCGGCCCCTCGGTCCCCTTGCACCCAGCCCTGCCCCTTCCTCAGGCTGCGGAGACAGTGGAAGGTGAGCTGAAAGAAAAGGGGCATCCCGGCATCTCCTGCCGAGAGCAGAGTGTGGTGGATGCTTCATGGCCGCGGGGAAAGCACCTTGCATCCTTCAGCGTCCCTTTCAGTATCATCCATCCCCAGGGAAAGGGGCACAGCACCAATCCTGCCCCCATCTGCTCTTTATCTTCAGTGGTACATGGTAGAACAACCAATTCTGAAGTCCAGCCTCCCCCTCTACAGCCCTGGGAGCAGAGCAGGGCTGTGACAGCACCTAAGAATGGATATTGGGGGGTGTTGTCCCCTTCTGTCCTGCCTAACCCTGCTGTGGTGACTGGTGAGATGCTTGAACCACAGGAGGTTACCAGCAGTTACACCTTGCAAATAGAAATGCAGCTTTGCTCAACATTTACAGAGAAATGAAGGGGCTTAGGAGGGGCAGCAGAGAGGCCAAAGAGCAGATGGATGATGCTCTCACATGGGGTGATCCTGGGGGTGCCCTACACAGGGACAGGGGTTGAACTTGATGAGCCTGATGGGTCCCTTCCAAAATCAGCAGGTTCTGTCATTCTAAGATCCTCCCTCCTCCTCCTCCTCACATAAGGAATGATACCATCCTCACTGCAATGGTACCAGAGTTCACCAATTAAGCCACACGACCCAAGCTGGGAATTCAGAAGCAACATGGCACTCAGTGCCACATCCAGGCTCTTTGGAAATATCTCCAGACACGGAGAATCCACTACTTCCCTGGGCAGCCCATTCCAATGCCTGATCACCCTCTCCAGAAAGAAATTCTTTCTAATCTCCAACCTAAACCTCCCCTGGCACAACTTGAGACCCTGCCCTCTTGAGACCCTGCCTCAACACCCCCAGCTCCCTCAGCCTCTCCTCATAGGATCTGTGCTCGAGTCCCTTCACCAGCCCAGTTGCCTCCTTTGGACCTGCTCCAGCACCTCAATCTCCTTCCTGAGCTGAGGGGCCCAGAACTGGACACAGGACTCGAGGTGTGGCCTCACCAGGGCTGAGGAAGGTTCCTACACAGCTCCTTGGCTAAAGAACCAAGGGCCAGAAGGATGCAGGATGCAAAAAAACCTCTGCAAGGTCATTCTTTTTACAATAAAGGTCACCTGGCAGGAACAGGGGACCCAGGCATGCCTGCTCCCAGGTGCAAGACCAAAGAGCCCCCAGCACCGGGTCTTAAGGGGAGGTGACAAAGTCCCTCCCATCGGGTCCCTCGGGTACGCACCATGGCTGTCAGGCGCCGAGATTCCCGCAACGTGGCAGCAGAGCTGAGCAGGGCTGCGAGGATCAGGGTCATGCTGAGGCAAATCCCCAAGTAGAAAGCTGGAAGGAAGTGGAACACGGTCAGACGCTAAAACTTTAGGGCTAAGAGAGGCTCGGCTTAATGCTTTCTGCCCGGAGAGCCGCCAAAAATTGCATTTTGGGGAGCTGGTCCAAGAGGATCGGGTTGCAAATCCAAAAGGGTTTTATTATTTATTCAGTAACTCCCAGCTGTGTATGAATTGCTTGTTTGGCTGAGCTGGAAGCCTTTGAGTAGTTCCCACGGCTCCAGGAGAGGCAAGCACACCCTAAAAGGGTGTCAGTCCACCCCGCAGACCGCAAGCTGTCAATTATTTCAGCACTCAGATAAAGATTTCCCCGAATGGGAGGTGCTGATGAGCAGCAGCCTGGCTGCTATCAGGACTTTGTGTGCTGCTAATCTCAGGCAACACTCACCCCAGGGCTTCCTCTTGGCCATGGCAAGGACCACAGCACCATGGAAGGTTTGGAAACTCTCAGCCAGGGCTAACTGTGTGTTAGCAAGGTGTTCATGGGGGCAGAGAAAGCAAAGCCTTGCTGGAAAGGGGGGGCTGGGAAGGCTGGGAGAACCCCCGAGTGCCAATCTGTGTAACCCCTGGTGCCTCTAGGAAAGAAAGGCTGTACCTTTGCTTTGGGCTCACGTGGTTTTTACACCTGTCTTATTAAACTGAAATTGAGAATGAGGATCCAGAGAGGGTATCAGCATGTTTCAGCTCAGAGTATCTCCTGGGAGAGATGCAGAAGATGCAGGGGCAGCAGAGGTGAGGGCAGGATTTTAGGATCTGGGATGCTCTCCCTTTGCTCTAGCCTTGGGATTCAGTTTATGTAGGGAAAAACTCCCACATTTCCTCCAAAACCAGGTGTTACCATGCATTTCTCCTCCCAGCCTCAAGTATCTGTGCTCTGCTTCAAGTCCTGGATCAGCTCCTCTCCCCACACCCTTGGCTCTGTCTATAGCTGAGATCCCCTTGGGCTTTCATAGCAGCAAAAGGGAAGGATGGGGAAACCATGAATGGGGGGGACAGGAGCAAAATGCAGCAGCACCTGAGAACCCTGGGCCCCCACAGCAGCCTTCAGTGCCAGGCATGTGGGTCTGACACTGAAAAAAAAAAAAAAAAAGCATCTGTGGGGCTGTTAGCCCAAGTGCATCTTTCAAAACCCATCCTCTGCCTCCTCCTGCTATGCCTCTGCAGTTCTTTTGGCTGCTCTGGGGGTTTTGTAGCTCCTGAGCTCATCAAAACTCTTCCTGGGATGCCAGTGCAACTTACCTGTGTGATGGATGACCCTGTAGGAGTTGCTTTCCAGGGAGATGTCACTCATCAGGGTGAAATGGAGCCCATACTGGGTGACTGTGGTCAGTGTGGCAATGGACAACCCCAGGAGCTGGAAAAGAAGGCTTTTAGGAAGGGGTTGACAAGGCAGCAGCTCTTGTTGGGCATCCACAGAGCCCCACACAGATGTATACAGCCTGAGCATCCAAACACCTCTGCATGCACCCCAAAAGGCACATAAAAAGACAAACCCCAGACACCTAAACATAATAAAACTCTTTTTCTCTCTTGCATGTGATGCTATACAGCTCAAGGTCTTTTGGCCTGTGTTGGGGGATGGAATTCACACCAAGTGAAGAAAGCCCAGAGGATGGATGTGCTTGCAGCACACCTCTGCCACCCCAGCCCACCCTGCAGAGCATCCACATACATGAGGGTTGCCAGCTTCAGGAGGGGTTTTGGGGTTTGCCCTCTGCTTTGTTCTTTGCAGTGCTAGTCCCACTGCTTGTTGTTGGCAATATTTCCTATTTTACAATGCAAAGAGCTGAGTCTTGTACTGCTCTAAGCCATCTGTCCTGGTTTCTCCTGGGCTCTGTGTTTCTGTCTCATGTCT
Organism: Calypte anna; assembly: GCF_003957555.1. Classification (NCBI taxonomy): domain Eukaryota; kingdom Metazoa; phylum Chordata; class Aves; order Apodiformes; family Trochilidae; genus Calypte; species Calypte anna. The sequence goes on from NC_044250.1 coordinate 13,196,073, forward strand.
GAGCCCACTGGTGTGCCCAAGGCATGGGGTGACTACCAGCACATCACCCCCAGGTGATGGAAGAGGTGATTTCTGGTGGCACCTGGCTCTAGAGCAGGACTGGTGGCAGAGGTGGGGACAGAGGCAGCAACAGCAGAACAGTGAAAACCATAGAATTGACTGGGTTGGAAGGGACCTCAGAGATCATCAAGTCCAACCCTTGATCCACTACTGCTGCAGTTCCCAGCCCATGGCACTCAGTGCCACATCCAGGCTCTTTGGAAAGATCTCCAGACATGGAGAATCCACTACTTCCCTGGGCAGCCCATTCCAATGCCTGATCACCCTCTCCAGAAAGAAATTTCCTAATCTCCAACCTAAACCTCCCCTGGCACAACTTGAGACCCTGCCCTCTTGTCTTGCTGAGAGTTGCCTGGGAAAAGAGCCCAACCCCCCCCTGGCTCCAACCTCCTTTCAGGGAGTTGGAGAGAGTGATGAGGTCTCCCCTGAGCCCCCTCTTCTCCAGCCTCAACACCCCCAGCTCCCTCAGCCTCTCCTCATAGGATCTGTGCTCGAGTCCCTTCACCAGCCCAGTTGCCTCCTTTGGACCTGCTCCAGGACCTCAATCTCCTTCCTGAGCTGAGGGGCCCAGAACTGGACACAGGACTCAAGCCGTGGCCTCACCAGGGCTGAGTACAGCTGAGTACCAGCTGCAGCTCTGCTCTAATGAGCCTGGAAGATATAAGATAGGAGGCCACTCCTATGTCTCAAGATAAGGTTTCACCATTTTGGGTCTTTACAATACAAACACACAGGGCAGCCATCCCTGTGCCAAATGTTGCAGTTCAGTGTCAGCATCACCCCCACTCTATGACATTTTACTTCCAGAGCATCCCATTGGTTATTACTGGAGGGTTTAGTTTTGAGGCTAAACACAACCAAACCAGAACATTTTCTGCTTATAAATACCCTAATTTGTGGCACCTACTGACCCTTCCTGCTGTGCATTACTGCATACCTTGATCCACAGCCAGCAAAATGCTAAGTGCAACACTGCTTAGCTCAGATTTCTGAGAAACACCAATCTAAAATCCTCCCAAGAGTGATAATGTGATTCTTGCCATCCACAGCACCTCCTTCAGACACCTTTGCTACCAATCCTCCTTTCATTGTCTCCTGGTGATGTGTTCTACTATTTACAAGAGAAAACAATGTACAGACACTGGTCCTCAAATGCTGAAATTTGGCCAAGCTGCAAATTTCATGTGAGGCCCCAACTAAAGCATCACCTTTCAATTACATTCTTCCTAAGCCACCACCACATTTTGAAACTAAATACAGGTGGCTATTTTTTGTTTAAGAGTGCAAGTTTTGGTGAAGTGAGGAGGCAGTAAGCACATGCATCTCAAAAAAACACCCAGCAGAAGCATCCCCCCAATTTCCAGCATTTTTCATCACCTCTAGCAACTGGTGTCAAGAAGCTTCCCTTGAATTTGCTTCAGAAGCTGACAAGAAAAGATCCCTAGGGCTGCTCTCCTTTTGCTGTGCAGATCCACTGACACCTTGTGGGTTTGCATCCTCACTGATCCCAACCCCTTTCCCAGCAACAAGTGTGACTGCACCAGCTCCACCTTTTGCTCCAAGGCAACAGCAGCAAAGATCTTTCAGCTGCAAACCACCCCATCTGCCAGCAGCAAGTTTGCTTTTCTCCTTGGAGCAGCTGCTGGGCTGTGGAAGAGCTGCAGCAGCCTGAGAGCCCTGAGAAACCAGAAGTCTATCAGGGGAGAGGGGGTGATGCTGGTGGCCAGAGATAACAACCCAGGGTGTGATGATAACTCAGGCAGTTGGCTTTGCTTGCCCTCCACCCGTGCAAAACAGAATGTAAGAAAGCCTGACCCTCTCCAAGCTGAGATGGGAAAGGCAATGGTTCACCTTGATTCTGCAGAAATCCCCCCTCCCAAAAAAAAAAACAAACCAAAAAAACCCCTGCCTGCTCACCATGACACAGAGGCTGGTCACCAGCAGCTGGCACTTGGTGGTCCTCATCCAGCACTTGGGTCCCATGGCTGCTTGTCCCTGGAGAGAGCTGGCAGCTGGTCCCCCCTGCTCTTGATAAAGCCTGGGTTTCCACCAAAGGAAGGCATGACCACAGCAGGGCCTCTCGGGAAGTGGAGGCTGCACCACGTGCTGCTGCACCTCCTCCTAAAAGCCCTGTTCCTAAATCCTCCTGGGAGCAGCCACCTCCTGCCCAGGCTCTGAGACATCAGGTGGCTTCTGCCCCAAGACGCAGCCAGCTGGGAAAGGAGGAAAGGCAGAGAGGAAAAGAGCCTTTCATTGAGGCCAGGGAAAGTCCTGAAAAAAAAATAAATTAAAAATTCAGAAAACATTATTTTGCAAAAAATGTGGGGTTTTTAAAGAAGACATCAAAAACTCCAAACAGACCTGCAAAGGAGTCTTTCCACCCCATTCTCTCCCCTCCCCCACCTCAATGTGGCACTAACCTTTGGCTGAGACTCTATTAAAACTTTTATTTGCAGAAAAGCAGGAAAAAAAAAAAATCCCATTGGTAGTATTTTATTCAGGAAAATGGAAATATATAAATGTGATCTCCTGCTCAAGAGAACCTCACCATCCATGGACATTTTGGCTCTGTCCTTTCCCCTCTTCTAACACTGAAGATGCCAGGGATCCAGTGGGATACAGAAGACTCGGGTGACTTGAAAAACCTCTCCTTGTTGGATGCCTGTTTCCCAAAAGTAAATCTCAAAGGAGATTCAAGAAGAATCTGGCCCATCTGACAAAAGGGAGGCTGGATGGCCATGTGCCTTAATCATGCTCAGTTTCAGGATGAGATGGGTGGAAAAGCAGTGAAACAGAGTAATGGAAACCAGTCACACTCCCCCAGGTGGCAAATAAAAGGATGGGGGAGGCAAAACCATCCCAAGTCCAGAGCTATAGCTACAGTGAGTGAGAAAGAGGAAGGATGAGGGGAGTGAAAAACAGGAAGATGAATTTTGAAGAGCAAAGAGAAAGCAAGTTGCACAAAGGCATGAGCACAGGAAAAAGTATGAAATGATTTTCTGACTACATAACTTGATTTATTGCAAGCTTCCTTGCAAAACATCCTGATTGCAGCCTTCTGAGCTGCCAGTGAGGCCTGACACACTCATTTCCAAAATCAGGTGTCCCCCATAGCTCATAGGTCCCTGCCCTGGTGCCCAGATACTGATGTTCCAGGTGCACACAGAGGCTTTTCCTCCCTTAGCGCCCTCCTAGAAACCACCTGAGAGAGGCCAAGAGATGGAGAGCAGTGGGGGAAGACCACAGAGGGATTGCAGCAGGCTGGGGAGGCAGCTGAGGAGCAGGAATCACCCCCAGCAGTGCAGAAACCCAGGGCCAGGAGTAGAGCTGCAAGGTGACCATGTCCCCATGGTCCCCACCATGGGCCAAGTGGGGAAAACACCTTAAAAAACCCCTGTGGTAGAGTTAGAACTGCATCCAAATGCAGAGAGGTTATTTCTTCTGGTGCTGGCAGGCAGACAGGGGTGTGGTGACATTTCCAAGGGGAAGGACCAGCAAGGGGACTGGTATAAAGACAGCAGGGCTGGTCCACAGGTGGAGCTGCAGGTTAAATCTGGAAGGGTTGCAAGGTGTGAAAAAAACCCATCCCTGCATGCAAAACCAGCTACAGAAGCTGGACCAAGAGTGACAGTGACTTCGAAGCAAGGCAGCAGCTGTGGTGAGCGCACACAGAGATTTTTTTTCACAGCAAGGGACCTCAGAAACACCATGCAGCCCACCCTCATTTCCCCCTAGCCCCCAGTTTCCTTCCCCAGCCCTAAACCAGCCTCCTAAACTGGAGACCTGTGCAAAGCCACAATTCACACTAGAGGTCCCCACAGGCCAGGGGAAACCCTCTGCCAAGGCTTTCCTTGGTGATTCCAAGGAGTTTTCCTTTCTCAGTTCCCCAGAAGACTCCTCTATCCTCACAGGAACATCTCACACCTCGCTGCAGAGCCACCCGAGAGGTCACCAAATCGTCATCTGCACCCCTTGGAAGTTCCCTCTCCACAAAAGGTGCTCTATCTCCTTTTGTCTCCAGCCATAAAAACCTCACCAAGTTCCTAAAGCCAGCCAGTAACTTTAAGAACCCATCCTTAATCAGGTATTTCCCCCCTGTTTTTATTCTGAATGCCTATTCCTGGATAATTTGCCCATGTCTTCTAAAGCTTCAGATGCTCCAGCACTTGGCACTCTGCCTTCCTACCTGCTCCCTCAATTAACAACAGGTTAATTAATTAATTAATCTGGTACTGCACTGGATTTAGGGGTGGAGGCATTTTCTGCTGTTTCTCTTTCCTCCATCTTACACATCATGGTATGGCTTGCAAGATCTCTCTTTGGGGCAGAACACGTGGGAATTTCCAACATCAAAAAATAAGGAGCAAAAGGAGTTATCCCCTATCCCTAAAAAGAAAACCAGTAGCAGGAGCATTAACAGACCTGGGGCATTAAGAGGTTGGGCTCTGACTGAGGGAGGCACATTTAGCACATGCCAGAAGCGAGTTCAGGGGGAAGCACATTTGAAAGGGAAAAAAAAAACTTTCTCCAGGAAAAAATTTTCCTCTGCATTCTGTGTCCTTGGCACAGGGCTGCCCCAGCAGGGAGCCCTGGTGAGAAGCAGGATGTGCCTCCAGCTCCATCCCTGTACTCATTGCCCCTGTACTCAGCCCTGGTGAGGCCACAGCTTGAGTCCTGTGTCCAGTTCTGGGCCCCCCAGTTTAGGAAGGATATCGAGGTCCTGGAGCAGGTCCAAAGGAGGCAACTGGGCTGGTGAAGGGACTCGAGCACAGATCCTATGAGGAGAGGCTGAGGGAGCTGGGGGTGTTCAGCCTAAAGAGAGGAGGCTCAGGGGAGACCTCATCACTCTCTCCAACTCCCTGAAAGGAGGTTGGAGCCAGGGGGGGGTTGGGCTCTGCTCCCAGGCAACTCTCAGCAAGACAAGAGGGCAGGGTCTCAAGTTGTGCCAGGGGAGGTTTAGGTTGGAGATGAGAAAGAATTTCTTTCTGGAGAGGGTGATCAGGCATTGGAATGGGCTGCCCAGGGAAGTAGTGGATTCTCCGTGTCTGGAGATACTTAAAAAGAGCCTGGATGTGGCACTGAGTGCCATGGGCTGGGAACTGCAGCAGTAGTGGATCAAGGGTTGGACTTGATGATCTGAGGTCCCTTCCAACCCAGCCAATTCTATGATTCTATGATCCCAGGGGGAAGATCAGAAGGGTTGGAGGCACCCTAGGGAACCATCCTCACAGCCTGGATGGCAGGGAGGTTTTTCTCCAGCAAGCCCAGGCCTCCTGCCCACCTGCCAGGCTTTATCACTTGGTCCTTTTTGCAAGGGCAAAACTCCCAAACACAAGGGGAAAAACCACAGGTGACCACAGCTCCTGTCTGCAGCTTCTTCTCTTATCTGTGGTTATCAGCCAGAGCATGAAAACAGGCTGGCAAGGCTGGAAATACCCCAGGAAGCCCAGGTACTCTCTTCCTCTACCCTTGTGGGAGCTCGCAGCCTTCTGTTAGGCTGTGAAAATACATACCAGCATCTCCAGCTGCATGGAAGGATTTGTCACCTTGTCCAGAAGGAAGGGATTGATTTAAAAAAAAGGGAACAGAGCCAGTCTGTGGTTTTTTGTTTTTTGGGTTTTTTTTTCAGAGTTGAAAACCTTCAACCTTCTTCTGAGCTGGAAGGCAATGCTGCCCAGTGTGAGATGGATGTCCTAAAAGAGCTCAGGGATTTGATGTGTTAAAGCTGCATGGAGTGAACCTGGGAGACTAAACACAGAGAAGAGGCTGAATCCACACTAATGCTTTCTCAAAATTCACTTTTCTGCCTCTCGCTCCATCGGTGCAGCCACCAAAGTTCCAACAGCAGCACCCCAGTCCCAGCTGCTCCTTGAGCTCCAGCCAGCAGGGAAAGAAACCTCACCCTCAGCTTTGGGGTGCTGCTATTTGTGTTCCTGCAAAAGGATGAGTTGGAGGCAGGGGAGATGAGGTTACCCCAGGAAGCAAAGCTACACCCATCATGCAGGCAGGATGCTTTCATGCCACCTCTTGGGAGCCTCTTCCTTTAGCAGCCTACACCATGCTTAGGGAGAATACCTCCCCTCCACAGTAGAAAATAGCTTTAAATGTAATAAATTTAAGTCTCACTGGCTCAGCCCATTCAGTCCCTCAGCTACTGCCCATACTATGGCTATGTTCACCCTAGAACTTGCTCATAAATAAAATATGCCCATAGCAAACCCCACTAAAGCTCTCTGAAGGACAGGAAGGCAGAGAGACCTCCCAGCTTGTGTCTGCCTTCCTGAGCACATCACAAGGATGCATTTTAGGGGCTGCTTGGCATTCATATAGCACATGCACACAATCAAAGCTAGAAATCAACTTTTAAACCCAGGGCTGTCTCTTTTTAAGAGAGAAGTGGGAGAGAAAAGGAGATCTTGGGCTTTGCTGAGGTTCAGACACTAGCACATAACTCTGCTGGGAAGGGAAGCAAGGCTGGCCAGAGGCTGCCTTGGAAGTAAAAAAAGCCAGAGAGAAATTATAGAATCTCCAAAGGACATAATAACAATAATTATTATTATTTCTAGAGTGTGTCTCAGAAATCCTCCAGTGATTCGTAGGCATTTTGAAATTAATTGTAGGCAAGCAAGTCAATTCCTCAAGCCCAAGAAAGATTTTATTTGATAAGAGCACAAACTGAAGACAGGGAACTAAAGAGTCACAAAATGGTTTCCTTCAAAGAATGAATTCAAATAAACTGATTTCCCCCTTAAACTAAACTAAATTATTCTTTTCCACTTGGCATCTAATTGCAAGCCATCCACACCAACCCTGAGTTCATCACTTTTGCCTTACTTGCACCAGAGAGGGAAAATCTCTTCTCCCCCCCTCTGGGGATGGGTAGCACCTCAAGGGATGCTCTGACTGCAATCAGGAAGTTGCTTGAGAACACAGACAGTGTTTAATGAGGTCTTGTTCTCCTGGATCTCCTATAGTCATTAACTTTATAAAGAGATTTCAAACAAGATTACATTTCTCAGAGCACAAGATGTACTCACCTTCCTTCAGATGACCAGGAACCCAGCTGTAGCAGTTAGAAAGCCTAAACAGTTGGCTTTCTACACTACATCTGCCTGGAAACACAGACATTGCTATCAGCAGCTCTGGAACCACTTTGCCCAAGTCAAGCTGATCACCAAGGGGAGTGTGGAATCACTGGAGTTGAAGGCTGCATGCTCTCCCTTGAGACTGGATTTACTGGTGTTAGAATGGGGCATTATTAATGATAAAAAAAATTAAAAAAACAACAACCCTGTAGTCATTTTTGTATGATAAAAATCCAGCTATTACTCTTGAGCATGGCTCTTTGATACAGAAGGTTCTCTCCTGGACACTTCAAAGACAACAGCTTCCTCTTTCATGAAAGGAAGAGTTGCATCAAAAATTAAAGACAAGGTAAGAAAAGGATGCCAATATTATCCCAGTGCAGTAGTGCCCCTTCTGCCTAAATCACTGCTGGGAGTGAGCATGAGGCTCAATCCCCGCACCAGCCAGCTCTCCAGATGCTAAGGACAAGTGCTGGCATTAAATGTCTTGAGTTGAGGAAGGGATCCCATGACTGCTCATGCACACAGACATGTTTAGGTATGAAAGCAGCTCCTCTGGGCTTCCCAAGAACCCACCAGGCAAAACCTCTTACCTGCACCACCTGCCACAGAGGAGGCCTGCAGCCACTCGTGGTTCTTCCAGCCCCCCAAGTCTAAAACTCAGACAAGAAAATCCCTGTCAGAGTTTTAGGCAGTGGCAGGACAGCAGTGGATGCTCTCTGTTATTCCCCACTGCCTTCCCAAGGGGAAGAAGGGAAAAAGAAAGAAAGAGACACATTAAGGCTGAAATAAATGAGTAGGTAGAAGGCAACCTGTCTTTCTAAATGATATTTGTCTCTGGTGAGGAGCAGGAGCAGGAGCAGGAGCAGGAGCAGGAGCAGGAGCAGGAGCAGGAGCAGGAGCAGGAGCAGGAGCAGGAGCAGGAGCAGGAGCAGGAGCAGGAGCAGGAGCAGGAGCAGGAGCAGGAGCAGGAGCAGGAGCAGGAGCAGGAGCAGGAGCAGGAGCAGGAGCAGGAGCAGGAGCAGGAGCAGGAGCAGCAAACTTTCACTCAGCCAAAGGGCTCTCTCTTGGGAGCCCTTTTATACTGAGCACCGTGGGTTGGAGCACTGTGATTGATCCATTTGGGTCACCTGGCCCATCCTCTCCTCCCATAGCTCAGCTGCTCCCCATCATCACTGCCACAGCCACAGCCTGGAAGCTGCTGGGGGGGTCCCAGGAAGGTTTTTTTCTATCCTGGTCCTCCCAAATCAGGACAGTCTCAAAAGCCACCAAATTTGGGAGCTAAGCCTGATGTGTGCATCAGGGGGGTCCAGACTTACAAAGCACTTGCAGGATCCTTGCTGTCACTTCCAGGAATTTCAGCCCAGCTGCCTGTGATGCCAAAGCAGCTCTGACTCCTTCAACCCACTGCCATTGCAACCCATTCCCAGGAAAAGCATTATTTGTTCCAATGAGGTAGAGCCTTGCTGCTCCCTAAATACCCCACACAGGTAGCAAAAAAAAAAAAAACCTTCTCCATGTCATGTCTAGAAATCATGGATGGCTCTTCAGGAGCAACACCAGAGAGGTTCAGGGCATCCAGGTCCTTATTTTGATACTGGAATCTTGTTTAGAGCCTTGCTGGCACCTACCTGCATGGTGGTAGCTCTGCTGCGGGCACACACACATCCCTGCCACCAGGGTGCTACTCGAGACCCCAGCTTTGAGCATCTTCCCGGGAAGGGCTTAAGTTCCCTGCCAAAAGTTGAGGGTCCAAAACTTAACCAACCTGCACCTCTCTGCCCGAATGGTTCTGGCAGGAGGAAGGCCCTGCAGAAGGCAAGAAACCAGTTCCCTTATCCCAGTTAACAGCTCCTGCAAACCTTCAGGTGAGTGAGCACCCTCCAGCTCCTGCAGATGGGCACACGGAGGGGCTGCATGAGCATCATCTGGCGTGGGGGAGCAGACAGAATGGGCCTGACCCCGTGCTGAAGCCCATGAGAGGGTCTGTTGGAGATGTGTTACCACCATACTGCTTTATTTTCGTGTTTTACTCTTTTGTAAGGCTGGGCAGGAGCAAAACCCAGAGGACAGCAGAGCTTGCAAGCCATGCTGCAGCTGGGAGCAGACAGCAGCTCCGGGGCAGTGGGTGCGTGTAGCACCTCTGCATCCACCGCGATTATTTAGGAAACCACCGTGGAGTTTCTCCCCACAAGCTCCCGGGGTACCGAGCAGCAGCTCCTTTGTCCTCCCCGGTAAATTCAGCGATCGGGGAGCACCAGACCCTGCTGCTCTTCCCCCCGGAGCTGGAATCAAGACTTGCCCCACGGACAGCCCAGCCGGATTGCTCCGCACGGCAAAGCGAAGGCGGAGCGCAGCCCCCGTGCCGCAAAAAACTTTGCATTTTTCTTCTCCTTTATCCTCGAAACTCCTAATTTCAACCCGCGAATCCATCCCGCCGAGAACGGCTTTTGTAAACCGACCCGCCGGACTGCTAGGAACGTTCGCTGTGTTTTCCTTCTTTCCACTCGTGTCAGAGTCCCGGTGCCACCCTTCAGTTCTCCCAAGCTCCACGCCGGCAGCCCGGCAGGTGCCCGCACCACTTCCACCCCGCTGCTCGACGGCAGCACTGCCTCCGGGGCTTCCCCCCGACACCTCCGTCCCCCACCCAGTTGCCGGGTGGGTGTCCAGTGGCACACTGGACGGGACCACCGGTGCTTGTGGGTGCCCGAGCCGGTGTGCGTGGGGGTGGAGGAAGGCGGGGCGAGAGGGGAGCCCCTCCCCCGGATACCAACGACAGCAGCCGAATGACGGGGGATGCCGAGGCGCTGAGCGGTGCGTACGGGCAGAAGGTGCGCGCTGGGGGCGGGCAGCATCCCCTGGTGGGGCGGTGGCGGGGGAGGGCGGAGGGTTGCGGGGGGGGGGTTGGTTTGCCGGGGCTGTCGGCGACACGCGTCGGGCGTGCGAGGGGGCGGGGGAAGCGCGGGAGGGGCTGCGGGGGGGAGTGGGGGGGTTGGAACGGGGGGGTCTGGGGGAGGCGGCGGTCGCGCGTGGCGCGGCGCGTGCGGCCAAGCGGGGGCTCGCGAGCGCGTTGATAAGGGGCGTGCGGGGAAGCGGCGGCCGCAGAGAGGCGGCGGGAGAGGACGGGGGTGGGACGGGACAGGACAGACAGGACGGAGAGCGTCAGTCCCCCCGTGCTGCACACCCCCTCCCACCCTTACCGGCACAGCCTTCCCGTGAAATTTAGGTCTGCAAAGATTTATATTTTTTTAATTTTTATTTATATATATAAAACTTTTTTATTTAATTATTTTATTTTTTTTTTAATTTCGCTAGCCGCCGCCGTGGCTGCCCGGCGATGAACGGCGGGGCCCTGCCGCCGCTGCCCCCCGCCGCTCCCCGCGGCCGCCGCCGGCCCTCATCCCCCGAGCTGCTCCGCTGCAAGCGCCGCTTGGCCTTCGCCGCGCTACCGGGCACCGGAGCGGCGGCAGCGGCGGCCGTGGCCCGTCGGAACGAACGGGAACGCAACCGTGTGCGGCTGGTCAACATGGGCTTCGCCGCCCTCCGCCAGCACGTCCCCCACGGAGCCGCCAGCAAGAAGATGAGCAAGGTGGAGACCCTCCGCTCCGCCGTCGAGTACATCCGCGCCTTGCAGCGGCTCCTCGACGAGCACGACGCCGCCGCCGCCTCCTTCCCCGACGGCCGCGGGCGGGCGGCCGTCGGGGATGGAGGCGGCGGCGGCGGCTACTCCTCCGCTTCGCCTTCCTTCGCCTCCTCCGTGCCCGGCTCGCCTTGCTCCTCCGAAGAGAGCGGCTACGACGGGGCGCTGAGCCCCGAGGAGCGGGAGCTGCTAGACTTCACCTGCTGGCTCGGGAGCTACTGACCCGGTGGGAGGTGAGGGGGCAGCCGGAGAGGAGGGAAAGGGGAGGGGGGTGCTGCCTCCCTCATCCCCGGAGCTCGTCCCCATCGGGGCTCTTTGCGAATCTCTCCGCAGCCGCGCACCTCAGCGCCCTCGCCCTCAGCCGGCATCCCCACCACCATCTCCCCCTCCCGAAATCCTCACCCACCCCGGTGGGATCCCGGTGGCTGCGTTCCTCGCCGGGTTCACCCCTTCGGGCTGTGGAAATGGAAAGTGCAATGGTGTAAATGACTGCCGGGGCTCTGCTCCCTCCGCTCCCTTCCCGTTGGGAATTGCCGCTGGAGAGGAGGCCCCAGCGACCCCGGCTCCCCCCAACCCCCCCCGATGCTTTCTGGTGTTGCTCTGGAGGGGTGGAAGAAAAAGAAATTAAGAACACTTGATGCTTCCTTGTTTCTGGAGGGGGAGGGAATTTTTTTTTATCATGTCAGATTCTATTTTATATGTAACTTGAACTGCCTATGGGAACACTGGTGTATGAAGACTTATTTTTGTATGAGAAACCTTAGAGAAAAGGGGTGAAGAGATGGTTCTATTTTCTAGCAAGTCCTATTCCCCTGTTCTTGAACACTGCCAGCTAGAATGTTTTGGGAACATACACGGTTTAGCTGAAAAGGTGGGGTGTTTCTATCTCCAAACACTTTGATAAAAGACTGTCAAGTTATGTTGCATCTTAACGTCGTGTACAAGTTTGCCTGGTGTGAAGGTCCACTCCTCTGAAAACTGAAGTTGCTGTGGTTTTGTTTTGGGTTTTTTTACTTCTAAAAATGTATTTGAAGGCATTTTTTTTATGCACTTGCTAGGATTTCTTAAGTTGTACATATGCAATTTTTTGGAAGAGTATCATATTTTATGTAAATTGACTTTATAAATAAAAATCTATTTATAAATGGCCAGAGGACTCCAAGCTGTGTGTCTGTGTTTTACCCGAGGTAAATTCTGTCTGAGAGGCAGTACTCCTGGACCAAGTTGCATGTGCAGAAGAGAAGAAAGAAGAACCTCTGGGCTTGCTTTTTTTTTCCCCCATTCAAGTTTTATGAACTCAGCACCTGGTGCAAGTAGTGCAGAGATGCTCTATGGAGAGATGTAGATGTGTATGGGAAACGAGGCAGGTTTAGTGCTTTCCTGGACACTCAGAAGGTGCTTTTGGCTCGTCTGCCCTTGTCTACAGTGGTGGGAAGGTAAGGAGAGGGTGAGTATCTGAAGTTTTTTTGTCCTGGCAGCTACTGTCAGGAGTTAAGTTGGGGTACCTTTATGCAGCACCTCTGAGAACAGGGTTTGTCATTCAAAAAACCACTGGTGACCAGCTCTGACTTGCTCTAACTTAAGCTGCATGTACATATATATCATCTAAAGGCCATAAGCAAACGTGAATTGATCCTTAGAAACTCATCGCAGACTCCTGAGTTCTACCTTGGGCTCTTGCTGAGGATCGAGTCCTGTGTCCAGTTCTGGGGCCCTCAGCTTAGGAAGAATATCAAGGTCCTGGAGCAGGTCCAAAGGAAGCAACTGGGCTGGTGAAAGGACTGGATCACAGATCCTATGAGGAGAGGCTGAGGGAGCTGGGGGTGTTGAGGCTGGAGAAGAGGAGGCTCAGGGGAGACCTCATCACTCTCTCCAACTCCCTGAAAGGAGGTTGGAGCCAGGGGGGGGGTTGGGCTCTTTTCCCAGGCAACTCTCAGCAAGACAAGAGGGCAGGGTCTCAAGTTGTGCCAGGGGAGGTTTAGGTTGGAGATTAGAAAGAATTTCTTTGTGGGGAGGGTGATCAGGCATTGGAATGGGCTGCCCAGGGAAGTAGTGGATTCTCCGTGTCTGGAGATATTTCAAAAGAGCCTGGATGTGGCACTGAGTGCCATGGGCTGGGAACCACGGGGGGAGTGGATCAAGGGTTGGACTCGATGATCTCTGAGGTCCCTTCCGACCCAGCCAATTCTATGATTCTATGATCTGCTTCAATGGAGGTGAGCCAGAGGTAAGGCATTGCTGGGGAACAAAGCACAGGGATAATGGCATAAAAAACTACAGCAAAGGCTGTTACTTCCCTTTAATAGCTCTAGTGAATGTTACTAGTCAAATGGAGCAAAATGGGCTGGCCTATAGAATATGCTGAGCAAACATAAAGCAGAAAGAGTTATTAAAATTGACCTACTTTGCAGGGACTGTGTGTGTCATCTCTCTGCTGGGTTAGTACTGGAAAGGTAGAAATTTTCAGGACCATGAAAGTCAGCAGTCCCATAATCCAGGTCTCTAAGAGCATTCCATGTACATGATTCCATTTGAGGAGAAAAAAACCAAACAAAACCTTGGGAAAATCCAGGCTCTAACAGCAAGTAACATTTAGGAGCCTCCATGTACTGTGTTTCAAGTTTGCTCCCTGATTAGAGTTGCTCTAAGAAACAGGCTCTTTCAAAGGCCTGGGGAATTGCAGTGCTTAATAAATTGCTTGCAAAGATTTTGCTGCAGGTGCTGCTTCAGCAGCCCCAGAGGTAGAAGCAAGAGCTGTGAGCTGACCTGGGGGTGATGTTCCACTCAGTAGCAGCAGATAGGGCTGGGAGGGGGTGCCAGGGCTGGCATGAAACCTTTTCCCAGTGGACACTTAAGGTCTTAATCCTTGCAGATGACCTCCAGAAATTAATTCAGGCAAAAACCCATGCAGATCCCCACGTTTTAATTCTCACCCTGGACAAGCATGCCAACTTTTCCAAGATATTTCTCTAAAGCAGAACTGCTGCCTTTGTCTGCACAAGTGGTGTCCCATTATGGCAGAATGCATTTGTTTAGAGTATTTTACTATTGCTTGGCAGGGTGTTTGTTTCCCTCCTTAGCAGCAGAAATCATTTTCGTATTTCCAAAAGCAGCGTTTGGCTCTCAGTCAAGGAACTCCAGCATCAGTCCTAGATTCATCAGGTCACCCAAGATACTGTTGCAGCAACATTAAAGCAGCATCAGCTGTAGCCATATTGTCAAAAAGCTACCTGGGAGCAGTTTTGAATTAAGCAATATTATTATTAGGGAAAAAAATAATAAAAGATCTCAATCAACATGGTGAATTAGCTTAATGCTGTCATCCAATGTTTGAGTAGGAAATAAATAGTGTGAGATCAGAAATGTCCATTTATTTTGAAAAAAAACCCCATGGTACTGAATCATTTAGCCCTTTTAAGAAAGCATTGAAAGGATACAAGGTAGGTTCTTCAGCAATTGCTGAGACAGCAGGAACCTTCAACCAGCCTGGTTCAATCCTGTTCTCTTCAGTTGAAGCCAGCTGAAGACAGCTTGGACCAAGCTGAGAAGATTCCTGGCACTAAAAACACATCCCCAGATCTGTCTGCTCCATTTATACAAAACTGCCAGAGCAAAGACTTGGGGATGAAACTCCTCTGACCATGAGAGTCACCTGTGAGCAGCAAGGGTAACACCAGATCCATGAGATCCATCCTCCCAGTCGGATGCTTCCTCTGCCTGGAGGAGCCATGTGCTGCTGGGGCTGATTTAGTGGCCACTAACCAAGGGCTGCACTGAGGGCTTTCAGGAAACCTGGATACCTCCTTCAACTGGATGCAAGGATGGGGAATGTCTCTGGTGAGCATGTTTTAGATGTATAATTAGAAATTCAGTGCCTGAAGTGGAAACAACACCTCCCTAGAAAGACACAAACACAGCCCTAAGGGACAGGAGTGCAGAGGAGCCAGATTCAGGCAGGAGAAATATGCTGAGGAGCTCTGAAAATTAAGGAGAGAAAAAAAAAAAAAAAAAAAAAAGAACCCCAGACAGAGGCAGCAGCATGCTGAGAGTTCCAGGAGGCAGAGGCTTGTCAGTGTGCAGCTACAAAACACATCTGTGCACATCTCCCAGGTTTATATCCATCATCAAGTTCCCATTTTCCACTGCAGCATTTCACAGGTCACAGAAGTGTTCAAGGAAGCAGAAACAAGCTGTGGGATGGTATCAGGATTACCTGTCACACTGCCTGGGCTGAAAAAGCCCTTCAATTTCTACCACAGTCCCTTCCTTTGGCACTTTGAGATGCTCAGTATTAAGCTTTGATTGATAACTAAGACACACAAAGCCCAGAACATGGTAAAAATAGTTCCTTGCAATGAACCATGCATTATTGCACTCTTGGGTTGAAATGATGCTGTCACCCCTCATGGGCAAGCTGAGGCTCAGCACCATGGATGAGTTATTAAAAAAGTAATTTTGCAGGAGAAGGACACTCAGCCTGCTTGGATGCTTGCACAGCACGGGAAGCACTGGGAAGCAGGCATGAGGATTCCCTGCAGCATCTCCAGAGCAGGATGCCATTCCTGGTCCTTCTTTCAGGGCAGGTGGCTGCAGCAGAGCACCTCAGAGGTGTCCAGGAAAGCACAGGGAAAGAGAAGAGTCCAAGGAAAGAGAGATTTCTCCTGTTTCTGCCACCACAGGGTACCACCAGCAAACACCAGCTTTATCTCGGGGCCTCCTGCAGACACCAACTAAGGGTTTGTTTCAATTTGGAACAACTTGCTTTGACTTTAACACCTCCTGAAGATCTTGTTACAGAAGATCTTCTCTTGAAGCCTTTGGTTTGTGTGTCAAGGCTTTTTTTTTTTTTTTTTTTTTTTTTTTTTTTGTCTGCCATGGGTTGTGGGCAGACGGCTGAGCACTAAGGCAAGTCCTGAGGTCATTTCCCTCTTTCCATGCAGGTCACAGGAGAGGTGGCTGCAGCAACAATTTTCAGGCACTTTTGATCTGGATTGGATGTGGGCCAGGAGCCTGGGAGTGTGCCTGGCTAAGAGAGAAAGGCTTACAGCAGGCTCAGATGGGCTGGCCCAGTTCAGGCATTGGTCAAAAAGGGTTCGGGATTCTTCCCAGAAACGAGCATCAGCAAAGCAACAGCCAAAGGCAGACCTGGGAGTGGGACAACCACCATGAAAGCAGCACCAGCTGTAATCACAAGGTAATGTTGCACCCTGAAGAGGTTATCGGGCAGTATAAATAATGAGTTAAAATTCTGGGGACACCATGAACCCCTTTTGGAGGTGTGTGCATGCCCAGGCACACTTGAGCAGAGGAGCTCTGCCAGCTTTCAGGGATCAGGGATGCTTTCAGAGCATCCCTTGGGACTTCTCAAGCCCATCCTGGGGGCTTACTCTTTGGAGGAGCAAGTTGCACATTCCAGCAAGGGGACCTGATTTACACCTCTGTTGTCACCATCAACACGAGGGAAAAATTGAAGGGGAACAGCAGCATCCTCAGCTTAGAGAAAGTGTGGCCAAACCACCAGGGCCTGGGATTTCCACTGCATTTTAAGTGGAGATTCTCCCCTGTTCTTGAGAGCCTGCAGTCAGACAGGGATTGTTCTTCAGATCAGGATTAATAAATCCTCATTTTCTGCAGAATGTTGCCTGCTCTCTCACTCCTGTTGCCAACTTGCTTTTGTCCCAGGACACAACAAGGTGGCAACAGAATAACTGGAGTGATGCACACAAGTCCCAGCACTGCTGTGCTACAGACAGGAAAGAGATCCCCAGAGAAATTCCAGCCAGCTGGTGGGCTCCAGCACCAGCATCCACACCTGATGAATAGGAAAAACCCAAGACAAGAACAGACAGTTATTATCTGCCCAAGCTACCAGGGCTGTTTTCCAAAGGGGGAGAAATAAACAGGGAAATGGAAAGGAGGAACATGTGCAAGAAAGTGGTCAGCAGTGGAAGGCAGAGTGCATTGAATTAGAGCAATAATCACAGAGAGATGACCCCTAACCCTATAAATGTTCCTGTTTATGGGGAGATGTTAGCAAGATCAGAGGTTTATAGAGCAGAGAAGGAGAAACTTCTGGTAAGAGGATTGTTTGGCTGCAGGGACCAGGGCAATGCTCCAAGCTTTGACCTCCAAGCATCCACCTTGCTGCTGAGAAGCCTTAGTTCTCTTCCCTCTTGATCTCCTTTCATCTCCTAGCCTCAGCCCCACCACTTAAAGCCTGCAGTACAATAGTTATCCAGTCACCAGACCCAGTAAATTGTGCTTGCTTTTTAAGTTGTTTGTTTTGGTTTTTTTTTTAAGGGGAAAGAAAAAACCAACAGAGAGAGGCATGATAGCCCCAAGGGGAGCTTTCTGTTAAAGTCACTGCCAAAAGAATGACCAATTTGTAAATGAAATGTTGACGTTTTTATAACACAGCTAATACCTTTCCTTGGAGTGAAGCACTTCAAGATTATTTTTTTTTTTAAGAAAAAAAGACAAATTTTGTCAGAATATTAAATACGAAGAGGAAGTGTTGCAGCACTGTAACACATTTCCCCTTCCTCTGTGTTTCCCACTCTTCACACATAATTCCTTCAAGGCTCCACAAAGGAGCCACAGTTCCTTTAGCAGAAATAAATGCAGGAGGAGCAGGTGAAACCCACTGGGTAAATAAGAATCTAGTTTACAAGTACTAGTAAATACCACCATCCTCATACTAGCACAGTGCACAAAAAGCCCTCCTTACCCACATCCCAGCATCACCTTGCTTAAATGGGAAGGAAACCTTGGCCAAGCACCTGCACATGATGCTTGACTGCGGGGTCCTTGTGCCAGCCCCTAGCACTGCTTCTCCTTGCCCAGAAGACCCACAGCACCAGAGCAAACTGAGCAAATAAGAGGGGGAAAACAGGTTTAAGCAGCTTGAAGTTTGCTGTGTGCACTGCATCTGGGTCTGGTTTGAGTGGAGGCAAAGCTGGGGATCAAGTCTTGGTGGATCCTGGCATGGCTCTGCTCTGTCTCCTCCCCAGAGTCCCCACAAACCCTCTCCAGCATCCTGGGTGACTGTTCCTCAGGCTGCATCCCCATGTGCTCCCTGGACCTGGGATGCTACTGAGGTAGTTTATACCCTTTGGTCTTTTGGTCTTGCTAGAGGACAGCCAGCAAAGTGGGGTGAAAGCAGAGAGGCTTTTGAAGTGGGAAGACCACAGAGCTCATTTGGGATGCATACACCACCAAAAAACCCCAACCACCAGAAAGTAATAACTTCAAACCAGTGCTGACTGGAGATGAAAACAGCAATGTCCTGGCAGAAAAACGAGTCCCTGAGCCAAGTTCAGACGTGGTGTAAGCTGGATTTGACTCTGTTTACAATGCTGAGGAGAGCTAATGGCTGCTGGCAGGCAAGTTTTGCCATTAAAGAGAAGCACACAACCTGTTAAAGAGACCTCTGAGCACTCTTTCAGGCCCAGCAGAAATCATCCCTAACCACTGCTCTGTAGCAAAACTGTTCCTTGCCAGTGAAACAAACACCCACCTGCACTGTGCTTCCAACTTCCCAGAGAATCTTCCACGTTGGAAAAGACCCTTGGGATCATCAAGTCCAACCATCATCCCTACTCTGCAAAGTTCTCCTCTAACCCATATCCCCCAACACCACACCTAAACAACCCCTCAACACATCCAGGGATGGTGACTCCACCACATCCCTGGGCAGCCTATTCCAGTGTCTGCCCACTCTTTCTGTGAAGATTTTTTTCCTACTGCCCAGTCTAATCTTGAAGCCATTTCCTCTTTTTCTATTGCTTAATTATCTGTGAGAAGAGACCAGCACCAACCTCTCTACAATGTCCTTACAGGAAGTTATAGACATCAATGAGGTCTCCCCTCCTCTTCCTCAAACCAAACAGTCCCAGCTCCTTCAATCATTCTTCATAGGATTTATTCTCCAGGCCCTCCACCAGCTTTGTTGCCCTCCTCTGCACCTCAATATCTCCATCCCAGCTTCTCACCACTTTCAGCTTTTACCCAGTATGGTACCACCCTCCCTGTTTACCACCTCATCCCTGCAGCTGCATCCAGGGTACCATAACCAGGTCTCCCAGCTGCTGTTTCCAGCCTCTGCAGAGGGCATCTGGTACAGAGACAGCAAAGAGCAGCTCAGGCATCACAGGAACTCAGTAGAGATGACTTTATCCCACTATAAAACCACGCTGAGTGGCTGCAGAACAATCCCCTGCATAGCTGGGCAGTGGGTTGCCATTCCTACCTGTGTGAGCAGAAACCATCCAAAGAGCTGTACAGCTCTTTTCTAGCAAGAAGAATTAAGTACAAAGTCAATTTCTTGTGTTCATTTATTCATGCCCATTTAGACTTGTTTTGTTTTTTTTTAATAAGAGAAGTGAGTTCAGACTCCTGTTGGAAAGTTAAAATAATTCACTTCAAGCACTGCTTGTCAGCCAGCAACACAGCAAGTAAGTTCTACTAAGTTCTGAGCTAAGCCTTAGGGAAGCTTTTAGTTTACCAGGCCTGGTTAAGTTGTTTATTGAAAATAAACTAAATGGAGAATTTGTTGCTCCTTTCTTTCCCTTGGTAATTTGTCTGAGTGGAGACTTTTTTTCTATCTGGCTTTTCCCCAGCAGATGCAGCAAATGAGGTGCATTTTGGAAGTGCAGCATTTGAGTTACAAAACAATCCATTTTGGGAGGTGTTTGATGGAACAGCTTTTAATTCCAAAATGTTAAAACATTCTCTTGAAATCTCCAAAGTTCTTGCATGGCCAAAATGTACCCCAGGTGTTCATTTGACATCTTGACTTGTCCTGTCAAGTCCACGTTGGAAAAAGTCAAGTGGCTGGCTGAAGACTGGCAGGTTGGAAGAAATAACATACTGTGGGGTTTGGGTTTTGTTTGCTCACCTCGTGTCTTGATTTAAGGCAGTCTTTGGACCTCCTTCCTTACTGATGGTCTAGAAATATCAAGGAAAAAAAAAAAAATCAAGCCTGGGCACCTGAGGGGAAATGGCCCAGCAAGAAATTGTCCCCAGCAAACCCCATCAGAGCAGTTGGGGATATTTGTAGAGGTTGCCACCAAAGTCCTCCAGCCCTTGGGGTAGCCTTGATGCTGGAGCTTTTGTGCCCCCAAAGCACCCCAGAGAGCAGGGATCCGTTTGGGGGAACACCTCCAAACACTTGGGTTTCAGCCCCATTTGCAGCCCAGTTTGCCCCAGGGGTGAAAAGGCCCTGCTGGACACAGACATTATGGCTTTGTGTGTCTGGGGGGTGTCCTCACAGGCTTCCTGAGCACACTTCGCTGCTGCCTTCAGTTGTCCCCTCCCCATCACTACTTTAAATTATCTTTGCATCATGTATCACCTGGGGGCATTGATGGCAGGAGTAAGAGCTGGAAATGGGAGGTGGAGTTGAGGAGGGAAGGAAGAAGGAAAGAAAGAAAGGGAGGGAGGGAAAAAGAAAAGAGGGAAAAAGAAAAGAGGGAAAAAGAAAAGAGGGAAAAAGAAAAGAGGGAAAAAGAAAAGAGGGAAAAGGGGAAAGAGGGAAAAAGGGGAAAGAGGAAAAAGGGGAAAGAGGGAAAAGGGGAAAGAGGGAAAAAAGGGGAAAGAGGGAAAAGGGGAAAGAGGGAAAAAGGGGAAAGAGGGAAAAAGGGGAAAGAAGGGAAGAAAGTGAGAGGCTGAGGGGGGGTGAGGAGGATGGGAGGAAGGGCTTGAAAGGCCTCGGGCTGCATTGTGCCTGGCTCTATCCATCTAAATAAAGGGACTGCCCTGACTTGTGTCACAGCTGGGTGAGGTTTTGTTGCCTTTTGGGTTTTATGCTATCCCCTCCTCCTGTTTGCTTCCCCTCCTCTCTCTCCCCCCCCCTTTCATCCAGACTACATCAAAGTGCCACTGCCTCCCTGGGGGCACAATGTCCCTTTTGTGGCCACCACCCAGGTGACCTTTTCTACCTCCTTATCCCCATTTATCCCCACACCCCTGGCAAAATAAACCCTGGTGGCAGCTGGGAGGGAAAGTGCCTTTGGGGATGGGGCAGCCGTGTCCCTTTCCACCCTCACTTGCCCTGGTGAGGGTTGGATGTCACCAGGGGCAGGAGCATGGGGGCATTATTAGGGGTGGCATATGCCTGGGGGTGGATCAGCCTGCCCAGCATCCTGCAGGGTGTGGAGAGAGCTTTGGCAGATTTGGCTCCAAAAGGGAGAGCTTCCTGATGCCCACATCTGCAGGAGGGAGGAGGGAGATCCAGGTTGGGCTGGAGTGACTGAGGGCACCCAGGAGTGGGTGCATGGGGCTTCCAGGAGTAAATATCCAGCCACAGCCCACACCAAGGGCACCTGCTGAGGGAAAAGCCCCACGTGTGCTGCAGCAAGAGCTTACCCACAGCTTAGCCCACGAGCCCACTTCCCTCCTGGCTTTTCTCCCCTTGATTTTGTTTCCCTTTGGTTGCTTTGGGTTTAACAACCCTTATTATTCCCCACTTGCTTTGGCAGAGCTCAGTCACCTGCTGGGGCTCTGGCCCTGCATGGAGGCTTCATCTCTGCTGCCAAGGATGGCAGGGCAACAGGATCCCTTCAAACAGTACCTCCACTCCTCTTTCCCCTTCTCAGAAGTCACCTGAGAGTCACCCCCTGTCCTGCCAGCCCCTTGTTTCCCTGCAGGCATCCAGGAGGTGCAGGACACCTCCCTTTCCCACTTACCAGACAGGGATGAGTCTGTCCCTAGGGAGCTGCTCCCTCCATCAGCATCAGCTGTGGTGTTGCTTGCAAGTGTTTCCCATGGGGTTATTTTTCTCCTAGAATAAGGTTGAAGCATCCTTTCCACTGGGCTCTCCACTGCCATATAATTTTTAAGGCTGGGATTTAGGAAGGATGCCCTGGAGCAGCACATGGTTCAGATCAGCCAGGCACAGGATTGCTGCTGTGGTCCTGTCCCTTGGGCTAAAGGTCTGTGTTAAATGGAGTCAGCCTTTTTCTACAGGGTCCTTAATAAGCCTCAAGATCTCCAGGGATGGATAACACCTGTGCCCTGAAGATTTTATGGTGTCATTTTCTTCTTGAAAAGCACAGAATCATAGATCATGCTGAGTTGGAAGGGACCCATCAGGATCATCAAGTCCAACTCCTGGCCCTGTGTAGGGCACCCCAAAAATCACACCATGTGCCTGAGAGCCACGATCAGTTCTCTGCTTTGAACTGGCTCCATCCACCTAAATATAGGGACTGCCCTGACTGGTGTCACAGCTGGGAGAGGTTTCCCAGCCCCCACCAGCCCAGCATGTGTCCCTGAGCAATCACAGATGTGTGGAGCGTTGTTGCAGTGCTCCAACTCTGAAATCCCAGGAAAAACCCTTATTCTGCATGTTTGGTGCTCTCAGGCCTTGACATTCACCAGGCTGTGCCTCTGCTGAGCTCTGCTCCAGCTGTGCCTGCTGGCTGCCCTGGAAAGGAAAGGCTGGGGTGGTCTCATGACCACCTCTTGTCCCCAAAGAAGATGGGGACATTAGAGGGGACCTGGATGGCTCATCCTGCTGAGCATCTGACTCCTATTTCTTCACTGTCTTAATTTATAAAGGGAGAGCTCAGGCCCATGAGCTGCCCCATATTGTCCAAAATGGAGAACTCTCCACCCCCAAAGTCCTTGTCTCCATGCGTTTCAGATCCTATTTTGGCTGCCCAGGGTGATACATTCAGATCCTAAATTAGCCTGTTATAATCTAAATTGAATTTAGACCCAGAAATCCCCTGCTTTCAGATGTTTCTGGTTACACAATAACCCTGGCTCTCCTTCTCAGAGGAGTGAAATGGCAGGATTTTGAAATTCCTTGTTGGTTCATGTTTGCATATAAATGCTGATTTTATCTTTTCTGTACACAAAGTAAACACAAAGCTGTTTTACAATCATGTTGCCGTTGAAACATGCACCCAGGATGGCAAAATAACCCTGACTTAGAGATGTTTCCAGGCTCAAGGACCATTCCTCCCTTCACACAAAGAAGCCGCCTGCTCCGAGCTGCCCATCCCACCCCCAGCCCAGCTCATCGGGCAGGTTTGGTAAGGCAGGAGAAAGATCCAGAAGTCAAAGAGAGGCAGTGGAGGTAAAAGATGTCTCTTCAAGGTTCTCCATGGAGGTGAAGTTTTCCAGAGGCCTCTGTGAGCTGTGGAGAGGGCTGGAAGTGCCCAGAGCCAGTGCAGCTGGGGAGGGATGGCACTCACTTTAGCTGGGACTTCCATCTCTTACCCTTTTTTTTCAGGTCTGGTTTACACAGGGAATGTAATTTGGGTTGAAATAGGGGCTTGAGGTAAGGCACATATTGAGGATTATAGAATTATATATATATATGTGTATAGTTATAGAGTTCTCTGAGTGGGAACACTGATGCAAAAACATGGAAGGAGGAAATGCAGTCCTGGACAGGAGCAAAGAAAAAGGGAGAAGTGCTGCTGGGAGGAGGTAACTGACACTGAATCAGTTAATTCAGCATAGTTCCTCAATCACAGAGCCCTACCTGGAGATCACAGGTGGTTGTACTTAAAAAATGTCCATGTCCCCAAGCCTGACTGCCTTAGTGATGGAAGAAATATTATAAAATCAAAGAGAACCACACTTTCCTATTATTTCTCCTCTCTCAGGGGTTGTTGCAGAAACTCCATTTGAAAGGCAACAGCCTCTGGTGAAAGAGGTGCTCCTGGGTGCCATGGGAGAGGATAAAAATCCAGCCCAAATATCTTGCTTCAGCCATCTAAGAATGTGGTGTCTACTTCAAGTTAGTCATTTGACGAGTCATCTGCTTTAATAGCCCACGAAGACAGAGGCATTTTCTGAGAGCTATTCATTCTGCTTGCTGTAGGATGACTGTTCCACATGGGATCTACTGCCCCTGGGTGATGCTTGTCCCTGCTGATGGCTGTAGGTGGGTCTGTGGTGAGTTTATGCATCAGCTGTAGCCAGCTCTAGGTGGTCAGGGGTAAATGAGTTGCCTCCTGCCCTATATACCTGAAGCACCTCCCCCCATTCAAGAAGTCATCTCTGAAATGCCAACTATTCAGCCCAAAGTTCATCCAAGTCCAGGATGCTGTAGCTTTCTGTGGCCTTTGTGTTGTGTCTATGGTAACACATCGAAGGAAGGAGGAGAAATTTTGTTGCTGGTGGTTATATTTGATCCACAACATGGACCAGACAGAAAAAACCCACAATTTCATCCACTGGCCATCAAGCCTTCATCCTTAAATGGCATTAAATAAATCCAGCAATAGCTGGGTAATGAGTTCTTCATGTCCCAGCAGTCATATGGGATTCAAATGCCTTTGGCATTGCAAGAACAAAACCTAAAACCATCAGACAGCTTGTGTGAAAGTGAACTTGTGGGGTATTTCTGTTAGAAACTGTGCTTTCCTTCTCATTGCTTTGGACAAGAGGCTGAGAAGAAGAACTGCTGATATTCTTGAGGCTCCAGCTCCCATGGCTGGGACCAGGGACTTCAGGAGGTGAAAGGAAGAAGACAACTGAGAAATGTCACATCAGAGAGTGACACGAGATGTCCTGCAGCCAAGCCAGGACAAATGGGACAAGTAAATCATCTCAAGCCTCCTAGTACAGGTCACACCTCTGCAGTGGAAATCACAGCTAATTTCTGTCCATCAGCAGATCTCCTTGCAGCCTGTCAAGCCCTGCTCCAAGCCCTTGCTCTCATTTGCAGCCAAGTAGCTAATGCTGATGCAAATTTCAGTACTGCAGGCAGAGCCTCAGCTTGCCTCGAAATGTGGACACCAGCTAGGACCAGAATGCAAGGGAAATGATCTCAAATTGTCAGGAATGGCAGAAAATTCACATGCCAGTGTCCCAGCTCTAAGTGGAGTCACTCACCCAACACCAGCACCTCGAGGGACCTCACTAGGGTGGCTTTTACTGCCTTTAGAATCCTCAGACAAATTTCAGTCCATGAAGAAGATGGAAGCTTTTTAAACAGACCTGGGGCTCTGACACAAGCCCACCCTTATTCTGATCCCTCCCTGAAAGTCATCGGGGAATTTTAAAGGGCTGGAGAGACCTCCCCTCTGCTTCTGCCCTTTGTACTGCAGGAGGTGATGGCTACACCACACAGTGAGGGAAGGGAGAGATACACTCTGCTTTCAAAGCAAATAAATATATATAATATCATATATATTTTCTGTAGGTGAGCAGCTGGGACAGCTGTCTGACAAACTGGTGGGTGTCACTGCCCCCATCCTGGTACCTTCTCCCTGTCCTCCCCCCCCTCTGGAGCTCCTGCCTTCACCTCCAGCTTCTCTGGGCAGTGATTAATGGTGTCCATCAATCAGGCACCCTGCAATGAATGGGGCAGGCAGTTTGCCATTAACCTTGGGGCACCTTGTCCCCTTGTTCCCCCCCCCCCCCCCGGGCCATCCATCCCCCTCCGGAGCCCCCCCGCTGAGATTATCGGGTGAAATCAAGCGCTATGCGTGTCTACCGGGCTGGGGAGAACGGGTCTCCTGCTCTTTTCATATTGAAATGGTGAGGTCTCAAGGAGGCCTTTGAAGTCTGTCCTGCCAGGGTAAAAAAAAAAAAAAAAAAAAAAAAAAGAAAAAATTAAAACACCCCAAAGAACAAAAAAACCCGAAACTCCGCCCTTTTCCTTCAATAACGCAGAAGGGAACCAGACTTGGGACAGCTGAGGTTGGTGGCAAGAGAGGTGTCAAAAGGAGGCAGCTTGCTTTCCTTGTGCAGGATTTGCACCTATCCTTTGATTTGCAAAGGAGTAAGTGTAAAATTATGGAGCAATTATCCCAGGGGACAGAGTTTCACTTGACCTCTCCCTGCTTTCCCTCCTGTCTGGGTGGTACCAGGAGACCCTGGACCTGTCAGTGCTGCAGGACTGAAAATAACAGCACTTGAGTTCAAGAAATCACAGCGGTGATTTCTCAGTTTATGACCACACCATTTCAGGGCTTCAGCTGAGACTGTGGTGACAGCTCAGGGCTGGGGTTGGCATTTTTGGGGTGAGCACCCAATGGGTCACCCTGGGTCAGCACCTTCAGCAGAGATCAACCCAGCGTTTGTAATCCCAGGAGGGAAACTCTGGGTGGAGAGATGCTCTGGCAGGTGGGATGTGCTTCTCCTTTCCCTCCTTGGCCTCCCTCATTTGCTTATAATCACCCAGAGGCTTTGTTGGTAGGAAATAAAGCTGCATGTTCTCCCATTAGAGGCTCTTGGGGCCTTTTTTGGTCTTCTCCCTGGTTGATAAGTATGCAAATTAACAAACGAACTGCAATTAATAGCCAAATCCCTTGCAAGAAACAAGCCTCCTGCTTGAGTGTCTCTGAATGGGATTTTACCAAATATTTGTCACTTATTTGAATGGACATTCTGAACATTTGGAGCTGTTGTATAGGTACAGACATAGATACACAGACAGATATATACATGCAGACCTGTGTGCATGCAAATGCTTCTGCACCCAGTTGCTGTTCTCATGCTCAGGAAGGGGAGGACTCACTTTGCTGGTGCAGTTTGGGGGAGCCACTTGGGTTGGCATCAGTTTTGGGGGACTGTCCCCAGCATCAGGCAGCTTCACACACTCTTCTTTGGCCACCCCATCCCTCCTCCCCCTGGATCCTGGGTGCTTCAAGGGTGCTGTGGGGCTGCCTCTTGCAGGCAAGTGCTGGGGGGGGCCCAAGGAGCTTGCTAAAGAGGCTGGAAAATCTCTTGCCCTCAGCTCCCAGAGAGGTGGGGCGAGGCAGAGAGAGTCCAGAGCTATTAAGATCTCCCTTCAAATGATATTAAATAATACTTTGCTGCTGCAGCACGACAGGTGTGGAGGTGCAGGCAGGTAAACACAGCCTGGAGCAGGGCAGCCTGCCAAGTCTGTTTCCTTACATAAATCTCTCCACTTCAAGGTACGCAATTAATCCCGGCTCCAGCCTCTGTTCACCACAGACCTTCTTTGTACACATGATGTATTAATCACCAGGTAGGACTTCTGCACCTCTGCTATCATTCCTGCTTTGCAAGCTGCTGGAAAAAAAAAAAAAGAAACCACTCGACCTTTAGGACCCACAGAGACCCAAGGACATGGTGGCAGAGGTGGGCTGGTGATGGCATTTCACACCAGGCAGCCAGAGGATGGGTGTGCAGGATGCATGTGTGGCTGTGCCTACTTCTCAGGTTCTGCAGCCCACCTGATGCTGGTTTTGCCAGCAGATCCCCCCATTCCACTTTTCCTGGGGATGATGGGTATTAATCAGTAACAGATCCCCAGTCTGAGTTTTACAGGGGTGATTACAAAAAGCTGTCATTAAAAAGCCAGGAGGACAGCAGATCACCATCAGGAAGGCAAGAGCCTGCTTGTACCTCTGCATCCCTGGTGTACAAGGAGAGCCCCAGCTCTGTCTCCTGCATCTCAATGGAGGGATGGGGTATGGATGGCAGATCTGTGGCACCTGCCCCCAGCACCCCACCCATCCCCAAAACCCCTATCCTAGCCCCATTTTGGCAAGCCCAAACTCTTCATGCTTCCCAGGGTGAGCTCTGCTGGGAAACACATCCAGGGTCACTTCAGTGTCCAGCCCAGCATGGCCAGGCAGCTCTCTGTTTTCCCTTAAATTCCCCATTTTGCTTTCCATGGTGCACACTGTGCATGTTTTACATCCCTTCTTGAAGAGGAACAAAAAGGACAAAAAGCCTGGGAATTACAGACTTGCCTGGATCCTGCTGGCCCTTCTAGTCTGTGTTTGCCCAAGAAACCCTTTAGTGGTTCAGGGCATTTCTTGGAGGTGCAAAGCACCAGGGCTATGGCAGGATGAGGCCAAGAGGGAGACTCCTGAGTGCCAGCCTTGCTTCCCTGTTTGTCCTGCCACCCTTCCAACCATCCCTCTGCTCTCCTGCCCTTTGTTACTTCCCTCCCTTAGGAAGGAGCCCAGGACCTTGAATTTACCTGGGTGTTTTCTTGCAGGTAGAGCCCTAGAAACCTTCCCTGACTAGAAACATTCCCTGGCAATGACTGCAGTTGGATTGGGTCAGTGGGGTTTGGGGGGAATTTGGGAGGGATCTGGGGGGGGGAAGGAAGGAAGAGGGGGACCAGATGGCTGGGGTGGTTTGGCATGTAGCCAGAGCTCTCCTATCTCCAAGGCCTTGTGAAGGTTACAGATGTGCTTCTTCACTGAGATTGGAGCCCCGGGCAGGCAAATGCTCCCCCTGCTCCTGGTCCCTGTCTGCCCCATCTGCTGGCAAGGGGTGAAGGGCTGAGCCTTCAGCCACCCTGATAAGTGGGGTGGGAGGGAGCTGTGAGCAAGGCTGGAGCTCCTCCTGTGCTTCCAGCCCTCTCAGCTTGGCATTTGGAGTGGCCAGTGTGATGTCCCCAGCCAGGAATACATTTGCATGGGGTACCAGGCTGGAAGGCACCTTTCTGTGGAGACTTGACCCAAATGTCCCTCAGAAACCTAACTGTGAGCTCAGGGCCAGGAGTAGGCACCTAAAGCTTGTGGGTCCCCAGCTACACCTGAAGTTTTTTTGGATGTCACCAGCCAGTGTCTGGTTTGTCCTCGGGAGTCTCTGGACCCTGCAGGTATCCCCCCACCTCCTGACCCTGCAGTGCCCCTCTATAGCACTTTGTGCCTTTGGGGAACCATCCATGGTGTACAAACATTTATGCTCTGTTCCAGGGGGCTGCCAGCTTCTCACTTGAAGCAAGCCCACAACAACCCCATGCAGCTACAGGCTGGGCACAGAGTAGTTGGAGAACAGGCAGACAGAGAGGGAGCTGGGAGTCTGGATTGCCAGGAAGCTGAACATGAGCCAGCAGTGTGCCCAGGTAGCCAAGAAGGCCAATGGCATCCTGGCCTGGATCAGGAACAGCGTGGCCAGCAGGTCCAGGGAAGGGATTCTGCCCCTGTGCTCAGCTCTGGTGAGGCCACAGCTTGAGTCCTGTGTCCAGTTCTGGGCCCCTCAGCTCAGGAAGGAGATTGAGGTCCTGGAGCAGGTCCAGAGAAGAGCAAGGAGGCTGTGAAGGGATCCAGCAGAATTCCTGTGAGGAGAGGCTGAGGGAGCTGGGGGTGTTGAGGCTGGAGAAGAGGAGGCTCAGGGGAGACCTCATCACTCTCTCCAACTCCCTGAAAGGAGGTTGGAGCCAGGGGGGGGTTGGGCTCTTTTCCCAGGCAACTCTCAGCAAGACAAGAGGGCAGGGTCTCAAGTTGTGCCAGGGGAGGTTTAGGTTGGAGATTAGAAAGAATTTCTTTGTGGAGAGGGTGATCAGGCATTGGAATGGGCTGCCCAGGGAAGTAGTGGATTCTCCGTGTCTGGAGATATTTCAAAAGAGCCTGGATGTGGCACTGAGTGCCATGGGCTGGGAACCACGGGGGGAGTGGATCAAGGGTTGGACTTGATGATCTCTGAGGTCCCTTCCAACCCAGCCAATTCTATGATTCTATGAAGGAGTCGTTTTTATGAGCCTCTTTCTAAGCCTGCTCTCCTGCTTCCCACTTCTTGTTTCCCTTTGGCTCTAATGCTCATCCCTGGATGGACTCAGCCGCTATTCCCAGGAAGGTAAAGGTAGCAACCAGGCTTCTCTGGGTATTTCCCTCTCAGGTGAGAGGCAGGCTGCAAGATGGTGGCTCCAAAGTAGAAGCTTGAGTGAGAGAAGAGACCTTCCCAAGGGCCCAGCCCAGCCACGGGGGGCAAGGCTTGGTGTGAAAGCAAAGCACCAACCAAGTAGCCACTCAGCCCAAGATAAAGCTGCTGAGGACTGGCATTAATTAAACGAGGAGAACGTTTTTGTTTCGGCATGCTTATTAATTATGATGATGACTATTCCCAGTTTACATTGCAGTTAATGCCTACAGCTCTGAATTAGCAGCTCGGAGTCACTGGGCTGTCCAGTGAGCAAGCACCCAGGTGGGCAGAGTCCCTGCCCTCAAGAGCTTACCCACAAAAGCACTGTGAGCTTGACACAGATTTTCATCTCTGATCCTGACAAACCACCCACAAACTCTTCTTTACACCTCAGAGTACACCCAAAACACCCTATTTTAAGCAGCAGGGGACAGGGATATGTCCTTAGGGCCATACTGGACCACTTCTGTCATGGCCAGTGGGGACTCAGGTGTGGGAAAGCAGCAGAGCTCAGTGAATGGGTGGGAATGAGGTCCAGACAGGACACTGAGTCACCACATCACCTCGAGCTGCCAGAGTCCCTAAGCACCAAAGGGCTCCTCTCCTCAATGCAATGTTTTTTTCTCCTCAGGCTATTTTTCACTGGGTTGTGATGCAGAGGCCACAGAGAGGGTGAAGCAGAGGGGTGAAAAATTACAAAAGAAAAAAGAGAAAAAAACCCAAAACCAACAACAACAAAGAAGCATGACCTTCTAGGCCCTGTAAGTATTGCAAAGCTTGAGAGACATTTGTCTTCCACCCGTGAAGACTTTTCTCTTTCCAAACTGAAACAGGAGCAAAAAGTGGGGGTGGATATGAGGGCAACACAGCAGTGTGGGCAGAATCCTCTGCAGTGCCTTGGAACCACTGGTTCCCAGCCAGGACAGGGTGCAGATGGGCAAGGGGTGATGTGCATCCCTTGCAGGGCAGGAGGAATCCAGGGGATGAGCCAGTGGAGCCCCACAGCCTGTAGCTTGTAACCCTGAGCAATGGCAAGGGGTGGCAGCTCCTGCAGCCTCTGGGGGTTGAAATAACAATCCTGGAGCTTGGGAGATGGCAGAGGCCAGAGCTCCTGCTTGCTGCTCTCTAATTTCCTGGGCATTACTAATGAAATTGGTGGTGGTTCCTTTCCAGCTGCCATCCAGCATCCCTGCAAAGGAAGGTAAACCCTTGTCTGGGACACTTCAGCCCCTGTTGAATGGCAAAGCTCCTGCACTTCTGACCACTTCTTCCCCTGTCTCTCAGTTTCCCAATGAGTTGCTGCAATTTAAAAAGCAGGCAATGGCCTTCATGGTGTGCCCAGGACAGCAGAAGGACCTGGAGGGTGCTGGCACTGGAGCTAGGCAAGCATCTGCAAATCCTGCTGCTGCTGCCCTCTCTGGGGGGCTGTCAGGATGCTCCCCACCTTGCTCTTCTCTCCTAGGGAAAGCCCTCCTGTCCCAGGATGTCTTTGTCCCACAGGGTCCCACCTTCCCCTTCAACTCAGTCTTCAAATCAGACCAGGGAGGAAGCAGCCTGTACCTTTTGGCCCTCCTGAATAGATAACTGACAAGACTTGGACAACTTGTGAGGTAGTCTTGAAAAAAAAAAGCCTGAAAATAGGAATTTTCCTGATTTTTGATGATGTTTATTTAATTTAAGGCTAGGAAGGAGAAAACAGTTATCCCTGTGCCCTGGATTTTGGACAACACCTTTGCAATTGGGGCACAGCTGGGGAAGGAAGGGGCACAGATACCCTTAGCTGAGATCTACAGAGGCTGGGACCAGGAAGCAGCCCCTGGGGCCTCTGGGCATAGTGCTGCAGAGCATCTCTGAGCTTATTGTGCATCATTGCATCCCCAGATGGGACAGAGCTGATCCCAGTAAGGGGAGCACCCTCTGGATCCCGGGTATTAGTTAGGAACCTCAGGAGCAAGCATGGAATAAGAGTACACACACCCTCTCTCTTCTTCATCTCCCCTTGTCATGCTAATGAAGAATTAGTTTTCCCTTTTGAAGTCTCCAGCCCCAAATAAGCTTCCTCCTCACTTTGTCCCCTCTCTCCTGCCACCTGAGCTTTTCCAGCTGGGCTCTCCATCCCTGCCCGGGAGCTGGAAGATCTCTGCCTCCTTTTCCCTGCCTCCTTTGCCTGCTATCAGGTTCAACCTGTTCAATTAGTGGTGCCCCAGGCGCTGCGGGTTCCAGCTTTCTCTTTCTGCTTCATTTAATTGGAACACACGCACTTCTCCCTCCCTCCCTCCCTCCTCCTCCTCCCTGCTGGCTTCGAGGCCCCGGGCTCTGTGCTGTGAAAGGCACAAGGCAGGGCATCACTTACACACCTGGAATCTGTTGCAACAAGCCCAGCAGCCTTTTACAAGGAAGTCTTGGGCCCAGACAATGAGTTAGAAAGTCCTTTGCAGAGCTGCCTTTCTCGGGTTAAACAAATGCACAGCTAAAAAACATCCACTGATTTCCATTGCTCCTGGGGGGACTGGGGTTTTGCTCTGCTTTCTTTTTTTTTTTTTTTTTTTTTTTTTTTTTTTTTTTTTTTTTTTTGGAGGAGGGGGTTAATACTCCCATGCACACACATAGAGCTAGCCAGCCATGGATGTACTCTAACAACATTTGCACCCAGGGAAGGATTAGATGGAACTGCTTGCTAGCTTTTTTTTTTCCTTTTTTTTTTTTTCTTCCTGATTTCAAAAGGTAAACAGTATTAAAACACTTCAGTTGCTTGCCTGGTTGTGGAGAGCCTTGTAACAGGCATCTCTCTTGCCCCATCATGGCACTGGCATGGAGATACCTGAAGAAGAAGACGCAGGGACTTAGGGACTTACCCAAGTGTTCTACCCCAGGACTACAGCTCCACCTATGGAGTGCAGCCTGGAGCATCCCTATGCTCCTGCCAAGGGTGGGGGGAGCTCCCTGGAAAAACCTTGCAATAGCAACAGCTTCTTCGGCCTGAAAACACCTGCCCTGAGACCCATGCAAATACACAAGCAGAGGGATGCCCACATTATTAGAGATTTTATGCACCTCTGCTGAAATTGCTGGCCAGAGAAGCAGACCTTATGCTGTGGGCATGGTCCAAGGTCCCATTGCACTGTCCCACAGGAGAAGAGTGAGTCTTGCTGTTTCCCTCTGTGTGTGCATGTGGGCAGCACTATCAGAGCTGGCATTGCTGCTCCTCTGCCCTGCTTTGAGCACCTGAGGAGGTGGGAGCTGGGACGTGGCAGCCTTGTTGGTCTCATTTCCAGAGGTTTTAGCTGCCTTCCTCAATGAGGACCAGCAGCCTGCTCTGAATGGGGACCTCTCTGCTCAGCAAAAAATAGCTCTGCAGTGCAGCCAAGCCTGTTTCAAACCCCAGCTCTGTGCAAGGAGGGAGGGAGGACTGCAAGAGTAAAGCTACATGAACAAAGAGAAGCATCCCTGCCTCTGGCATGAGGAGGGCTGGATGCTGTGCCTGGGTGCAGTGTGTTGAGCAGCACAGCTCAGGCAGGGGTGGGTGGAAGCTTGGAGTGAGCAACAGGACCTGACAAGCAGCATGCTGCTGCTGGGGGCTTGGCTCTGCTGAAGGGGTGTTCAGAGGCACTAAGGCTGAAAAGAGTGACTGTGAGCATCTGAGCCATGCAGTAATGCCCCCCAAAGGCATACCACACCTTGCTGTGGGACAAGCAAGAGATGGAGCTAAGGGCTAAAAATAAAATAACCTGACCCATGGAACTGCATGTTCAAGTGCTCAGCAGCAGGAAGGAACTGGGGCTTCAGGAGATGCTGGTGGCTCAAGGCCTCTTTCCCTTTGCCTGGAAGCCTGGCTGAGTGGATGAGGCACTTGCAGCTCTCTGGGCAGCTCTTTCCTGGCTGCCTGAACTGCTGGCTCCCCAGTGCCTGCCTGGCTGGAATATTTCTTCTGTGATAAACCTGTCAGAGATGTTGAACCCAGTTCAGCAATGTAAATGGGACAAGAAGTTACCAAAATCACCACAGTCAGACCCCTGTGTGGGCTGCTGGGCCAGGAGCAACAGCAGCAGCAGAGACAACAATGTGACCATAATGAAGTGACAGAAAGTCACTGGGATTGTAATTCTGAGATGAAGATTTAATCATCTCTCTTACTAAAGACCCAGCTGGAAATACCAGTCTGTGTAAATCTCTTCTCCACCACCACTACACCCAGCTTCCAGATCCCATGGTGGCCACAGACTGCAAAGCTTGTGGGCCTCATTTTGTGCTGAGCACTTTCTCTGTGTGGCTTCTTCATGCCTTGGGAACTTATTCTGCCATGTGCCATTTTTTTCTCCTGCTGATCAACCTAAATAGTCATTTGTTTGCCTCTTTTACAGGCAGAGAAATATTTGGCAGGGCTGCACTGCTACAACAGTTTATCCAGAGCATCCCACAGTGCTTACCAAAACTCAGAGACTGGGTGGAGGAAGAGTTCAGTCCAGTGACCTCTGCTTGGGAGCCCGGAGGAGGAGCTGGGTGGATGCAGGTGCCATTCAAGGTCACCTGCTCCCTGTGACTGGGTGCTAGTGATGCTCACTCAGCATTTTGAGGCAGACTCCTTCAGATGGGGAGCTGCTGGAAGCCCCCCCTCTGCAATGCAGGGAGGAACATGGGCTGCTGCAGAGCCAGCTCCAGGAGAGGAGAGGAGAGGAGAGGAGAGGAGAGGAGAGGAGAGGAGAGGAGAGGAGAGGAGAGGAGAGGAGAGGAGAGGAGAGGAGAGGAGAGGAGAGGAGAGGAGAGGAGAGGAGAGGAGAGGAGAGGAGAGGAGAGGAGAGGAGAGGAGAGGAGAGGAGAGGAGAGGAGAGGAGAGGAGAGGAGAGGCAGCTTGGGCACACGGCCGTCAAGAGGAGAGGGGTGGAAGGATTCCGGCGGGAGAGGTTGGGGACCCGCAGGGATACGGAGGGGCTGGGGAGCAGCCCCTTTCACATGAAAGCGCCTTTTGAGATGGAAATGGCGGGGTCAGCAACAGCCCTTGGACAATGACCCCCTTTGCTTCGCTCCCTGCCAACCACAAAGAGATGGGAGAAGGCTGCCGGGGGAGCCTCTCTGCTGTCCCCCGGCCCGGGGCAGAACGCAGGACCGAACCCTGCTTCGCTTCGCAGGCAGTAGCCGGGCTTGTCGCCCAGGGCCCGCGGGGCACGAAAACTGTCTGGAAGAATGCTAACAGGATGGGGAAGGGGGGGGAGGATGGAGGGGGAGGAGGGAAACTGGAGGGGAAAAAAAAAATAGGGAGGGAGGGAAAAGCCAAAAGATTTCAACACAAATAATCTTCAAGGAGTGTTCTGTAAACAAAACGGAGGGCATTGTGCCAGGAGCACCTGCCTCTCTGCATTGACATTAATTGTCTGGGGAAGGAGAAATAGCAAAAATAAAAAAGAAAAAAAGAAAAAAAAACTCAACAAAACACACACACAAAAATTCCTCTGCCGTGTGTGCAGCCGTGTGCCCGCACCCCGGGGGGCTGCAGGGCAGGGCTGCAGGGGAGGATGCGGAGCTGGGTGGGGGGCACTCAATCGAATCTGTGGGTGCTGCCACAACATCCTTGGGTGCCAGCCCTGCATCCTCCCTGCCTTCTCCCTACAGCTTCCCAGCTGGGTGATGCATGAGGACCTCAACGCTTCCTAAAGCTGGTGTCGATTTAATTTAACCCCCTCAGCATCTTGTACCACGCTCGGGTCCCGCTATTGTTTTCTCCCCGTGTACCGTGTGTAATCCCTTGCCGGATGCTGCCAGGCTCCTGACCTCGTGGCTCTCCTGCATCGCCGAGTTCCTTGGGCACAAGTTTTGTCCTGTTCTGAGGGTGGGTATAAAAAAAGCTGGAAGGCTCCTGCACCCACACAAGCAGTGGAGAAGGATTACACCGTGCACGAACAAGTCTCTAATCATCCCTTTTGGCAATCTCCCGGTGAGCCACCTCCCCCCTTCCAGCCGGGAGTTACTCTCCGGGTCTCAGCTGTGTGACATTTGTCGGCAAGAAGCAGCAGCACTTGCAGGGGATTGGGGTGGATGATGCCATGGCAGTTTTTGTGTTATTTATGTCCCCTTTTCCAGCCCCAAACCTGTGCCCACCTTGGGCTTCCTGCCTCTCATGAGAGTGGCTCCAGGGACCAAAAGCTTTGACACGCTGGTATTTTAGCTTGAGACACTGGCTCAGTATTTTAAGTTGAGACACCAAGAGCACTGGGTTTGCACAGAACCTCCAAGCAACAGTAATCTGGGAGCTGCTTCTTCCCTTTTAGCCTCGAAGTACACGAAGGCACAGGGGGTTATGTGATAGCAGTTAAGGATGTGGGTGGCTGGACATGATAGAAATGCAGATGGAGCAGAGGGCTGAATCCTTGTCCGGTTCTTGGAGTGTAACTGAGGCCACCAGAGCTGCCCCCAGGGCACCTCTTGTCTCTCTGTTTACACAAATTTCACTTGCCTGAAGCACACAGCAGGCCCAGGCAAAGCAATTGAGAAATCATCTGCTGGTGCCGATGGATTTGTTAGCCAGTGTGAAGGGTACATTGGTTTCATCTGGGCACTGTGAGGCTGCTTACAACTTGCTAAAGAGCTTTCCTTGGCTATCCCATGCAAAAATCTTCCTACAGATTCAGCTAAAGCCAGTGAAGGGCCAGCAGCTGACACGTTTGCTGCTCTGCCTTGGGAGCTGGACTGCATGATGAATTTTGCTCAATTTCCATGAAACAGCAGATCTGAAAGCTGCTTTTGCTCACCTTATGCATGCACAGGAGGGCTAGGTAGCCTGTGTCACTGGAGGTGTCTATCTGTCCAAAAAGTCTGGTTTGTCAACACAACCTAAAAAAAAAAACCCAACCAAACAACCAAGGCACTGTGATGTGGAGCAGTTCTTGAAGTGTTTCCCTGGGGGAGGGAAATCTACAGCAAAGTTGTATTTGTGGTGGCATCACTCGCTGTAAAGGAGGGTTACGTGGGAACAGGGAACAATGCAGTACTCTTGGTGTTACATTAGTCCGAGGTTTTGGCTTTGATCAGGGTCTCCAAAGATGGATGAGAGCTGCTGGAGCAAAGTCAGATGTCTCCTGCCCCTTGCTTCAAAATAAAGTCTTGCTATTTTATGCTCAAGCTTTCTGTTTTCCTCCTCTTTATAGTCACCCATCCTTACTTAGCACCCTCACTTTCCTCACCTGCTCCTCAGACTGCCTTAACTTTTTTTCCCCTCCCTCCTAATGCCTTTCACTGAAGATCTTAAAAGCCCCTCTCCCCATCATTCAGGGGTGGCCATCCCATGCCATACTCTGGTGCTAGCTGCACCCTAATCAGCTGCATCTCCCCAAGCAGACATCACTCTCCAGATTTCAGCAGAGCAAAAGGATGGGGAAACCCGAGGGTGGGGTGGGGGGCAGTTAGGGAAGTAGCCTCTTTGCCAATGCCTCTTTGCCCCCCCCAGCCCGCTTGCTCCCAGTTTAACCATTAACAGGCTGGCTGGCCCTGCTGAGACAATGGTCTGTTTGTTTAGTGCTGAGGGAGCTCCTATCGGGGGCCTGGCAGATTTATCAAAGCAAAGTGATTAGCTCTATTACAGAAGGGATTTGTGTAAACAAAAAGACAGGTGCAAAGAGACGATTCCAGCTGGCAAGGGCCTCACAGAGCTTGAAGCATTTCGGTGGCAACAAAACTTCTTCCAGGAAACAAGAGTCAGGCCAGAGAGAACCTGTGTGTTCTGAACTTACTTGGCTGGCCCTCCTGATCACTGGGCCTCCCAGCCACTCATCCTCCCTGGATCAGGTGAGGGGGATGTGGGCTTTGGTGTCCCTTCAACCCCTCCCTGCTATCCCAAGTTTGCAGGTGTCTCACAGGATCACAGAATGTTCAGGTTGGAAGAGACCTCCAAGCTCATCCAGCCCAACCTTTGACCAACACCATAATCTAACTACTAACCCTGTCCTTAAGGACCAGGTCCAAACACCTTTTAAATGCCTCCAGGAATGGTGATTCCACCACTGTCCTGGGCCATTCCAATGCCTAACAACCCTCAGTGAAAAAATGTTTCCTAACATCCATCCTAAAGTCTCAAATAGGTCCCCTCTGTCCTGGGTGGGAGGAGGATGGGTTGCAATGCTGGTGCTTGGTAGTGTAAGCTCTCCCTCAGGGATGTTCCAGTTGTCACCCCTGAGACATATGAGGAACTCCACTTCTTAGTGGGAAGGCTAAACCCCCCCTCACTGTCCCAGCCATCTTCCTTCCTTTATCTGGGGAGGTTGTCTCCACCTTCACCCCAGCTGGGTCTGGCTGGAGTGATGCTGGACCCCTACTGTCCCACCAACCATCAGCAAAAATGTCTGGCATTTTCCTCAGTGTGGCATGTGACAAGGATGATGCCAACCTCTGCAAGCTAGGATGAAGGCTGAACTCCAAAAATGCACCAGTCTTGACAATCTTGAGAGCTTTCTGTGGAAACACAAGTGGGAAGCCCTATTGGCAGCATGAATACTGGAAGCTGCTAGTTCAGAATATCTACCTACCATTCCACTGCATGTATTAATTCACCAAAATGACTGCTCTGAAATTATTATTCAGTTTAAACTGCCCCAAGACCAGAATAAGTGTGCTTTTTATCCCCATTGCCAAAGTGGATAAAGCTTCCTAAGAAGGAACACTTCAAAGAAGAGCACACAGTTCTCCCAGGTCAGCTCTTCAGAGCATCACTGAGCAGGAGCTGAAGTTTGGATTGTGAAAGGTTTTGTGTGTGAAAAAAAAAACAAAGGAAGAGGAGGAACCCCACCATGGGCTGAGTTTCTGCTTCTTTGATTTGAAATCTTATCAAATCTGACCTAGGAATGATTCAGAAAAGAGAACTTTGTCCCCCCCAGCTGCAGTTCCTTGTCACAGCAGAAGACTTCTAACATGACCCTGTAATTTTTTTCTTCTGCAATCATCTTTTCTAGAATATTATAAACCCTTTCTGCTTCCCATGCTACCTGTGCCCTGAAGGTTCTCTTCAAAGGAGATGTTCTGCTGCTATATTTTTTTTACTGAGTGTAACATGGATGAAAATGTTTCTTCAAATGTTATTCAGGCTAAGTATGTACTGGCAATGCTGACTGAAGGCTGTGTTTGCCAGGGAAAGGCTTCAGCAGCTTGATTAAGCTGGTTGGGAGATGAAAACCTGTCTCCAAAGAGGTGAGGCAGCTGTATTATAAATGTGCTCAAGCCCTCCTAGTGGGACAGGTTCAGGAAGGTCCCTGTGTGGTTGCTCTGGTGAAAATCCCAGCCTTCCAGGGGATTCCTGAGACCTCTTTGCACCAAAAGTCTGCAAGAAATGTTCCACACTACACCACCAATCTACTGCATATGACCTTTGGGACTTTGTCCCACCTTGCTTGGCTTTCTTTTTATACTAATCATGGAATGGTTGGGGTGGAAGGGACCTCTAAAGGTCATCTAGTCCCGCCTCCAAGATTGGGTTGATCTCAGTTTGCAAAGTAGCTGGAGAACTTTGGGAGAGCATCCTCTCTAAAGAGACTTCCTGAGCTATTGCTGGCAGCTGGCCTCCCTCAGAGCTGCATTCTTCAGCTGGTTGGAGGTAGCATTTATCACCAAAGGGAGCTATAAAATAAAGCCCTGGGGCTGCAGTTTCAAAAAAAACCAAACCAAACCAAAAAAACAGCAAAAACAGGTGTCTCAATTGTGGTCACAAGATATGCACATCCAAGAAGAGAGCTGTGCAGCAAGCACTGGGTCCTGAGCACACACTGCCTGCATGGCTTGAGCAGGACAAGTTTTAACTGCCCAAAGACTGAGGTCACTTCAAGTTGTCCCTTCAGTGTCCATCTTATCTCTGAAATGTGCAACTTTTGCTGAATGTTACTTTAAAACCCCACCTAATGGCTCTCTCTCTGCTTCTGTGTCCTTGTTGCACTTGCTGCATGGATGACTTGAATTTTTGGGTCCCTGGATGAGAACATTCATCATTTGTGCACTTTTTCCCCCTAAATGGGGGACTTACACCTTGCTCCTCCTAACCCCTTGCTCCATGCACCTCTGCTTATGGGCTGTGTGGGACTCATAGTGGCACTGATGGTAACACCAGTGCCCAAACAGGGCCCAGCATGTAATTCCCCTCTCTTGGGTCTGCAGTGATGCCTTTTGTACCTTTCCTTCTAACATGCTAATATTGTTTCACCACCCTAGAGTGTTCATGTCCTCTCTCCTCCCTTCTCACCTTTCTGGTTTCTGACCATTTGCTGACTATATTTTTCTGACCATTATGTTGCTTGTATCAGCTGAAAACTAAATGGAGAGTAAAGATTGAGGGGAGAGACATCAGAGATTCAGGCAGTGAGAGCAGAGCTGGTGTCAAACCAAAGCATGACCTAAGAAAGGCCACGGTGCTCCTGCTTTTCACCCAGCAAACAAGCCTCTCTCTGCCTTATAGCTAAAATCTTTCTTGTGGAAGTGTTTCTGTTTTACCAGTGTCACATAATTCACATCAAGAAAGAGGAGAGGGTCAGCTCCTCTTTGTTGTGGTGCTGGATAGCTGGTCAAAACAGAAAGCTCAGAGGCTCTGCTCTTGCATCACCCTTCAAGGAGCAGAGCATATTTCACTCACTTAATGTGAAAGCATCAGTTCTTTTTTGCATTCAAGTGGCAAAAGAGATCCACCAGTGTGACAGAATTATCTGAGGGATCTTCATTTATTCCTCTCCCCCAAGGGTCACACAATGGACATACATGAGAGTGGAAAGAAAACCAGGCTCATGAAAATTCATGCAATTATTTCTTGGCAAGTCATCACTACCATTTTGCTTTTTGGTGAGGGAGAGGTAGAAATGCTGTTAGCTGGGCAGAGCCCCTGTGAACCTGGGCTGCCAGCTGCCTTTCATGGAGCACCAAATTGTCTGAGCACCACATGCAGCAGTGAAAAAATGGCATAAATGGTAAACCTGTGATTTCCCCATGTCTGCACCCCTTTGCCAAGGAGGTCAGTCAAAGTCTTGCACCATCAGTCAAAATCTTTAGTTTGCAGAAAGGCAGGAAGTGGAAAGGAGGAGAAGGCAAATGAGATGCTCTCTCTACAGCTTCTCTTCAGAAAGGTTTGAGTCTACTCTGCCACGTAACCAAATCCATGCAAATGCTGGGCATCAGCTGTGTCCAATGGTGGCTGCTTCATAGAAGGACAAGGTGCTGTTTGTTGAACCATGCCATGGCACCTGTAGATCCTTGCCTAGGGATGACCTGATGGAAACCCAGGGAATTGCAGGTGCCAAAGGTGCATTTTGGGTTGCCTGGGTGTCAAGAGATCAGAGAGCACTTTGGTGAATGGACAGTGAGGTCCTGGAGGGGAGTCAGGGCTGACATTGCTCTGGGGTGACCTGGGGTAGCTGAGAAGATGCCAGTGGTCCCATTCAGCCTGTGCTTGGTACCCAGTGATGCAACACAGAGTTTGGTCATGTCTTATTCTAAATGCAACTCACACTGTGACCTTTATCTCCCTGTTCCCCCAAGGAGTGTGTTTTTGACAGCCCGTGGGTGCAGGAGAGCTGGTAGCTTCCACTCACACAGGATGGGAGATGGGACTCAGCATCACAGGGATCTCATCACAGTCAGAGAGCAAACAGCTCTGGACATGGCTTGGTCTAGGGCAGCCCTACTGCAATTTCACCCTCTCTGTGCGAGGCCTCAGGAAAGCTGTGATTTATATTGTCTCTAGGAATGGAGAAGTGTAACCCTGCAGACACCTTGGTTTTGGATGTCCTGTTTGGATTTCAGCCCTCCTAAGGCAAGGGCAAACAAAGCAGAGACCAAACCTGATGTAGTAGCTCTCCTTGAAAGCCATCCTGCTGCTTCCCAGAAGCATGGAAAAGAGGTGAGGTTCCCAGAGCTCTGTACATCTCTCATGGGCAATACATACATGTATGGAGAGGTACAAGTGCTCTTCAGAGCTGATAAAGCTTTCAGACTCTCACCAAAATCCCTGAGAGGGTGGAGAGGGAGCTGCCACCCAAACCCCTGCTCCATGGGATTTCTTCTTGGTGGCATGTTTCCCTGATGGAGTGACAGTGGCCCCAGGGTGTCATCCTGCCCTCACTAACCCAGTGGCTGTCCCCAGCCCCACTCCTCAGGCAGGCAGGGCTGCTGCCCAGCAGAAGGACCTGCCCCTGCTTTCTCCATTGCTCCCAGCCCTAGGTTTCCATCAGAAAGGATCAGCTGTGATGTGCAGGCTGCAGGGGGGTAACCCAGCAAATGAATACCTTTCTCTTCACTGCCTTGGAGGGGTGAGGGTGCCCTAACATCCTAATGCTGGATCAGGATTTGCTGTAAGAATACAAACCTAGGAGGAACAGCAACAAAACCCAGTGCATGCCTAAGGGAGAGCTGGCAATGCAGCTCATACCACTGCAGGCTGTGAGAGCTCCAGCCACCCCTAGGGACATCCACAGTCTCCTCTAGGAAGCCAGCCTGGGTCCCAAAGGGCACCTGCACTGCAGCTTTGGGATAGGTGTTGGGCTGCCAGGCAGTCAGCACCCTTAGGAGCCATGTGAAAACCTGCTCAAGCCTTGACCCTTAGGAAGAAAGACTTTAAAAAGAAGACATGGGCATGTGGGAAGACACAAGAGTTGGAAAGGCAAGAAGGGATTCCCTTCCTATATTTTATGTTCTGGCTTATGAGTTTGGGTTGGCTCTTCAGTTGGTTTGTGAGGGGTGAGCATCAATGATTGCAATGGCCTTTGCTGCTCTTGATAAAACCCTTACTTTAGATTATGAACCTCTCGACTTTCCTGGGCTTTCCTATCCTTTATCTTACTAATGAGGGTTAGTAAAGCTTTGCTTTACTCCCTCCTATCAGCAGCCAGCTTACAGAGGAAGGTGTGTGACAGAAGAGGAGCATTGCAGCCTGGAAGGCCAAGCTGCTGTGGAGGTGTAATACCCCTTATGCCAGAGCAAAGTTTCTGCCTAGGGAGGGCAAGTTTGTGAGTTCCCTTTCTGTGCCATGGAATCACAGTTGCTTAATGCAGATGCTGGACTGGAGAGCTGAAGCTATTGCATGGAAGCAGCAGTTCTGTGGCTGAAGACTGCTGAGGAAGAGGATGGCAGGGTCCTGCTGTGCACCAGTGCTGGAGGCACTGGCAGCACAGCTCTGCTCTCAGGGGTGTAGAGGTGCCTGGGGGAAGCAGTGGTCCTTACTGAAGCAGCAACCAGCCTCTCCTTGCTGAGCATCAGTGCTTAACCAGCTCCCTCATCCTCAGGAACTCAGAAACCCTTGTGGATGCTTCAACCTCTGTCCATCCATGAGTGGCTGTGAGCCCTTCCCATATCCACCTGCCATTGGCTTATTAGTCCTTTTTTGTTGTTGTTGTTGCTCATAATTTCATTTCAATTCATTCTTTAATTTAATTTCACCATTTCATTTCATTTCAGACAGCTTCCTTATAGTTTAGCAGCATCTGCAGTGAACACTGAGCCATCCTGGAGTGGAGGGGTCCTATCTGGTGAGGGCTTTACTGGACAAAGCTGCTGGTGGAGCATTCCTCATCCACCCTTTCCATAGGGCAGTGCGTGCCTTTTGTTACCCGCCAGGGAAGCAGACAAACAGGATTGCTCAATTAACATATATGTACCTTGGCAGGGCACCAGCCCGAATCGCTGGCTCCACCTTGCCTTCCCTTCCCTTTAGCCATATCGCTTCCCCCCTC
The DNA here is from genome assembly GCF_003957555.1 of Calypte anna. Taxonomy (NCBI): domain Eukaryota; kingdom Metazoa; phylum Chordata; class Aves; order Apodiformes; family Trochilidae; genus Calypte; species Calypte anna. The sequence continues at coordinate 13,239,134 of NC_044250.1, forward strand.
CTCCTTTGACATACCATTCCTCCTCTCTATCTGGGTTAATCTTCATCACTCATTGCCCTGATGCTCTCCTGCTCTGACACGCTCCGAGTTTCAGTACAATTCCTGCTGCAGGTCGTGTCACGTCCTCTCACGCCGCCTGCTTTCCGCGGATCCCCAGGGAGGGATCGCAGCCCGGAGCAAGACTTCCTCTGCTCGCAGTGATTTTTTTTAGGGCGTCTTTCTCGCTGGCTCTTCAGCTCCCTGGGAGGAGGAGCGTTTGGTTTGCATGGGGGAGCTGGCTAAAGCGCGGTGCAGGGCAGAAACCAGGCTAGCGTGTTGCAGCTTGAGCTCCTGCCTCTGTGATTTAGGCACTGAGGGATGCAGATTTGTTATTTCTGGAATGTCAGAGAGTTTCACTTGAGGTGGTTGGTGTTTGTGTTTTCTAGAAGGGCCCAACTGAGCCCCAGCTTTTGGCCAGCACATCAGGCTCGTTTGAGCAGATGGGCTCTGGTGCTGCAGTGCTCTCTGCCACATCCCTGCTGCTGTAGGAGGTTGAGCAGTGTCCTTGCCAGCTCCATGCAGAGACACTGATCAGAGCTGTAGCACAGGGAGGAGCTGCTCTGTGCCATCCATTCCTCCCTGCACTTCCCAGCCTGTCCTGTCCTGTGTTCTCCTACCCACCTCAACCTGATCCTCCATCCCTCCAGGCCACACCAACCCCTTTTCCTCTCCTTCACTCGTGCTCTCTGTTTCTGCACATCCTTCCTCATTTGCTTCTTATCTTTCTAGAGTTGTGTCTTGTCAGATGACACCTTGCCTTGTCACCTTGCAGCTGAGCTGTGCATGACACAGAAAAGGTGCCAGCCTTTTGGTAAGGGGTCTGTGAAGATCTTCCCTCCCCTGCCCCTTCCACTTGAGCCATGTCTTGTTGGTGGAGGCTTTGCAGAGAATCAAAGAGCATCACACTGAGAGATTGGTGATGGGGAAAACCTTGGTGGGTTTGGGTGAAGGAGGAGAAGTAACTTGGAGGCCTGGAGGACACAGAGGTGAAACATCTCCCAGGAGAGGCTGGAGGAACAAAGCAGAAAGCTCAGAAACCAAGCAGGCTGTGCCTGGGTCTGTGATTGCCTTGGCTGCTCAGTTAACATGCAAAAGAGACCGTGCTGCCTTTGTGTTTACATCTGGTATCACTTCCCTGGGCAAGCCAGAGGGCTGGGCAATGCCTGGGGTCAGGGGCTGTAATCTGAGGTCTTTGTGCTTTGTTGTATAGCGGTTGTGGGAGGTGAGACTGCAGGGTGCTCTTAATAGGAACAACAGGTTTGCATTTTATCTTTGGCCCTAAGTAATTGCGATGGACCTGGCAGATGAGATGTGGTCAGAGGCCATGCTGCATGGAGAGAGAGGGGTGCAGCAGTGGGGATGGGAACCTCTCCTTATCCTTTGGATAAGCACCCAAAGGATGTTTGGAGATCAGATGAGAAATATAGTAAAAAAAAAAAAAAGTTATAAATGTACCAAATTATAGGAGTTCCACTTCAGATTTCCAGGTGTTTCTTCTTTGGTGGTGCTACTACTGATGGGTGGTGAATAAACTCCTATAGACACTAGAAATCTTCTCCTGTGAAGGACTGAGCACCCCACATCTATCCAGTCTGTGACCTGGAGCTGTTCTCCCTGTGTTCCTTTTGGATGAGCTGACACCTTCCACATTTATGGTCTTTAGGGTTATGTCTCACCAACAACATGCAAAACCCTAATCCCAAACTGCAAAAGGTGGAGCAGCTCCTGCTGTCTCAATTCCTCCATCAGGGGAGGGCAGGAGCAGAGCAAGGAAAGGAAGAACTCCCCATCCCTGAGGATCAGTCACTTGGTGCCTCCCCTCCTTATTTCCACCCCAGCAACTGGTGGTTATTATTTTTAAAACTACCAACACATAAGGAAGAAGGAAGTTTGGGATCCAAGCACATAAAATTGCTTGGTGAAAAAAGCAGAAAAGGAAATAAATGAGTTTGAGGAATTAATTTCCTTTCATGGTGACAGTTTTATTCTCTCCTGAAAAGTAAAAAGGCAGGAGTGAAAGAAGGCTGGTGCAGCCACTAAACCACTAGAAAGGCCAACAAAAATTGGTTGCTTGACATTTGGTCTTCAAATAAAGGTGGAATAGAGCTGTGCTTGCTGCAGGCCCCTTCCCCTATCTTTGCTCAGGATGACTGAGATCTTTATCACACACTAAGCCCAGAGCAAGTTATTGCTCTGCAGGAGCAGCAATGACCCTAAATCTAGCTCTACTCTATCTCTTTAGACTTATGTCCCAAAGCCAGCCTGGTGTAGGTGCTTGGTTGGCCCTGAAGACTTCTTGGGACCTGCATCCAGCCTTGGGCTGTAAACTTGGTGACAAGAAACCCCTTGTGTCCTGCTCCCCTTGTGCCTGCTTTAGGTTTGGCCAAGTCTGAGTGAGGAGCAGTCTGGCTCTGTCCTTGTCCCCTCTGTTCCCCTCTCCCTGGGCAACTGATCACTGCCTGGCCCCTGAGATGATGGGGAGGAGGAGAGCATTAGGCAAATATCCTCAACTTCTTAAGATTCCTGCTTAACGAGCACATTTGCTCCATAGTGCAGTTTTGTCTCCTATCAGTAACCTTATCAGGCTGAGCCTGCCTCTGCCACCTGCAAGCCCAGATATCAGAGGTGGTGGTGGAGGGGAGGGCATAACCCAGATTGTTTTAAGTCCCTGGGTGCTAAAGTCAAGAACAAGTTTCAAAGCGAAGATATCGTTTTATTTTTGTCATTAAAAAAAAAAAAACCAACCTAAAAATAAATAAAACAGAAGGGATGAAACACCACCGGCTCGCTCCAGGATTGGCTGATTGCAGACGTTTCCTGTCGGGTGCCCAGGGTGCTGGGCTTTCTGTTTGTCCCTGCTGAAAGGAGAAGGTGCTTGGCACCATTCTGGGCACGTGTCATGCAACTGCTGAGCCTCTCAGCCTCCTACACCAACTCCCCAGAAGGTGCCAAGTCCTGTGGCTTCACCTCTCTACGTGCCTGGGTGCTCGCAAAAGGACTTTAGGATCTGTTCCACAAGGAGTCGGAGGGACCAGCAGAAGAAAACAAGGTGTGGTCACATGTAGCTGCTCACTGCCACTTCAAGTGGGTTTTTTAATGTTTTCTGGTCAACTGCTCAGACATCTTACTCATAGCAGGGCTGGGCCAGATCCTGACCAGCAAAGGGGCAGAGGATAATGCTTGACCTCACCTCTGGGCTGGTTGAGTCCTGCAACCTGGGAGCCCACACACTCTCCAGGGGTCCAGTGGTGCTCCACTTCTGACTGCATTTGTCTTTTAGCCTGGCAGAGGTTTTGTCAGATCCAGGCAGCAACTAATACTCTGACGCTGTCTTCATTGTTGGAGAAGAGAATGAAACATAAATCCCTTATTTCTACAAATGTATTAGAGATATGTAGGACTTTGGGCATTTGAAAGTAATCTTAGCCCATTCTGTTGTACTTCAAACAGAGGAAAATTCTGTGTTTTAAGAAAACTTTGCAGACACAACCTTTTCTCAAGTGCTAAGTTGCATCAAACGTCCCGGAGATCTGGAGCAATAGAAATCCCAGAGAAAGGCACAAGCTGGACACATCACTGGTGACATAAAACATGTGATTTGTCTGTCTTCTCTCTGTTTATCTTGTAGACACCAACAGCCACACATCCAGGCCCAGCCTACCTGCTTTATGCCATGCTTGTGTTGGAGTCTTGAAGTGTGTAACACGTGTTCCCAGGCAGTGCAGCACAGCACACGCGTGTGCCCAGCGTGCTGCACAAAAACCTCACGTTCTTTAAGCTTTTTTAGTGGGGTCTGTGTGAGGGTGAGCAGTGGCAGGGGCAGGGCAAGATGGACAATGAAGCAAGGAGGGGATTTTTGGTATCCAGCCCTACCCATGCCTCTGCCCAGACAGGCCTGCTGGTGCTGTAGGGCTGCTGGAGGTCTTGCAACCCCACAGCTCCCTGTGCATGTGCAGAAGTTGTCAGCACGGGTCAGGATGAGAGATGCCCATCTGATTTTGGAGATAAGGAGGGAGTCTTTTCATCTCAGGGATTGCTGTGAGCTGCCTTGACACAGCAGCTCAGCTCTGGGAGCAAACCCCGTGGATGAAGGTGATGTTGAAGGCAGCACTGAGTTGCCCTCTCAGAGCCAGGGCCTGCATCTGAAGGCTGGCTTGGTGCTGTGTTTGAAGTGGAAAAAACCAAACCAAAACAAACCAACAACCCTGAGACAGAAAAATGTGAGGCTCTAAGGGTAGCTTTTTCCCCCTCTTTCTCCTTTGCTGAGCCATGAGGACTCGGCGTAGCTGGAGGCATAGCTTGCTAAGGATCTGTCAGCTCTCCAGCCCAACCCTGTGCTTTAAACAGGACAAACAGGTTATGACATTAAAGTTTCAAAACCTGGGGGGGTGGGAGGGGGGTGTTCCTTGCACGGGAAAGGTTAACACAGGGGCACTCCAGGCCCCTGGAGAAAGGGAGGGGATGCTTGTAAGTTTGAAATGCAGACACAACTTTTCCAAAATCTGAAGAGCTGGCTCAGAAGAAAACCAAACCCACTCTCCCCACCCACCTCTCTCCTCCAGAGGCTCTGCAAAGCTCTGTACCTTGACAGGCAGAGGCTTGAAAAGACGTGGCCCCGGGCAAGGCTGGATCTCACCCTCACCTGAGCAGCCCTGGCTGGGGCAGCTGCCTCCAGTCTGGGGCCAGGCTTCATGCTCCGGGTTGGGGAACCCTTAAACACTCAGTTGTCAATCAGTTAGGGGAGAAAATGCACTCCCCTCCATCAGTACCACCCAGCAGAGCCCAAAGATAAATTGCCTTGCACCTAGAGCCTGCAGAGATGCTGCTGGTCAGGGCTCTGTGCCATTCCACCACTGCACAGGGGAAGCCAAAGCCTTTGGTTTATTTCTCCCCTCATTGGTGTGGAAGGCTGTGGGCAATCCATGGGAGTGTAAGATGAGGAGGTTTGATGGGATTGAAGGGGAAGCACATGTCCTGGGAAGCAGAGAAGAAAGCTCTTGCCTCTGGGTGTAAAATCTCATTGCCCTACCATGCCCTGAAGTGCTTGCACAATCAGCACTTTATGGAGGATGAGAGGAAGGAAAACTGCTTTTTGCCTGCCCCATGGCCTGGGAAGCCCTTCTCAGCTTGTGTCCTTGCCTCCTCACTGCAGGTCTGGAGCACAGCAAAGGTCACCTCCAAATCCAGGCTATCCCCATGGCCAGTGCAGCACCCACCACCCTAGTACAGAACTACCTTGGTGGGGTCAGCAAGCAGGGGCTGGGTGGGAAAAAAATCCCAAAACCTCTCCAAAGGTTATGCCAGCTCCAGCAGCCCCAGAACACTATGCAAAAGTCCTTGCTAAAAGATGAGAAAAACCTTGCAGAAGTTTGAAAAGTTGCCTGTGAGATGCTAGCTGGACTGCAGATTGGGCAGTGGACCCAAGTGTCGCTGCCATGGGACTCTTTGGGGTCCAAAACACTCTGAAGAGGTTTCCCAGGAATAGCAGTGTCCAAGCATCCAGCTAGTGTCAGCACATGGCCAGCAGTTTGGGAACCACCTGCACTGCCTGTGAATGAAGGAGTGAGAAAAGGGGAATGTTTTGGGGGCAAGAGTGAGCATACACTAAGTATGTGCATGTTGCAGGCTGCAAGAAGTACTTCTGACTCTTCAGTAGCACCTGGGATGGACTTTGTTTCCTTAAAACCCCCAGGAGACTTTGGGTGGGATTTAATGTACAATTTTACAAGGCAACACAATGTTTCCACCAGTCTGTAGTGCAACCCTACACGACATTAGGAAAATAATTGGTGTGCATGGTCCTGGGACTGTTTGGTGCTCAGGACAAACCCCTAGGGATTCCTAACAGGAGGCTGGCCAGGGACCTGGGCTCTCTCCCAGCTCCAACACAACTTCAGGAGGCCATCTCCTATGTAAAAACAGCATTTCTTAGTCAAGATATGGTGTGGTGAGGAGGGAAGTGCTGTGTGGGGGTGTTCCTTGTCTCAGCTCAGCCACTCCTGGGTGCAGGATGCTGTGTGTGCACCCCTGAGCATCCTGAGCAGCCCCAGCTGCTCTTGGACCAGAGCACTGGAAATGACAAGCAGAGAGCAAGCTACCACCCTGCTCATGCCTGTGTCCCTCTGCCTGACAGATCCCCAGGCTCCAGGAGGGTGACACCCTGACATTTCCCCTTCTTCTGTCTCCAAGTGTCACTTCTCAGCACAATCAAGGAGCTGTCAAGCTCCCTGTCCCCCGTGGTGCCTCTGAGGGCACCCACCCCGGCCCTGCTCCCAGGAGGGGGGACTGAGAGGAAGGGGGGCAGAGCAGGGCAAGGGGATGGAGATGACAGCACTTGGAAACCCCTCCCCAACCTTCAAGCAGATCAGGCTTTAACTCCCAGCCATTGTGGGCACTTCCTCGTGGATATTTATTTTTTTAAAAATAATTTCTTCTAGCTTCTGAAGCCCTCCAGTGCCAAGCTGTCATTTTGCTCTTTTAATTGTATTTTGTGCTGCTCTCTAGCAAGTCTGCAAGCTGCTTCCAAGCTCTCTCCACACTTAACCATTTGCAGTCAGAAAGATGTGCTGAGATGTTTTTCTCCTTTCTGAAGGATGTGTTCTTTCCCCCTTTTGCCTCCCTTTCAGTGGCTGCCAGAGCTGGTGCTAGAGTTGCAGAAATATTCTTGTGAAGGAGCAGGGAGAGTATTTGGAAAGAGAAGAGAAGAGAAGAGAAGAGAAGAGAAGAGAAGAGAAGAGAAGAGAAGAGAAGAGAAGAGAAGAGAAGAGAAGAGAAGAGAAGAGAAGAGAAGAGAAGAGAAGAGAAGAGAAGAGAAGAGAAGAGAAGAGAAGAGAAGAGAAGAGAAGAGAAGAGAAGGCTGTTCTCAAGGAAACCCCCCCTGAGACTCCGGTTTTAGCTCACATCTAGGGCTGAGAGAAGTGAAAACTAAATATTCTCAAATCTTTGCTGTTCTCAGCAGCTCTAGGGAGGGAAAAAAAGTATGAAATGGTGATGTGGAAAAAAAAAAAGCTAAAATGGATTCAATAATATGCGTTTTCTGTTTGACAAGTAGCAGTTACCAGAAGCTTCAGGAAGAGGTACTTGGCTCCTGGCATCCCTCTTCTCCTTCAGCTGGGTTTGCTCTAGTGCAAGCTGTACATTACCAGCAGAAATTCTTCAAGCCCAAGGGTTGGTTTGATCACCTGGAAGCACAGACCTTTCCCAACAAGCCTAGGGGCAAGGAAGCAAGATGCTATTTCAACCCACAAGATGCTTTTATGTATGGTATCTGCTTCAACAACCTCCAGAGGTGGCACTCAGCTGCCCTGGCACATTTGCAAGTGCCAGGTACATCCCACCAAAGACACCTTTTAAGCAGAGACGATCTGACTGGTATGGTGGAGGGCAGGAAGAAATCTCCTGTGCTTTCTGCTGTTTGTATCAGGTCACATAGAAGAGCACATAGCCCCTGCCACAGAGTGACATGGGGGCTCTCACAGAACTGTTCTGGTTGGAAAAGACCTTTAAGATCATTGATCCAACCACTAATCTAACACTGCTGAGTCCAGTGCTAAACCATATTCCATCTACATATCTTTTAAACACCTCCAGGGATGGTAATTCAACCCTCTCCCTGGGAAGCCTGTTCCAGGGTTTAATAACCCTTTCAGAGATGAGAGTTCTTCTAGTACCCAATCTAACCCTCCCCTTGGCATAACTGGAGACCATTTCCTCTTGTCTTGTTTGCTTGCTACAAGGAGAAGGGACATGCCCCCACCTTGCTGCAACCTCGTTTCAGGGAGTTGTAGAGAGCAATTAGGTCTCCTCTCAGCCTTCTTGTCTCCAGAATAAACAACCCCACTTCCCTCAGACAGTTCTCCTAAGACTTGTTCTCCAGACCCTTCAGCAGCTTCGTTGCCTTTCTCTGGACTTGCTCAAGCCCCTTGATATCTTCTTTGTAGTGAAGGGCCCAAAAGTGAGAACAGAGTTCAAGGGGTGGCCTCAGCAGTGCTGAGTTCAGGGGGATAACCACTTCCCTTCTCTTGCTGGCCACACTATTGCTGATACAACCCAAGATGCTCTTGGCCTGGGACAATTTTGGGTCATGTTTAGCCAGCTGTTGACTGACACCCCTAGGTCCTTTTCCTCTGGGCAGCTTTCCAGACACTCTTCCCTGTAGTATTACATGGGGTTGTTGACTGCAGGACCTGGGACTTGGCCTTGTTGAACCTCATACAATTAGCCTTGGATGATCAATCCAGCCTGTCCAGGTCCCCCTGTGGAGCCTTCCTACCTTCAAGCACATCAACATTCCCTCCCAACTTAGTGTCATCTGCAAACTTGCTCAGGGTGCACTCAGTGCCCTCATCCAGATCACTGATAAAGACATTAAAGAGAACTGTTCCCCAACACTGAGCCCTGGGGAACAGAACTCTTTGGGCCCAGCCATACAGTCCCTTTTTTACCCAGAAAAAATACACAGGTTTAAGCCATATGTTCCTCAGACCATGGGTGAAGTAGTGTTGGAAAGAAGCTCAGACCATGGAAAATGAGATAGTTGTTTTGGGATACCCAAGTCCCATGTTTTTCCAAATGGGAAGCAGGTTAAAGAGATGGTCCTGCAGCTCTAGGGTTTTTTTGTGGAAGCAAGCAGTTCACAGGGCAGCAGGAGAGCCCTTCACCTTCTATAGCCATGAGGTCTCTTGTCACTGGGGAGAACAGGGGAGTTTCATCTGGAGCTGGTGGGAAGCAGAGCATCCCACAGCAGCTATGCATTTATATGCTGCAGAAATAGGACTTCTAGGGACTTCTAGGGAGCTGCTCCAATGCCTAGAAGAGATTTGGCAGGATTTGTACCTCCCTTTCCACCCTCCCCTTCTTTCAGCCACAGCTCTCCTCTGCAGACCAGAGGCACACCTGAAAGAACAGGTCTTGCTGCATCTGCCTTTCACAGTCCTGTCCACTGCCTGTATCATAGAATCATAGAATTGGCTGGGTTGGAAGGGACCTCAGAGATCATCAAGTCCAACCCTTGAACCACCGTTGTGGTTCCCAGCCCATGGCACTCAGTGCCACATCCAGTCTCTTTTTAAATATCTCCAGACACGGAGAATCCACTACTTCCCTGGGCAGCCCATTCCAATGCCTGATCACCCTCTCCAGAAAGAAATTCTTTCTAATCTCCAGCCTAAACCTCCCCTGGCACAACTTGAGACCCTGCCCTCTTGTCTTGCTGAGAGTTGCCTGGGAAAAGAGCCCAACCCCCCCCTGGCTCCAACCTCCTTTCAGGGAGTTGGAGAGAGTGATGAGGTCTCCCCTGAGCCTCCTCTTCTCCAGCCTCAACACCCCCAGCTCCCTCAGCCCTTCCTCACAGGAATTCTGCTGGATCCCTTCACCAGCCCAGTTGCCTCCTTTGGACCTGCTCCAGCACCTCAATCTCCTTCCTGAGCTGAGGGGCCCAGAACTGGACACAGGACTCAAGCTGTGGCCTCACCAGAGCTGAGCACAGGGGCAGAATCCCTTCCCTGGACCTGCTGGCCACGCTGTTCCTGAGCCAGGCCAGGATGCCATTGGCCTTCTTGGCCACCTGGGCACATTGCTGGCTCCTGTTCAGCTTCCTGGCAATCCAGACTCCCAGGTCCCTTTCTGCCTGGCTGCTCTCCAACCACTCTGTCCCCAACCACTCTGTAGCACCAGTGACATTTAGTGCTTCCCAGCCTTGCAAAGATGACACTTTTGGGTTTCAATCCACTGCATGGATCAGCCTGTAGACTTACCTTACCACAAGCAGGGGCAGATGGTGAGGAAGAGTGTGGTGCTTGAGTATAAATGGTGGCAGAAGGTGATGACTACCATGGTGTGCAATTGCCTGTAAAAAAAATGCCTGTGAGATCCAGACAGATTTTGCAGGATCAGTAGTTAGCTTAAAAATGTTCTTCCTCACAGGAGAGGAATTTGTCCCTTGCCCTGCAAGATGCATATGCTTCTGGAAATGCAAAAAGCAGCTGAGTTGTGTCCTTGCTCAGAGCAGCAGCAGGGATAGGACACGTGCCTGGGTCCCCAAAGTGCCACGTGCTCCCCCAGGGTGCAGCACCACGACAGCCTCTGCCACCTTCCCACTTCTTTTGATTGTGTCTCACAAGCTTTTCTGTGTATGAGGAAACTTTGCCTACCCTTCCAACTCTAAAGTGTACTGGTCCTGTTTACTCTTCATTATGATAATTAATGCTATTACTGTTATTGTGGGGCTACCTAGAATCTGCCTTCAAGGGGTGTTTTAGATGAGGTGATGGCTAAACACACAGGATAGGACAGGCTCTGCCCTGCAGACTTGATAGCCAGTGCTGTTCATCTTCCTTGATTTGGAAAGGTGCTGGTTGTGCTGCTAATTGAGTGCAGGTGTCAGTTTGGTAAAACACAGTTTCATGAACTTGTTCCTCCTTTTGTGTTCTGTTTCCCACTTCCCTGAAGGAGTCACAGATAAGAAGACCTTGTCAATGCTTGCCTGAGACTTTCCAAAGCTGTTTATTCTGGTTGTCCAAAGAAATTGCTGCTGGGATGGAGATACTCCATGTGCAAACACATATAGGAAGAGCAGAGGGAGAAAAATGGCTATATTTATACTCCAGCCTTTTCTACAGCAAACCAAAGATGTTACAATCCAAACAGAATATTTTTAGAAAGCCCTGAGTTGTGCCAGGACAAAGAAAGCCAGAAAGAGAAGGTAAAAGAAAAGAGTGTGTGCTGTGGGCAAGGGGAGCTGGGGCTGATGGGGTGATGGGGACACACAGCTGCCTCTCCCCAAGATCCAGTGCTTTGTGGTCACCATTTGTCCCCTCTCCTGGACATGTCACAAGGGAGCTGCATGCATCCCAGCAGAAAAGAGGGTGACACCATCACATTTGCAGCAAACCTGACATAGAAGGGCTCAGACCTTGCAGTGGTGACAAGGGCATGGGACAGACTGAGTGGTTAAAGCTGGCTGCTGGGATTGAAATCCATACCCTTAAGATGGCCTTAAAAACTTTGAAATTTCTTTAAAACCTCAACCTCCCTGAAAAAGTTTGAAGCCAACAGTAGCCCTGCCAGCGTTGTGGAAGAAAATGTGCGTGGATGTGAAAGAAAATGGATGTGGAAGAAAATGTGGGTGGATGCATCTGCCCTGCATGTTTACAAACCACCATCCAATTCCACTGCATTGGCAGATGGGGCTGCTGTGGCCACGAACCCCCCAAGGGAGCAGAAACCAGGAATACCCACGTTTCAGGCAAAGAGTGCTTTTTCTTGGGATTCAGAAGGTAGAGGAGTTGGTTGCAAAGGGCTGGGAGGATCAAGAGAGGAGAAGTAGCACTGGGCATGGCTCATGGCCATGACTAAATATTCTTTGGGGATATGCCCAGGTCAGCACTGCTCTCCTGTGGCTGTCTAAGGAGAAGGTGCCCCACTGGGGAAACATCACCACCAAACACCAGGGACAGCATTACTCAGAGCTGACTTTGTGGTGACAGCTAACAGGAAGGGTCGAAAGGGTGTCTGAGATGTAGACATGGGTGCCCTGTCCTAAGAGCCTCAACTATTGATTGTCATGGCTTGGTCCCTTGAAGTCACCTGCTCCCAGGGAAGGGAGGGAGCCAGGTTGGCTACAATGGGATCCATTGAGTCCCCAAACCCTCAGCTTCTCTTTCAGGGCTAATGGAGGAGTCGCTGGGCATCCAGGGGAGGGATTGTTGTTTTCACAGATGACCTTCAACAAGACAAGAGGACACAGTCTTAAGTTGTGCCAGGGGAGGTTTAGGTTAGATATTAGAAAGAATTTCTTCACGGAGAGGGTGATCAGGCTATGGAATGGACTGCCCGGTGAGGTGGTAGATTCTCCGTCCCTGGAGACATTTAAAAAAGACTGGATGTGGCACTCAGTGCCATGGTCTAGCAACTGCTCTGGTGGGTCAAGGGTTGGACTAGATGATCTCTGAGGTCCCTTCCAACCCGGCTAATTCTATGATTCTATGATTCTATGATTGTTGTCCCAGTGTCTTCTTGAACAGCTTGTCAACCTGCATGTCACCCACCATCCTGCAGGTCTCCAACAATGGGAGCCCAGCAATGGCGTGAGGGGAGGGAGGAGAGCAGAGGGAGGAGAACTGGATCAATGTGGTAAGTTTTTGTTCAGCTCAATTCAGACCAAAATTCCTCAGAGACTTCGAGGCAGATCATCAAACAGGAGATCACTGTCAGCTCCAGGACACTGCCATAGGGTTACCCATGCTATATTTTACATGCATACAATACCAATATCGTAGTTTAGAAGTCATTCCTGAAGGGAGAAATCAAGCCCGTGGGTTATTTTACCTGCAAAAAAAGAATTCTGAAAGTGCAGGATGCGTGCCCTAGGGCGTTTGTAGCACAGAAAGGGCAAAAGCAGTGTTTATAACTTGTACTAAGTTACAAAATTACTTGAGCGTAGGTTGGTGTGGGCATGTCAGGGGCTTTGCAGCCAAGAGCAGGAATGGCTGCAGCCTCCAAACAGGGAGGTGCAGGTGCCTCTCCCCAGTGGCTCTGCCCCCTCTTCTCGCTTCTCCCTGCGCCCACCGGCAGCTCCCTGCGGCTCGGGGGAGACGCGGAGAGACGGACGCGGGTGAGGGGCGGGGGGAAAATGGCGGGGGTGATGATGGCGGGGCGGGGGGGAGTGAGGATGAGGGGGAGAGGATGGCGCGAAGGAGGCTGAAGGGGCGAGTGGTGACGATGGCGGAGCCGCAGCGCCGCCCGGTGAGCGGCGACCGTACTGCGGCTTCCTAGTGCGGGACTGCTGTGGGCACACTGGTGCGGGACTGCTGTGGTATTGCTGTGGTGCTGCTGTGGTACTGCTGTGGTACGGCTGCTGTGGTACCGCTGCTGCAGTACTGCTGCGGTACTGCTGTGGTATTGCTGCAGTACTGGTGCAGTACTGCTGTGGTACACTGTGGTACTGCTGTGGTACTGCCTTGGTGCTGCTGCCGTGGTACTACTGTGGTATTGCTGCGGTATTGCTGTGATACTGCTGTGGTACTGCTGTGGTACACTGTGGTACTGCTGTGGTACTGCTGCTGAGGTACTGCTGTGGTGCTGCTGCGGTACTGCTGAGGTACTGCCGCTGTCATACCGCTGCGGTTCTGCTGTGGTACTGCTGAGGTATTGCTGAGGTACTGCTGCTACGGTACTGCTGCGGTTCTGCTGTTGTACTGCTGACATACTGCTGCGATGCTGCTGATGTACTGCTGCGATACTGCTGTGGTACTGCTGGGGTACTGCTGAGGTATTGCTGAGGTACTGCTGAGGTATTGTTGCTATGGTACTGCTGCGGTTCTGCTGTAGTACTGCTGACATACTGCTGCGATACTGCTGACGTACTGCTGTGGTACTGCCGCTGTGGTACTGCTGTGGTACTGCTGTGGTACTGCTGAGGTATTGCTGAGGTACTGCTGAGATATGGCCGCTACAGTACTGCTGCAGTTCTGCTGTGGTACTGCTGAGGTTCTGCTGCGGTGCTGCTGCAGTACTGCTGCGGTATTGCTGAGGTACTGCCGTTGTCGTTCTGCTGCGGTTCTGCTGTGGTACTGCTGCAGTACTGCTGTGGTACTGCTGCGGTTCTGCTGGGGTGCTGCGGCGGTACTGCTGTGGTACTGCCGCTACGGTACTGCTGAGGTTCTGCTGTAGTACTGCTGACATACTGCTGCGATACTGCTGACGTACTGCTGTGTTACTGCTGTGGTACTGCTGAGGTATTGCCGCTATGGTACTGCTGCGGTTCTGCTGTAGTACTGCTGTGGTACTGCTGAGGTACTGCTGTGATACTGGTGTGGCACTGCTGCGGTAGTGCTGTGGTATAGCAAGACAAGAGGGCAGGGTCTCAAGTTGTGCCAGGGGAGGTTTAGGTTGGAGATTAGAAAGAATTTCTTTCTGGAGAGGGTGATCAGGCATTGGAATGGGCTGCCCAGGGAAGTAGTGGATTCTCCGTGTCTGGAGATATTTCCAAAGAGCCTGGATGTGGCACTGAGTGCCATGGGCTGGGAACCGCAGCAGGAGTGGATCAAGGGTTGGACTTGATGATCCCTGAGGTCCCTTCCAACCCAGACGATTCTATTATTGCTGTGGTACTGTTGTGGTACTACTGTGGTATTGCTGTGGTACTGCTGCGGAGCTGCTGCGGTGCTGCTGTGGTACTGCTGCTGTGGTACTGCTGTGGTGCTGCTGCACTACTGCTGTGGTACTGCTGTGGAATTGCTGTAGTACTGCTGTGGGCATACTGAGGCCATTCTGCTGCCATACTGTAGCCATTCTTCCGCGGCCCTCCCATGGCCTTGCTGCAGGCATTTTGTGTCCCTTCTGCTGCTGTACTGTGCAGCTTGGCCCAGTCCCAACTCCTTGGCAGAACCCCACTGTGTGAAGGAAGCCTCTGGGACTGCACATCCTGTAAATCCAGTCCCCACTTTGCTCCTCCGTGGCAGGCAGCTGACAGGATCCCCTCTGTCACACAGGACACATCTCACCCTCTGTGAGGGATGGGACTGAGAAACCAAAGGTGCCGTGTAGAGGCCCCGGGATGGTTTCTACCCCTTGTGCCTCAGTGTTTCCCTCCTGCCTGAGCCCCATCTGCCACAAACGCTCCCCTGATTTTGTCTGGCTCCGTCTGGGCAAAGTCTGTGAGCCCCAGAGCAGATCACAGGACTCCCACACAGCACCCTCGGCCTGGCAATGCTCTGGAGGTACCTACCAAGGGAGGCAGCCCTTAGGAGCAAGAGGATTCCAGCAAAGGTCTGTCCTCTGCTGGGAGAGCACCTTCCAAACCCTCCTTGTACCCCTGCACCTGTCATCCCCTCATGCTGCACCCTGCTAGAAAGTCACTCAATCATCACAGCCAACTCCTTCCTGATAGTACCAGAGACATGTGGAGACTGGCCTTATCAAAGGTCCTCTATTTAAACCATTTTCCATCCTAAAACACCCTACTCAGAGAAGTACAGATGTCTGAGCATTCACTGCACCACCAGTTCATTCCCTGTCTGCAAAGCTTGCCAACCACCAGCATTTTCTTTCTGAACACTGCTTATCAAACAGTGCTGGCCAGAGAGGATGCCATTCTCTTTTTAACCAAGTGTGCTTTGCTTTGGGCTAGTTCTCCATTGGTTTTATACTTCATAACTTTCCGTTTTCCCTCACGTTCCTAAACAGAAAAAGATTCAGCCTGTCATTCGGGGTTCCTTAAATTAAGGTTATCTGAAAGGGCTTTGCCATGGGGACTGCCTAAGATCAGCTCGGATGCTCTGTTTCCCACAAGGTGATGGTGCAATGGAAACCTGCCCTTGCACCAGGACAGAAACCCTGTCTTTTTGCCTGAAAAGCCCCATGTCTGCCTCGTTTCCTGAGCCTCCCAATTCCAGCTACCTCTGGTGTCGCTGCAAAGTGCAATCAAAAATCTATGCTTCTTCAGTACCCTGTGCATCACACAGGAAAGGGCTAATGGGAGAGACAGACCACTTGAGAGGCTGATCAATAGACCTGCCTGATTTTGATGTTCAATATTTTGCAGGGAGAAGAAGTGCTGTCTAAACCCTCAATTACCCTTCCCTCGCCTCCTGACAACCACAGAGGTTTAAACCCTCTTCAGTACCTGTAAGTGGACCACTGCCTAATCAAAGGCTGGAAAATGCCAGCACATCCCTGAGCCACTTGAAGAGGTGAGTATTTAAAGCTGAAAAAAGATGCAGTGGAGGGAAACAGCCCCATGCCTCCAGTTATAAGGAAAATAGGGAAAACAGGGAGGAACAGAAAAAGCAGTTTTTAGAAAATACATTCAGATGGACCGGGTGTTGAAGATGTTTTAGAAACAGTTCCAGGAGAAGCCTGTAACCCCAGATTTTCTGGAAATCAGGCCCGAATTGGTCTGAACTGGTCAGGAGGCTTTTTGAGTGGCACGGGTTTTGATGGTAGAGAGTGGGGAGGCTGCAAGCCCTGCCCTGCCATGGGGCTAGCTTGGCTTTGGAGTTGTTCCCTGTCACTTGCTGTGACACATCCCAGGGCTGGGAGAAGGGTTGGTGGGGAGGCAGTGGCAGGCACCCATCCACAGAGATAACCAGCAGCCACCCTGAAATGAAGCAGGGTGAAAACAAGAAGGAAAAAGAGGGGGAGTGAACATGCTGCCATGAGCAGATGAGGGACAGGAGGATTCTGCAGGCTGGGGCTGTGTGTCCAGCATACTCAGCTTCCTGGAAATTCAGCAGAGGAATAAGATTTCATGTCCATCTCCACCCATTAAACAAATCAGTGTTTACTGAAAGGAAGGGTTGTTCTAAGCCCCTGTTTTTTTCAGGAAACCACTGCTTCCTCACAGACATCTCCTGGTAGAATCTCCTGGCAGCAGAGGAGAGGAGCGGACCTGAGAGCTGCTGAGGTTTTGCAGTCCTTTGATGAGCCCCTTGCCTGATGTGAACCCACAGGAACAGCTGGAGTTTTCTACCTCCCAGTTCAACCCCTGTCTTGGCCACCAAAAACCTGTGGGAGGCAGAGGGAAGGCTTCAGAAGAAGAAGTAAAAAAAGACTTGCAACATCAGACACATTTATGAGCCATTCCTTTTGTGGGCTGTGAATCACAGTGAAGAAGAGAACTAAAAGGATGGTTTGGATTTCTTTTCTTCCTTGAGGCATCTCTGATTACAGTTCTTTATGACTTAACAAAGTTTTGATATTTCTGACTGAACAGCAAGGGGGAGGCTCTAAGACTTTAAAGCTGCTTTGCCCGGAAAGTAAGCAGAAGAAGTTTCTAAACCAACTTTAGCTCCTCTTTTAGGGTCAGCTGGCCCTCAGAAGGAGATTTCAGGTTTAGGATCAGACACCTCTAGGCCACCACTTCTCAAGAATATGTGAGAATGGAGTTTCCTTCAGTCATGCATGTAGGGAATTAGGCAGAAATAAAACACTTCTACTATCCTGGACAGCTGTGGACCCTGGAAGAAGAATATCATTTTTACAAGTCTTGTTAACAAGAATAGAAGCTCAGAGACTGCCTGACCTATGGCCAGTCCTATCATCTACCTTGAGACAGGAGGATAACCAAGAGATTGTGAGAGCTGATGAAGTACCATCAGGTCTCACCTGTGGAGAACACAACCTGGGGTTGCTTACTGTGTGCCAGAGGCCTGATGGAGCAACCATTATGGTAGAGAGGTAAGAGGCTGACTCCTGTTCTTACCTCTGCTGTCAGAGCAGTTCCAGAGAATGTTTATCAATATGGTGATAGGCATTTTATATATATAAATATAAATATAAATAAATATAAATATAAATATAAATAAATATAAATATAAATATAAGTAGAAATAGAAATAGAAATAGAAATAGAAATATACATAGAAATGTACATAGAAATATACATAGAAATAGAAATACACATAGAAATAGAAATATATTTATAATAATATATAAGAGGAGCAGCACGTGGTGGTGTAGTTATGGATTAGAAAGGATGTGAATGTGACTTCCCATGCTACTGTTGAACAGAAATGAAACATCTTCTTCCTGTTCTAGGACCTCCAAAGCACCTTGCAGCCACAGACAGGTATCAGCCATCTTCTGGAGAGCCTCTGGAAGGAGAGGGGGAGATAACATCAGCCACGTCAGCCACTTGTTCCTGGTCCCCCTGTGCCAGCACTGGTTGGACTATGGGATGGGAGGCTCCTGGGACATGACTCAGCACGGGGCCCATCCTGGAGCTGAGTCACTCTGGCACCACCAGAGGAGAGGAAAGGCCACCAGGCACGTCACAGGCAGCAGTCAGTTGCCCTTCTCCATGCTCTCCCCTGTCACTCTGTCCCCACAGCTCACAGCTGCCCCCAGGCATCAGGGACCTGATGGCACAGAGCAAGGAGCTGATGTGGCAGCAACTCTGGTGTGTCATGGCAGTTGGAACAAGGAGGTGAGGCAGGCATGGTGGCATTGAGAAGAGGACAGTGTGGTCCTTATATAAAAATCTTCCCAGCAAACTGAAAAGTGCATTGAGCAGGTAACAGCTGAAGGAAGGGAAGGAGTCAACCCCTTAACCCCTTCTTTCCTTTTCTTTCCTTTTTCTTTCTTTGTTTGTTTTTCTTTTATGTTTGTTTGGGGTTTGGGTTTTTTGGGGTTTTTTGGGGGGGGGTGTTGTTTTTTTTCTTTATTTTTCATTGTGGAGGTTTTTCAGGGAGGCTTTTCAAGAGCATCTTATTTAACAGCTCCTATTTTAATTTTTTTCCTTCTCTATTTCCTCCATTGATGATCTCACACATTCTCACCTGCGCAGCCCCACACATGCTGTAAGGCTTAGTTGCACACCAGGCCTCTCAAATAGATCTGGGCCAGGGGGAGATGATAATTTGGGAAAAGAAGCAGCTAGGAAAGATGCTCTAAGGACAATCAGTCTCACCCTGGGACTCTTGCCACCATTATCACCCTGTGCCTAAGCTGCACAGCTTTGGCTGTGCTTTGGTGGCTTCCTGCTGTGCTCTAGGAGACAAAATGGGATCAGGAGAGAAGGTTTTGTGCAGAGCTGGTGCACATCCATACCCCCCTGCCCACTCCCCATGTTGTGCTGGGAGAGATGAGATGCTCCTTTTCTGGAGCTTTCTTCTCAAGGAAAAAGTGGTGACCAGTGCTGAATTTCAGTCTTGGGTCTCCACTGCCTGGCAGCTGCAATTGCCACAGGGACACCTCAGGAATGAAAACAGGTGCCCCAAGTTGAGGGGGACACCACAAGATGGAGATGAAGATCAAGTTTTCTGCCCATCCAAGGTCTGGCTTGACCTGTACTGATGTCCCTAAATGATGTCCCTGAAATCATGGGCTGCCATGTGAGGGAAGTCTGGCACTGGGATGGGGGGGATAATGAGGGTGGGATAGTAACCAAAACAGACAGTGGGACCACACCAGCTCTGCACCATTTGTGCATTTCAGGTGCCCAGAGGTGCTGGGCAACCTCAGCTGGGATGCAGCACTGGAACTGATCAAACAGGGGCTTAAGAGAGACCTTCCCCAGGGCTGTAAAGCAGTTTGCACCCTGGGGCACAGGGAATGTCAGGGAGCTGTCTCTGCACCCACCCTGTGCTGTTTATCACCAGGGCAGTGGGAGCACCTCCACGTGGGGCTGTGTTTGCTTTGCCTGGCTGTGGCAGTGTGATAGGGACTGCAGTGACACAAATGGGGACCCTGCCACCCCCTGCTGTCACTGTCAGTGATACAGATGCCTGTGTGCACAGCCAGACCCTTACCCTTGTCCCAAACCTCCACCAGCTCCAGCCCCCAACTCTGTGCCCACCTTCTCCATCTTTTCAAATTCATCTGCACTGCTTCAGCCCAGCCCAGTCCACCACAGGGAATGGGAAAGCTCCCTTATCACCTCCCAACCCCTCCATCTCTTTGAAAACCAGAGGGAAATGCTCACATTTCTCTCAGTCATTTGCAAAATGCCCACACCACGGTGAGAAGCTGGTCCTGCACCCCCTCACTCACTCCCCAGCAATTTCTTGGCCAATTTCAGGAATAAACTACATTGGAAAGCCTGACCTGGCTCAGTGTGCCTTAATCACAGGTTATCAGGCACATTGAACCCTTCCCACTTCTGAGTGCTGATGCTGCAGCATCCCATACCCCCAGGGAGTGCCCCATGGCAGCATCCCAGAGACTCTGTGCCCAGGGCTGCCCTGCAGCATCCTCTGGGCCATGGGCAGCTGGCTTGGGATGATCCAAACTTGGGGCTAGGTGCCTCTTTTTTATGTAATTGTGAGGGGGACTGATTTTCTGCATTTTGGCTGCCATTTTGAAGCTCTGAAATGAGGGATCTCAGTGGGTATTACTTGCTGTGCTCTCCCTCACCTGTCAGGTTGTTTCTGGACTGATGGAGAGCTTTGATCAGTGCATGGTCTCCCTCAGAGCTGCCACACTTGTGTTTCTCAGGCATCAAAAAGTTCCCTGAGCTCTCATTAAGGTTCCTTTGTGGAGATGCTACTCAGTAATCCTACAAAATAATATTTATTTTGTTAAAAAACTGCTGTAAGATGTGATGCATGAAGACCTGAAGGGATAAGCTGAGTGTGGCTGTGCTGAAGCCAAGAGGATGAGACCTTTTACACCCAAAGTAGTCAATTTCCCACTATGCAAAGGTTCATGCTGATGAAAAACATGGAAAACATGAAAATCCAAGGAAAGATCTGTGCTTTTTAATCATGGGAGCCTTTGTTCATCCCAGTCATGCCAAAAACTGGCTCAGGAAGCAGAGATTTGGTTAAAGTGCTGAAGAGTGTTCGATCCATAAGAGCCAAACAAACCACAGGAAAGCGTTAAACTAACCTCTTGCCATCCCATTATCAAAAAGAAAAGAATATAAAAGGAGATAATCCTTGTTTAAATATCACAAGCAGCAGCTGAGTCAGTGGGAACTTTAGACTGGAAATGTCAGGGAGGAATTTAGATTTTCAGAGCAGTTGCTGCTCTGCAATTATCATAAGTCACTTACAAGGACCCCTTGTCTCTCTGTTGCTCTCAGCCACGTGTCTGCAGGGAGGGAAGGGGGGGGCAGAGACAAAACACATGGCCCTATTGGGGACAGATAAGGAAAACGAATGCCATCCCACTAAAGGCAAAAGGCAAATCCCTCCAGGCTATGGCAGGGCTCCTGCCACTCTGCAGGTCTGCAGTGGGAGGAAGGGGAGCAGGAGCTAGAGGAGGACAAACCCATGGGAGAGACAGGGAAGAAATAGCAGAAAGAGGAGACTGCTGGAAAAAAAACATGTGCTGGCTCCCCCATTTATTTGCTTCTGGTGATGTTTTGGGGTTAGGAATGACCAGGGAAACAGAACAGTGAAGATCTTGGAGGTTTTTAGCTGCTGCTTCTCTGGAGCTTTTCCTCCTGTAGCAGTATGCCTTGATGCCATCTAGCACGTCCCTGATGTAAATTAAATCAGTGAAACTGCTGTTAAGTGTCCTGAGGCAGGCACTGCCTGCACCAACAGGGAAAGGAGGAAGGATGAGCACCCAAAACAGGTGATTTCTCCCCCATTCTGTGATGCAGAGAGACACATTTTCCCAGCTGGTACAGTGGGAAAGGCTGCTTCCTCTGCAGGGCTGCTTTTCTTCATTGGCTTATCTGATTCAAAAAGTGAGATTTGCAAGACCAGGGTGCAAGGTAGGAGAACCTCAGGGATGTTGTGTTGGTGGGAGGTGGTAGGGGTCTGCTCTGCCTTCCTGGCTGGGGACAGGAGGTCTGCCTGCTCTGCCTTGCTTTGTCAGATGGGTTATCACAGCTACATCTCCCCATGCACAGCACCTGGGCTCTGCCATCCTCATTAGGATATTTTTTTCCCTTGTCTCTATGTCTGATGGACACAATCTTCCAGTGATGTCACCTGTTCCAGTTGGGACAGTTCAAGCAAAGGGTTGCATGGGTTTCCCTGTGCCCACTGGGCTTGCTTGCCCTCACTATTATGAATGTGTGTCCTACTGCTGCCTTAAACTTTTCCTCTTTGCCTAACTTTGTTCTGTTCTCCACTAGATTAGAGGATCTGTAAGCAGAGAGGACACTTCTGCCATTGGGAGGATTAGAAATGTAATCTCTTAGATCCTGATTTTCCATTGCATCCTCCCAGTAGCTTAATAACAGCATTACTGAAGGCAGGCATATTGTACCAGTCTAGGTCTCAGACTTTTCTTTCTTTACTTTCCATGAGTGTGAATCAATAAAACTTTGTTGATACACCTTGAAGATCCAGAAGAGAAGCAGAAGGCTTTGATGAGTCATCCTCTTAAGCCTGCTGGGTGAAATGAACCTTGCCATGGGTGATACATTTGTATTCATCCTCTGAAAAAGAGAGGAAAATATTTTCTTGTGCTCTCTCCCATGCATTTACTTGATGACTGCCTGTTAGGAATAACAGATGAGAACCTGAGCAGATATGGATCAATAAGAAAGCATTGACTTCACTGGTGTCACTTGCTGGTGACAGTTTTTCCAATGCAGAACTCTTTGTGTCTCCATAATCGAGCTCATCCATTTGATGCTGGATGAAAAACACCATTCTGCCTATAAACAGAACAATGAATTAACATTTGGAGGAAGTCAATATTGTGACATTTTCATAGGTCTGAGACCCTTTGTATGACTCCTAATGCTAAAACCACAGCAGACCTTTGGTTTGACAGGCAGGTGGTTTTTATCCTCCAGTGCCTGAGGAGAGAGGGAACTGAGTGGGTAAGATGACAATGATTTTTTTTTCTCAGGTGGAAGTAGCACTGAGCTGCAGTTTGATGGCCCATCCTGCTGACCTGGAGCTGCCATTATGGAGGATGAGAAAGGCAGCAAGAGGAGGGGTAAGGAGTTGTATCTATGTCAAAGGAGTGACATGTTTGTGAAAAAGGAGAATGTTGGGCAAACACTGACAAGGCAGTGACAGAAAAACCTTGGCTTCTTCTGCCATCATTTTCTTCCACAGCCA
Organism: Calypte anna; assembly: GCF_003957555.1. NCBI lineage: Eukaryota > Metazoa > Chordata > Aves > Apodiformes > Trochilidae > Calypte > Calypte anna. Next base: position 13,261,642 of record NC_044250.1, read on the forward strand.
GAGCAGCAAGGGGTGGGTGACTGGGAAAGCAAGGGGAAAACTCATGAGCAGATGTGGGGTCCAAACCCATCCCAACCACACCATGCAGCTCTGAAGTGCAGGTCCTAACAGGTGGCAATGGGTCAAAGTCCCTTCTGGTCCCACTCCATCAGCTTTGGCTGTGCCAGGGCCATACCAACATACAGTACCCTGTGTACCATCCTTCTGAAAGGGCAATGGGATCTCTCACCATGTCTTGTATTTCTCTCTTTTGATGCTGCCACAGGTTAGATAAATCACTCCACAGTGTGAGTGGATGAGCAAAAGGGTTAAACACAACAGGCCAGACACCATGGTCACTGGCAGTGAAGAGATTGAACACCCCAAAGGCCACTTTAAAAAACAACTTCACGTGGTAGGACTGGGACTTATTGAACTTGGCAATAAAATGGGAACATGCCCTTAACCCTCTCTTTCTATCTGGAGAGGATCCAGAACACTGAAAACCTCTTCCTGCTGGGACTTGCAAAGGTCTGGAGAAAAATGAGCAGCAGCATTTCCATGTCACTAAAAGGCCTAATGGGCAGTCAGATTGGAGGCAAGAGGACTGAAAGGAGCAGAGGTACAAATATTTCCACTTATTTCTGCATTTATTGCCCACTCTTACCTGGTTCTTTCACAGCATTTACAAGCACCTCGAGGCAGAAGGCAGGGAACAAAGCCTGAGTTAAATAACTTCCCCACAGCCACACAGTGAGAAGTCAGAAAGGCAGGTCCATGGTTTTTTTCTGTGGTGGTTCTTGGGATTAGAATTAGTGTTGGACATCTGATTTTTCTGGTCATAATGTTTCTGATGTTTTCAGGCAACTCTTTACCTGCACAACCCAACCCTTTTTTATTATTATTTCTTTTTTCTGTAAAGCAAGCTCACAGTCTAACTCAACATTCAAATACTCTGTGCCAGCTCTCTATATGATAGTTACTGTTTCTGGAGGGTTTTTACACCTCTCTAGGAGCTCCTAGGCTCCTCCCCAACCTTTCCTCTGATCTCAAAAGGTCTGTGGGGTTTTTTTTGTTCTGTTCAGCTGTCAGTTTTATAACCCCACAAGATGGCATGATCCACTGCTCCCAGCTGTCTGCTTGCTGCCCACATTTCCAAAGAGAAAATTGCTCCTAAGTGCTTCCCCATTGATCCAAGAAAAGATGGTTGGTTTGGATTCTGGTGGATTATCAGGACAATATTACTGAATTTTCATTTGCCTGTTCCATGCCTGATTCCTGAAAGAGAGAGGGATTGCTGCTGCATTTCTTCTGAAAACTGAGGGCTGAATTCTCAGTTCCTGGTGAGAAGCTGATTTTTTTCTCCAGCCAAGCAGACTACCTTCCCTCTGAAAACTCCCCAGATCATTCACTATTTTGCTGGAAATCAGGTTATTTTCCTGTGGTAAAGACTTTCCAGAAATTCATTTTCACTGCTGACCAAAAAGAGGAGATTTGGTGAGTTTTGAAGCAAAATATTAGCAGCAGAAGTACAAATTTTCTACTCTAGCTGTGGAGATGAAAACAGAGCTGTGAGACCAGCTGGCTCCATGCTTCAAAATGAAGGGCTGGAGGGAATTTTTTGTGTGTGCAATAGGAATATTCTCAGATTTTATCTAAAATGTGACCTGGCCTTCTGAAATGTGAACTCTCAGACACTGAGGTTGGAATTGAGCTGCTGAGGATATTGGCCTTGAGCCCTCAGTCATTGGTTTGCATCTGTGGAGCAGATCTTATGCTCCACGTTACAGAGACCAAAGCAAAAAGGCACTGGAGAAAGAAAGTTGCACAGCTCTGCTCCATTTTCTCTAGGAAAGTGTATTTTCTGCCATTTATTTATTTTAAAAAAGCATAATTGGCTTTTTAAATCTTGCATTGGGATTTCCCCACTGATGGAAGAACAACCCCTGCACAGGAGCTCTTCACATCCCAGTGGTCACCTCTGCAGTGGAGGGGAATGAAGGGCCAGGACCCCACATCTGGGCTGTCCACCAGACCAGGTCTGAAACTGCTAAACCTCATCTGATTTGGCAGAGTTTTTCTCACAGAGCTTCAGGAAATGTCTTGTTTTACTTACTGAAGAACTAGCACGTCTTTTCTGCTTGCAGCCCTGCTTCCTCTGGGCTCATCAGTTGTGAGAGAGTGGAGCATGAAAGCCAGTGTTTTCTAGATAATAGGAGGCTGCAAAGTTAAGAGGGAGATGAGGATTTTAAGTATTTTTTTTTTCTTTATTTCCTCCTGCCACTGCTCCAGTCCTAGGGAGACTGCAATGACGTGGAAGCCTGAGGTGTCATTATGGGTTATTAAACTCCTTTGTGTCACTCAGGGATGCTGAATGGAGCTGTGAAGGGAGAAGAGAAAAAAAAATCATCTCTTGATGGAGCTGGCCATCCCCCCTGTAATTGCTTCCTGTGGCAGACTGTAATTATTCAGGCTGTGGAGGGGAAGAGGGGGAGAGAATGAGTGAGGAGTGGGAGGAAGAGGTATAAGGGGAGCACTGAACCCCACAAAGGCCATCAGGGCTGTGATGGGAGGTGGCAGATCCTCAGATTGTGGCACAACATCCCTTTCTTTGGCCTTGCAGATTCTTTTTGGGTCTCTTGAGGCAGGCAAAGTCAGAGCTGGGAGCCCATGGGGATTGGTGCAGTGAAAGTGTTTGCTCTTTCTGCTTTATGTCAGATTTTAAGCCCACAGCTGCACACACCTGGCACCTGCACCCATTCAATGATGGACGTGTGCTTGGAGAGTGCAACCCAAAGCAGTGATGAAGCCCCATCCACCTGTTGCATTTTCTTCATAAAGCTTCCCAAGGACTCATCTTCCTCATTAGCAAATTGGGTAGGAAGTCCAGCATGACAAAAGCTGGGACCAACCTGGTTTGGTTTAATCAAACAGGCTCACACTCCCCAGAAGTCATGTCTGAAAGCAGCAGAGCTTAAACATGGACCCAGGCAGGTTGTTTGTAGAGATGAAAACACATGAAAAAGATGGAAATGTCCAAGCTGGGGGTGGTCTCCAAAAAGCTGGGACTTTTCCTTGGGAATGTGTTAAGGAGCTTTGAGCTGGACCAGCTGGGAAAAGGTGGTGCCTGTCTTCTTGCAGCTTCTTGCCCAAAGAAGAACCTTCTGAAAGGTGGTTTCTTCCAGCTCACCTCCTCTGCCAGCTTCTCCAGGACAGGAGAACCAATCTGGTTTTTCCTCTCTTATCAGAGGGGAAAAGTCTTACCATTTCTTGTGGCAACTGGAAGTTCTGTCCTTGGTGACATAGAAAGCAGGACTTTGCTTTGGCTGCCTGGAGCCTCCATGCTGGAGGACATTTTTGTAAGATGCAGGACGTCAGCCAGGGATTGTGTGGGGACAAACTAGCAGGGCTTAAAGAAGAAAAGAGTTGTAGTCCTAATTTGTCATCCAGATAAAAAAGAGGGATTAAAAATCAAGGGCTTTGGGAAGAGGTGACTAAGTAGAAGAACTGATGATCTTAAATAAAGTACTGGATTTCACAAGGAGATAAACAATAATAATGAGACAAAAGGAAAACAAAACAAATTCAAAGAAATCCCATCTATTCATGCAATAGTCTTGAATGCTTGTCTGATGTTCTTGGTGCTTTTTAAAGCCACTGTTTATCAGAAGAACCTTCATTTCTTTCTCTGAATATATTACAGCATGCAGGAAGGCTGAGTGACTTGATCTGTTCCCATATTTATTAAAAGAATTTTACCAATTTTTTCAATTCTTTACATTTTAAGGTTATCCTTTCAGCACATTGATTACAATTTCAGATAACTGGAACTTGCTTTGATGGCTGATTTTAAGTTCATCATCTCTGGCAAATGTTGTTCTAAAGAGACCTTTAAAGTAAGTCTGTCATAAAATAAAAGGCCTAGTAAAATAGTTTATCTTTCTTATTTTAAGGTAAGAAAACCATATGAAGGAAAAGAGATAAACCCCATCAAATAATTTGAAATTTGTCCTAAAATTGAACTGAAAACCTCAAACAAAAAACCACTGAAATTCTATAGTCTGCAGGCTGTTCTAAAGGTAGTGCACTCCAGAAGAGTTCATCCAGAATTAAAAGTTTATTAGATAAATGCATTCAGATGCTATTCTTGCAACTCTTCTATGCAAGTCCCTTTTTCCTTGCCAGCTGAATTCCCAGTGAGGCTCAGTCTCAACCAGGCTTTTATTTGTCAAAGATCACTTTGCAAGTGCATCATACCAGCAGTCTCTGACTAGTTTTAATTAAGCACTTCTGGAATATTAAGCCTAACTCTGACTTTCTGCCCTTTGCAGCTTCATCCCAGACTATCCAACATCACCAGTGCATGAAATGGCCTCGTTGGCTGGAAAGCAGCATAGGACAACTTCAGCAAAACAAACAGGGAATGGCTTCAAGGGGCATCTTCTTTCCTGTCTTTGTACTGGTGTTAATGGAATTACAAAGTCCTCAGTGAGGGCTCTTCAGTGATGGATAACAGGAAAGATGCACAGGGATATTCTTCTGGCCTCTTCTGGAGCTGGTTCTTCTTCCTGCCATTATCTTCAGATGATCAATATGGTCTTAGTTTGTTTTTAATCCATATGTTTCCATAGGAGATTTACTTCCTACATACTACAAAGCACTAAGAGCAGAGAGGACTCAGTTTACCTAAGGTTACACACTGGTGCAGCCTAGGACAGATACCTGCTGCTTAGGAGTTTTTTCTGAGTGTCTATTGACTTACTGCTCATCTTTAACCCCCCCGTATCAAAACCAATATTGAAGATCAAGTTAAAACACCACAAAAACCCAAGAATTTGCCCTCTTGGTCTCTAGAGAGGATGGAAATCAGAATGAACTGCTGTGACTGACTTCTGAGTGGTTTTTTGAGGTGGAGATTCCCCTTCACACTCAGTGGCTGTGATTGGGGTAAGCCAGAAAAGCTCCAGCATGGGCATGAACATCATACTGCTTGAGGGTCCTGTCCATGAGGTTCCTGAGAAAAACTTTGCTTCAGAAAAGGGCCAGAAAAGGGCAGAATGTGGAAACATGAGAACATGAGTGGCAATCTGCACGAGATCCTCATCTCCTCAAGTTTCATGGAAAGCTAAACTTCAGGAGGAGCTGGGCTGTGTTTTAAATGAATGCTGTCCCACAGGCATTTGGGAAGCCTTCTCTTTCCCTTAATTAAGAGGCAATCAGTTCCTGAGCAGGATAACAAGCCTGGCCATCCAAGAGAGCCATCACTCCTTGGGTGACAATGGTCTCTCAGTGGCAGTGGGAAGCAATGTTCATCTTTTTCTGTGCACCTGATGGAAAGATGGGCTCAAAAGGTCTGTGGATGGGTACAGCCTGCAGGGAGCACAGCTGGGACACCTGGCTAAGGTGGGAATGAGCACCAGTATCCCAAAGCATTGTTCTCTTCACCCCAGCTTGCCCAGCTACCATGGTCCTCCTCAGCCAGTGGCACAAAACAAATCACCCATAGGATTGTGCTAATTTGTATTCCCCAATAAAGGCTCCCCAGGACCACCCCAGGAGCCAGGAGGTGACTGAATCTGCAGTGCTGCTTCTTGACTAGGTGCTGAGCAGCAGAGATGATAGGGGACTTATCCTTAAAATGGTTGTTTTTGGGAAGATCTTGCCACACCAGGCAGCATTTCCCTCCATCAGTTTGGTGGGTTTTAATCTTGTGTTTTGAGCATCCAGGGTTTAGCAGAGGCCAAACAGGAGGTTTAGGAGACTCGGAGGGGATTAAGAATGAAATTAAATCTCTCATTGTGTGAGGTGGTACCACACAAGAGGACGCAGGGGCTGGGGAAAGAGGATCCTCCATGGCTATTTAACTCCTTCTTCTGGTTTCCATTGTACTGAATATGTCCTCAGCAACAAGAGAAGCTGCTCTGCTGGAATTATTTTTGATCACTAATGGACCAAATTTTTAGCTGCTACCAACTGCTCACTTCAGCTTCTACTGAGCTCTAACCAGCTGGGGCTTTCCAAGCTGCCTTGGTGGGGCTGGCAGTGTTGCTCCTGCTGTTGTCTGAAGGAGAAGGTGAACATCAAGAGCTTTGCAGCCTCAAGGAGATCAATGGGATGCTGCCCATCCCAGGCTTTTGGCACTGCAAAAATCATCAGCATGCTGGCACAGACTCAGCTGTCCTGCCAGGAAAGGACATTAACTTTATCCAGGTGTTTTCAGCAGATGCCCTGGGTGGCAAGGTTCTGGGTGTGCTCTCCAGCAGTCAGCCAGTGAAATGCCACCGACTTCCCCACTGCAGGAGGCTGTGCCAGCTGGTGGCCTGTCCCTAGCACAGTGGTGGCTCACACAAAGAAGTGTGGATTCTCACAGCTCTTGTTTGGCATGGGAGAGATCCTGCAAACCCCCTGGGAGGAAAAGACCACTTCTGCTGGCAGCAAAACAGAGTCCTGGAGTGGGTCCTGAGCTGTGAACCATTGTCACAGCCCTAGAGATTCTCAGGCACTGGGTCTCTTAGGAGTTATTGCAAGAGGAGCAAAGCCCTTGGGAAGGCAGGATTGAGTGGGATTTTTTTTTTTCTCTCCAGATTATTTTCTTTAAAGCCTTTTAAAGTTGTGAGGACTCAAGGGGGCTGATTCTGTAGTCCTGATGTCAGTGTTAGATGGCCAAACCAAAACAGGAGGTGGTGGGAGAGCACCCAAAACGCACTGAACCAGGAGGTGCGTAAGTGAAAACACCATCCAGTCCCACAGCTGCCTTGGGGGAATCAGTGATATTTTCCTTTTCATTTACTGCCTCAACGAGAAGGCAAACATGGGGGAAAAAAAACAAGCCAGAGAGCTCTGAATCTCTTCCTTCCTTTGATTTTGTCCATTCACAGATCAAAATCTTTACATGCAACTCCCAAGGTGGGCAAGCAAACATGCTGGGCTGAAAGATGGCATGAGAAAACTCCATCAGGAAAAAAAAAGGGAAAAAAAAAAAAAAAGAGTAGAAATCTTTTGGGTGGCAGGCAAACAGGTGGGGGGAGTGTCTAGTCTGGGAAGGCAGGGTGTCTGCAATCTTTGTAGCGATTAGATTTAATGGGACAGAAACGTTTCTCTCCTCCATGTCCCCTCCTCCTCTCAGCCTGAGGGGGAGAAAGGAGGGAGGTGGCGATAGGGAGGTGGCAGGGGGGAGACAAGATTTGAAAGACTCTTTGACGTCAGCCCTTCCCTATAAAAAGCTGGCAAGGAGCTGGAAAGCAGAGATCAGAGCTTGTGGAAGAGCAAAGATGCCAACCCCCAACATTTCCACCTCTGCAGCCAAAGGGTTCCGCAGGGCGGTGTCAGAGCTGGACTCCAAGCAAGCTGAGGCCATCATGGTAAGACAAACCTATCCCACTTCTTTTCCCTCCCCTTCCCAAAACACAACCTTTCCCATTTCTATAGGGAGAGGCAGACAAGGGTAGATGGACCAACACCACCTTTGTAGGAGTTCCCCTATACAGACACCTCCGGGGTCCAGGCTAGAGGCAAAGGGAAACGACCCCAACAGTTCTCTCTACAGGTGAAATGCCAACATTTAGGAGGGTGAAAGCTTGAGCTAATCCCACCCCCAGCCAAAAGCAAGGCAAAAAAACCCCATAGACCTAAGTCAGGAATAACAAGGAACCCAAGTGTGAAAGGTAATTAAAAAATATTAATGCTCCCTTGATTTAATGGCAACAAACTGCAGAAATTTCACCTGTTCCAGCATAAAGAAAAACTGTGGCTATTACTTCAGACAACATAGGAGGCACAGGCAATTTAATCAGTTTGTTCACTGCTGCTGTGTCCACAGTTTTGCTTTCTCGCAGCACATTCTTCTCCTGTTTCTGCTCCCAGACCTTCCCTTGTTTGATCTCAGCCTCGGGTTTAGCCTGGGGAATACTTTTGCACACACAGGATCTACTTGTGTCAGGGAAAGGAGAGGAAAACTTTCTGCTGAGCTTTTAAGTGTCTTTTGAAAGTCAAATCTGGCCAACCCACTGGACTGTCTATAGGGACAGGGACATTTCACCTCCTAACACAAATGCCAGGGCAGGCAGGAGGAGCCCAGACACTGGGACAGTCCTGTGGGTCAGAGTTGTGGCCAGGCTGCTGGTGACACTGGATGAGCCAGGGCAACCAGTTCAGCAAATCCACCAGGAGGGGACCTCCTCGGGATGCTCAGCAAGAAGAAACCTGGAAATTGAGCTGAGTTAGGGAGCAGGTAAATTTGGCAGATTCAGCAGGTTGGTTATAGAGCTCCCCATTTCTCTTCCCTACAGCCAATTGTCTTTTTCCCCTGCTCCCCTCTTAACCCTCTGTGATGCTCTGACACAGTAAAATCAGACTGATAGAAAGAGAGAGGTGTTTTGGAGAGTGGAGTGTGCTGCAAAGGAAGGGAAACATTTAGGAAACAGGGAAGCAAGCTTGCTTTCTCTAATAAATGGAAATAAGGGAAGGCTTCCCTCTGACACAACCATTGTCATTCTGGCAAAATAATGAACACTTAAGAGGTTCTTGAAAGCCTGGTATTTTCCAGGCTGCTCATCAAATCAGTACTTGAGATGCTCATTGCTGTCTGGAGAGGGGGCAAGTGCTTGGTTATCACAGACTCTGGGCTGCTGCTTTGTGTTTGATAGGAAAGAGGCCACTGAACAAAGGGGGCAGAGGAACTTGAGTTCACCAGGTGTACTGGCACCCTGCTTGGGGTGAGGAGCTCCTGCAGCCTGGGGCAGACAGAAAACCTCAGGCCATCTTCACATCCCTTCTAAAATAATAAAAAAGCCCAATTCGAGCTCTTTAGCATCATCCTGAGACCAGGCTGCACAAAAGGCTTTGCCTTTTGCTCTTACCTGGAGCTTTCCACTGTCCTTTTACTTTGCTGGCTTGTACCAGGAAGAGGCAGGACTCTGCATTTCTATGTGACATTGAATGTCCCCAGCCATGAGGTGTTGGCATGAGCCACCAAGCCCTTGCTCACCACTGCACCAGCTCTGGCAGGTCTGAAATACTCCCTTGTTAATAACCCCCAGGGACCAGCACCCTACTGGAGGGAAACAGGGAAAAAAACCCCCCAAACCTTTACAATCCCAGAACTCATCTACACCAGCAGGTATTTTACACACAAGCTGGGCCAGTAAAACATCAAACTCACATCATGCAAAAATCTTTTGTAATGCATTTAGGGTTTTTTTGCTGCCAATAGTTTTTACAGGACACCCTGGGGCAGGGATTTGCTACAGAGCAGAAAAGCAGAGCCAGGCAGGAGACAGCAGCTGGAGGTAACCCAGCAGGCAGGAGTGTCCAGGAGAGCATCACTGTCCCCATGTTGAAGGGAGGGAAATAATCTTTGCAAAATCCTGCAAATCAGTATTTTTAATGAGATTGTTCAGGGAGGGCACTTGGAGCTGCAGCAAATTGAAGGAAGGGAAAACAAACTCACACTCCACGAGAGGTGAATGACCATACCAGACTCAAGCCCCAGTTAGGCAAATAAATACTTTGCAAAATCAAAGTAAACTTCTCATTGGAGGTAGATATACACTCAGGGAGCTAATCTGCAAGGCAATTCAGAAATCCCATGTAATTCTGCCTTCTGAAAACAGGAAGGCACTTATTGGTAGAGATCAGTTTGGTTAGTTTGTATGCCAGCTTCCTAATTTCCAGCAAAAGGAGGCAATACCCCAGTGAACATAAATGTGAGAAGCAAATGAGAGGAAAAAGAGATGGAAAACAAGCAGCCTCTACCTGGCAGAAGAGGCAGCAGGCAGGCAGGTCCCTCCCAGTGCTCTTCTCCAAGACAAAATTCAGCTTTTTTTAAGTTATTTTTTTCAGTTTACCCTCCCAGAACATACCAGCAAAGAACAAGGCAGCTTCCAGGACCCCTCCAGAGTGACCAAATCCCCCACACTCCTGCCATCCAGGGGCACACGAATCAAACTGGTCATAGCTGGTCTTCTGCTACAGCTTGCCAGTCACGTAGCTCTTCTTGCTATTTACACTCCTTCCACTCTGACTTTAACTTGATCTAGAGCCTAAACATGGGGCTCTATGTTCCCTCCTCTGCTCCACCCAGAAATAAAATCCTGCTGCACCTGGGGCACAGTGTGATAAAAGAGGCTCAGCTGAGGCTGGCTTGGGACTGCTGCAGAGCCCTGGCTAGCCCAGGGCTGTTTGCCCTGCTTATTGCAGGGGCTTTAAAGTAAACACTGGCTTAGCTTTAAACATGGTAGTAATAGAAAATACCCACTTCAAGCTGAGCACACGATCACAAACTTTTAAAAATTAAACCTCAGGGTACTCAGGTGTCTTCTCTTTTTGGGCACGAATCCCCTCCATTGAGGCAAGATGCTTCTATTTGTTTGGTGTTTTTCTATGCCACAAAGAATAAAGGGATGGAGGATCAGCAAATATCATTTCAGGGGGGTATCTTTGTTATAAAATGACCAGACAGGAGTGTGTGGGTTGGTGCTTAGATGTGCTGCATTTAAAGTGCCAGCTTTGTACTGCTAAACCACCCAAGAGGATTTTTCCAGGAAAAACTCATCACCTACAGTGGACTTTGAAAATCAGAGAGAAATGATGATTTTTAGGCTCTTAGAAGTTGAGCAGGCTGTGGTTTTAAGAGGAGAAAACTCACCAAATTTTTGCAAAGAAGGGAAGGTGCTGCTTGACTAACACCTGTCTTTTTTATGGGTATTTTTAATGTAATCAGAAGGAAAATTGCAGCTAGTCCCATTCCTTATGCAGGTGCTGCCTGGCTTTATGTGCTGCACCTTCTTCAGTGCTGACCCAGCTTTATTTCATCAATTTCTGAGGTTTTGTCATCTGGTTTGGGTATTGAACACAGAAAATTAGAATCATCTGAGCTGCCCCTAAATGGAAAACTAAGAACAAATGAGTTAGTATATGAGCTATTTGTATAACGAAAGAAACAGCAGTGGTGGAAATAGTTTGCAGCTTACTATAAATATAAATGAGTGACCTAACATAAATCCTGGCATGAAGCTGCAGCATTTCTAGTGTAATTCCAACAGAAATCTAAAGGAGTTTTTTTGGGGACAAACCCAATCTACAGATAAGTGGGGGGAATTAATTTTCTGGGGTATATAGTTGTGATTCCAATTATATTTCAAAGGGCAAGTATCCACTTAATGTCAGAAGAAAATGTTGCTTTGGATCCTGTGAGTGGTTTAGCTAAACTGTCCTGCTAAAACACCTGCAAAGAGTTCAGATTTCCTGTCCAGGCCACAGCTGTGACCTTCAGCTGTCCCTCATATCATGCTTTTCTCAGAGACTTCAGGTTCATCTAACACCACTTCACTTGAGTCCCTCAGACACCTGAAAACTTCATGAGGTTGTTTCTGATTTTTATCTTTTGAAGGACATTGAAAACTGTTGCTAGGGAAGGTGAGAAGCCCATTCTTTTTAGTTTTCCTACACGATATTTTACAGATTTTTCCTAAAGCTCCACATTTCCAAAAGTTCCTCAGTCCTCTACAAAGCCAGGCAAATCAGTCCAGCCTTTTACTTCTTTACTTCTCTGCTGAGACACATTGCTCACCCCTCATCCAGCTACTGGGGATACCTCTGATCTCCCCACCAGCACTACCAGAAATCTTATTTATTTCTGTTCTGCCTTCAGTCTCCACGGTTCATTGGCAGACGTCAGAGCCTCATTGAAGATGCCAGAAAGGAAAGAGAGGCTGCTGCTGCAGCCACGGATGCAGCAGAGTCTACAGAGACAATTGTCTTTGAGGAAAAGGATGGGAGAGCCATGCTGAACCTCTTCTTCATGCTCAAGGGAGCCAAGACTTCACCACTCTCCCGTGCACTTAAGGTATTTGAGGTGAGTTACCTGATCTGTTGTATGGGACTTAAGGGACACACCAGAGATTTCATGGCTGTTTGTCAGAAAGAACACTGAGACCATTTCAGAAGACTCAGTCTTGGTCTACCTACTGCAAATTACTTGTCTGATGGCCCCACACTCATGCCCCATCACTTTCCACCACTAAGAACAAGCCATCCCTCTATCTGGTAATGCTGTTAAGCTCTAGGCTTAACTTTGCTTAATTACTGGATCCAGCCACACAGTTCAACACCTACAGTCCACACTTCCACACCTACAGTCCACACCCTTGCTGCTTGTAGCAGACTCTGACAGCTCCTTCCAGTGCTCATCCCTTCATCTTCATGCACAGGGCTATGACCCCACATTCAAAGGATGTTTTGTGCCCTGCATGGCTACAGACTGAACCCACCCTACCTGTGGGTCAAGGTTTTGCCAGTTTCTGAATGGCATTAACACACTGGACCTTGGTCAAAGAGCTCCAGGAACAAGTTCAGCCTGGGTGTAAAACCAGTACACAGATTTCAAAGTGACCTCCTTACTTCAGGGCCAAATTTGATGCACATGTTAAAGGTTGTGTTGGTTCTCCCCAGAGATACACCCTGCACATGGCTTTAATACCAAGGTAAATTGGTAACTAATTGAGCACTTTCCCCCTAGCCAGCTGTGTAATGTTGCATTATCTGGGATCTCAGTACCATGGAAAGACTGAGATAAGTGCTGCCTGTTTAGACAGTAATGAAAGCACAACAGCATCCATTTGTGTAGTACATTTCCATCCAGAAGGATTCATCAGTGTTTTGCAAACTGAGGTTCTGAGATATGTTCTATCTACAGTAGTTTAATTTCATTGGCTTCAGCAGTGAGAGGAGAGGACAATTTGTTCCTATTAATTAAGGAGACTCTGGAGGTCTCCAGTCCAACCTCCTGCCCAGAGAAAGTCCAGTCACAGCAGGTTGCTTGGGGCTGTGCTTGTTGTATTTTGAATATCCCTGAGATAGAGACCCCACAGTCTCCTTGGACCCAGTGTTTGATTGCCTTAATTATAAAAAGATTTTTCTGTTTTCTTTTTCTATTTAATTTCCTTGCTTCCATCTTGTGCCCATTGCCTCTTGTCCTCCCACTGGGTACTTTTCCAATGAGTCTGGCTCTGTCTTCTTTACACCCTCCCACCAAATACTAGTGGACAGTGAACCAATTTCTGCTGCCCCTTCACTTCTTAAGGCTAAAAAAATCCAATTCCCATTCTTGATAAGACTTTGTGCTCCAACCCTCTGAGCATCTTGGCATCTCCCTACTCTACTGGCTACATCACATCAAGGTCTTTCTTCTACTGGATGTGATACTCCAGGTGAAATCTCCCTAAAACCAGGTAGAAAGGAGGAACCTTTAACCTGTTTTCTACAGAGTTGCCACTGCAGTTCAACCTTTCTTGTCACCAGATCATGCTGCTCCCTCATGTACACGTGGTAATTCTGTGACACCTTCTTCCCCATGAAATGCCACAATGTCTAGGGTAAAAAACCATCACCAGCAACACTATACAGCAAAACCACTACCTAACAGCTGTAAACCTACTAAAAGAGTGTTTTGGGGATAAATTATTTCCCTGAAATTGCAGGGCATTCTAGCTGCTCATTGCCCATGCAATACTGCCTCTGATAATCTAATAAAAAAACACTTCTGCTCTTTGGCAATTGCAAAACATTTTGACTCTCCCTTGAGAGGACTGCTGCAAGAACAGCTGTTTTCTGGGCAGCATATGGTTCTTGTCTCAAGACTGAAAGAATCTCTACAACAAGCTTGTCATACAGAAGCCTTGGTGTAGCCATGGCTAGGGTGTCCTTCCTAGACAGGCAAAGCAACCAGATAAGGCAAGAAAAATCTATCACTATAACAGTTCAAAGGCAATGGACTGTTTAGCAGGTTTGAAACACTGAAGTTTAGCTCTTGTACTTGGTAGCTTTTATGTTAACACTGCATTTAAAACCTATTATTTAAACAATTTTTAAAGCATCAAGCAAGAAGCAGGAGCAGCTTATGTTCAAATATTATTTGTTTCTTCCTGGAGCAATTTACTTGCTACATCAAGAGCTTTCCTAGTAAAAAAGCTCTTTGAGCTTGTCACAGAGAAAGCTTTAAATATAATAAAAACCCAAGCATGTCAAGCCCCAAAAGAAGAAGATTCATTTCCCAAATCCCTCTGGCAATGCAGGTACAAGATATGAAAGCAGACAGACGTAATGACATTTGCCTCATCATGAACCAGGCTGCAGGGAAACTGGTTTCACTCTTCTGTATGTGTAACATGCAGCCAAAGTATAGGTAATGCAATCACAGCTGTCAGATTAATGCAAAGGTATTGATTGTTGAGGCAACAATGTAATAGTGAAGTCAGTAGGTACATTAAAAAAACACAGTCCTAAATTTAATTGAACTGTGGCATCACATCTGTTCCTTCTCATCTTTGTGCCTTGGATTAAAAAAAGAAAAAAAAAGACATTGTGCCCTTTCCTCTAGCAAAGATCCTGTAGAGAGTTTGGAAAGGTTGGGTTGTTGTCCAGGGATTTGGGCTCATAAAGCCAGAAGAAAATACCCACAAATGGACCTTTTGAAATATTATAAACTCCCTGTTTTTTCCTTGTGATTCTTCCAGGGAGGTCAGTGCTGGTAAGGAGACCAAAGGGTGTCAATTCTGGCAGGGAGAGGTCGGTTCTGGCAGGGACAGGTCGGTTCTGCCAGTTCTGGGCTCAGCCCCATGGGGTCAGAACCATAGTCAGCATCCAGGCCAGCACCTCTGCACCCACCCATGGGAGGGAGAGCACCGGGGCCCCCATGGGGGTGAAAGGGAAGGGAGGGTGGAGGGGGGTGGCTTTTGCCACATCGAGTTCTCCTCTTGATGCCATCTTCTCTGCCACTGTGGACACCTTCTGTTGATAGTTACTGACCAGCCCTGGTCCAAAAAGAAAAACTCTGGAATCACAGAATAGTTTGGGTTGGAAGGGACCTTAATGATCATCCAGTTCCAGCCCTCTGTATGGGCAAGGACACCTTTCACTAGGTCAGGTTGCTCAAGGCCCCATCCAACCTGGCTTTGAACACTTCCAGGGATGGGGCATGTAGAGAAACAAGATAACCAGGTGCCTCGAGTGGGTGTGAGTCCACCTATGCCTGATTAGGACAGGCCCCTATTGGGCATGAGCAAGACCAGGGGGCCAATAAAGGTGGGACACACACCCACAGAAGGCACCTCAGCTCACTCTGGTGCGAGGCATGGAGAGGCCAGCAGCTCGTCGAGCCTCTGGAGCAAGAAAGGCTCTTCCTGCTACACTTCTACCCTGGAAGCGCTGTGTGGTGGCTGGAGTCCTGGAAGAGACCAGCAGCTCGTCGAGCTTCAGGAGCAAGAATGGCTCCTCCTGCTACAGGGGCAGCCACAACTTCCTTGGGCAACCTGGGCCAGCATCTCACCAGCCCCACAAGAATTTTTTTTTCCTAATGTCTTGCTTGAATCTCCCCTCTTAAAGCTGGAAACCATTTCCCCTTGTCCTCTCACTACACACCTGTGTAAAAAGTCCTACCCCCCCTTTCTTGTAGGCCCCCTTCAGAATTTGAAAAGTCACTCTAAGGTCACTTTGAAGCCTCCTCCAGGCTGAACAACCCCAACATCCTCAGCCTGTTTTGATAGGGCAGGTGCTCCAGCCCTCCGATCATTTTAGTGTCTCTCCTCTGGACATGTTCAAGGAGCTCTCTGTCCTTTTTGTGCTGGGGACTGCAGAACTGAACACAGCTCCAGATGGGGTCTCACAAGAGCAGAGTAGAGGGACAATGGATGTGTTCATCCTAGTGGGATTAAAAAAAATAATAATAAAAAAAGAAATATGGAGAGAAAAAACAGACAAGGGTAGGTCCCACAGACAAGGGTGGGTCCCTCCCAAATGTATCCATATGGACATGTTTGAAAGTACAAGCATGTTTCAGGTGTTGTTTAATGTTTTTGTTCTCCTTTTCCATGTCCCCAAAGACATTTGAAGCTAAAATTCACCACCTGGAGACAAGGCTTAGCAGAAAGCCCCGTGAAGGGACAGCTGAGCTGGAGTACTTTGTGCGTTGTGAAGTCCACAGCTCTGACCTCAATACTTTCATCAGCTCCATCAAGAAGGTAGCAGAAGATGTGAGGACCACTAAGGAAGACAAGTGTAAGGATCTTACAAACTATTTCACTTTTGCAGGGAGGCTGAGCTGTAGCAACTGTGCAGTTTGTTATTCCTAGGAAAGGGAAAGGTTGACTGCATGTTGAATTTGAGCAAAACACAAAAGAATGCCTCTGGGACACCTGAGTCCTAAATACCACTTCCCTCCTTGTCCATTTCTCAATAGACTCCAGAGTCCATGCACCATTCGTTTGGTTCCAGATTGAAAAAATAGAAAAAGGAGAGGATTTTGTGCTTTGTTCTCACCTGTCCTACAGAGTTTTCTATCCTTGCTCTACTATTTTGTATTATAAATGTAGTTTCCTAACTGGGTGTCAAGAACTCTACAGATCCAGCACTAAATTGCAAGCCACTCCCTATTTATTCCATCCTGTTCTGAAGACAGGGTAATTAATACTGTGAAATATCCTTAGAGATCTGCAGTGATCCATCACCAACCACCTGGACCTCTGGATTTGTTTTTAATGTGAAATCCAGCATCCTTAACTAAAGTCCAATTTCTATCTTCTTGTTTAATTTTTTTCATAAAATGCTCTGCTGAAAAAATGGGCAGGGAAGTAATGAGATGCTGCTCATGGCATTAGACCTGGCTCTAGGACTAAGAGTTCAGGGGTAGTGTCTGGGAAGCAGAGCTGTGCCCTGTGCTGGTTGGTGTTTGTGCTTTTGGCACACCAGGTCAGATCTATCATGTTCAGCCTCACAATCCCTTCTCAGCAGGAGATGCTCCATCTTCACTTCCACAGCCAGTTTTTCTCTTTCTCTCTTCCCCCAGTTCACTGGTTTCCCCGGAAAATCTCTGAATTGGACAAGTGCCACCATTTGGTCACCAAATTTGACCCTGACTTGGATCTGGATCACCCGGTGAGTTGGGCTGTGTGGACAAATCCTTTTGTTGGAGTCCTGAGCAGTCCTTGGAAGCAGAAACTGGAGAACACCTCTTAGTGCAGCTGATCAGGCAACTGTAGTGCAATCACCACCATAAGAACAGCTTTTCCAGCCAGTGATGAACTTTGTTGGATGAGAAATGTTAGCAACTGAATAAAACTCCTGTCTCTGTTCCTCTTTGTCACCACAGGGCTACTCTGACCAAGTGTATCGCCAGAGGAGGAAATCCATAGCAGAAATTGCTTTTCAGTATAAGCAGTAAGTCTCATCCCTAATATCCATGCAGGGATAATGTGCAATCTGTTGGGAAGTCATTGTGCATGACACTTCTTCTTGTGTGCTTTGTCTCCCCATTCAGCCTTGCCAGCTCTTCTTTTGTCCCTCCTCCCTCTAAGTATTCCACTCTCTTCTAAATTAAAAAATGTCCATGGCCATTAATTTGTACATTGATACATCCAGAATAAACCTCCTGTGTAACAAAAGCCATGTATAGTTCTATTTGACCTCAAAATTAATTTTGAAATGTAGCATCCTTTTAAGAATGGCATCTAGTTTGGACTTCAGCATTTCAAGTACTGAAAAAGATACCAAGTGCACAGAAAAAAAATTGTTCCAATGGTTTACCCTGTGTGTGAAGAGAAAAAAGGGTTTATTTCTGAACTGAACCTTGTCAGCTTTAGTTTTCTCCCAATGGATCACATATGCCTTTCATCTGCTAGATTGAATTCTGCTATCAATTTTATTTTTTTTGCTGTGAGGGTATTTATGGACTAAACAGTTCATCTCCTAAGTCTGTCTGATAAATTAAATAGATTCTAGAAATGATCTCATCATTCTCTTACATAGATTTAAGACTACCACTTGCTTAATGCTCCTGTTCTGATACAGGCAGTGAGGAGCACTCAGTCTCTCCACTGCAATGTCAATCCGAGCTCTAATATTCAGTTGGATTTGTAAAATATTCCCCAGCTCCTCTTCAGCTACACTGCCTTGCACCTCAGCACCTCCTTCTCTGAGCAGGACTTTAAATGTGTACTCCTGCAGGGACCTGTGCTGGAAGCAGGCTATGGAAATTATATGGGTCACCTTCTTGAGCAACCCCTGCAAGTGATGTGATCCCAACATGACTTTCTGCTCTGCTGGGTTTCATGTTCTTTGCAGATTAGCAGACCAGAATGTGGACACTGATGTTTTTTACCCTGTGCTAATATTTAATGTGCAGAAAGTCACTGTGCCAGTGAGAGTCCTGGGAGAAATCCTGTCCTAAGATGATACACCCATTTAAGATGCATTCTCTCACATCTCATCTGTAGGTTAGCATTTATGAGCTGCTGTGTAGTATCCCTTCAGGCTGTTAATGGAAAAAGAATTACACTTTATCATGGTAATGTGTGAATATCTCATTTGTTCAAATTCAGAACAGAAGCATTTATGAAATACAAATGCCAATTAGGATGCAAAAGAGGCAAAACTGTCAGTCTTCTTTAGTTCCCACTTATATCAATGTCAGGATTTTTTTTTCTTGCTGTCTTTAAAATTACTGACAATGTATTTTTCTGCAGTTCAAATGGATTTAGTTTTCCTTATTAGCTGCTTTTATTTCCCAGCCACTGATTCATTCTTGGAGCCATCAGCCCCCTGAATTTCAGGCATATGAAATTAATTTATTTTCACACAAAGTTTCATTTTTTTTCCCAGTGAAAACCAATTTTTTTTTTCTGGAAAATATTATGCCTGCTAAGCTTTGGCTCACCCCTTGTTAATTTATAACTTCTGGCTGGAATAACACTTTTCTCTGTATCTGTGTAGCCTTTGCATCTGTGGAAAAGACACAGTATTAAGGATTTGTCTTTTGTGTTACTCCCTTGTTGGGTTTAAAGAAGATTGTTCAAGATCATGAAGAGCTTCTCCAAAGTGCTTCCTTCTCAGAAGGAAGGGGAGCCTGGCTTGTGCTCTGCTCCTGGCAATAATGGTGTTTTTTGCCTTGCAGTGGGGACCCAATCCCTCATGTGGAGTACACAGCAGAGGAGATTGCTACCTGGTGAGCTCTTATTTAATCTGTGACCTTTACTGACTTCACCACTAGAAGCTGGGAATCAAAATGTAAATGGTTAGGGTGTGACCTCTTGGAAAAATGTGTAAGGAGTGCTAGCATCCCACTGAATGGCTTGTCATAAAAATCAGTAACTCATTGCATGGTCTTATATATTGGGGACTGCATTTGGGAGAACAAGCTACCTCCAAACCAGTGATGCTGTCTCCTCCTCTCTTGGGGAGTTTCCTCCCCAGAAAGCAAGACAGATAATTTAGAGTCCCACTTCTCCAATGGGACCTGGCTTAGGAGCAGCCTCCAAACAAAGGACAAGAAGTATGAGGCCTGTGGTAAATACCTGCATGGGACCTCATTGGCCTCACTCAGCAATATTCTTCTCTTGAGCATAATTATTTCTAGGAGTGTCACTGCAGGGGTGTCTCTGGAAACAGGACCAGCTCACACAAGCTGAGTACACAGGCTCCTAAACAAGGAGCATCTCCTGGTTATATTGACTGTCTTCATAGTGCAGCTTCAGGAGCTAATCTAAAAGGGAGTACTTTAACCCCAGTTTAATGCCTTTTATACAATCTTGACCTTCAAGGTCAGAAATAGATCTGTGCAGATAAAACTGAGACTTGAATATGTGTCTGTATGTTCACACACCCCTGTCAATGCCCACAGACATAGACTTAGTGGTGCAGAAAGGCAAAAGGACAAGAAACTTAAAGGAGTGGATAAAAGATAGCCAGATAGGAGAGGAGTAGATACATAAAACCACTGAACAACTGCCACCTCTCATCCTGAAGGAAGGAGGTGTACAGCACCCTGAAGAGCTTGTATCCCACCCATGCCTGTAAGGAGTACCTCGAAGCTTTCAGTCTACTGGAGAAATACTGTGGCTACAATGAGAACAACATCCCTCAGCTGGAGGAGGTCTCCCGCTTCCTGAAAGGTGGGTATGCACCTGGGGGACCCATGGTCAGGCTCTGCCAGGGCTCCAGCACACTGGTGACACCTATATCCAGGGAGCCTGGACCTGAAGGAGAAGGTTTTGAGCTGGGATTTGGGAGGAGAGTGCTTGTGCATTCCCCACTGAGGACAGGGGTAGGACCCAGGTGGTAGGGGCTGCAACTGAAGGTCAAGCCTGAGGTCAAGTGATCTCACTGAGCACCTAAAGACCAGATGTTGCTCCATAATAGCAGCAAAAAGATCAGGCTTGACCCACCAGAAGCCTTTTAGTTCCCAGCACTGATGCTTTCTCACTGTCGGTGCTGGGAACACAGGACATGGGCACAGCCTCGGGGCCATGCACCCCTGCAGACACAATATGTGCTGTTTCAGAGAGGACTGGCTTCCAGCTGAGGCCAGTGGCTGGTTTGCTGTCAGCACGGGACTTCCTGGCCAGTCTGGCCTTCCGTGTCTTCCAGTGCACCCAGTACATCCGCCACGCATCCTCGCCCATGCACTCCCCTGAGCCGTGAGTATTGCCTGGCCCAAAGGGCCTCCCCTGCCCAGACATCCCACCTGGACAGCCAACCATTAACCTTTCCCCCTAGTGGACAAACTCTGCTGCTGACTGCATTTTCCTCCTTTTCCCTGGGCAGGGATTGCTGTCATGAGCTGCTGGGCCACGTCCCCATGCTGGCTGACAAGACGTTTGCCCAGTTCTCTCAGGTAAGGTGTTTGTCTGCTTCCTCAGCCCCAAGAAGGCAGGGAACCCAAACCAATTCCAGTTCTGACTCCTAAACTCATCTTGTTCTAGGATTTATTTGTATTAAACATAACATTCAGGAGCTCTGTTGATGGGCTGAGAGCCCTAATGGAAACTAAAAATATCAGACTCTGCAGCAAAGAGTTTTTAGTCTGAGCATGATGAAGCTCCAGCAGATGCACAGCAGTGCAGGGCATCATTAGCTGATGTCTTGAGGCAATAAAACAGAGCAGTCCACACAAATGGCCCTCAGACCAAATCTGTCTTGATGTTTGCTCCTTTTTTTTCCTTCCCAGGACATTGGGCTGGCATCTCTGGGTGCAACTGATGAAGAAATTGAGAAACTCTCCACAGTAAGCTTTCCTCTTTGCTGGAGGGAGGCCCTGATCCCTCCAGCAGCACCTCTGTGGTATCAAGGGGATATCTGGTCCATCCTGGTCTTCCCAAATTTGCAGGCTTAGAGCCCCTACCCAGCCTTGCTGTTTCACCATGCCTGTGCAGAGCATGGATCAGTTAAACAGCAGGGTTCACTTGCACATTAATCCAGTTTTCTCAGGCACCAGAGTATCAGCAAGTATCATATTTCTAACAGCAGCACTGCTGGGATTCTTTGGGATGGGATTAAATGACATCCACTTCCTTTGGCTCTGCCTTGGCAAGGTGACCTGTCCTGCTCCAAGGGCACTGTGCAGCAGCCTGGCAAGGAGGGCACCAGCCCAGGAGCACAGTTTCCATCTGTCCCAGCATGGAAACAACTTAATTCAGCACTTTGCTTTGGCAGCAATGGGTGCAGGGTGAGGGTGGGAGACAAAGTGCCAGGCAGCCATTCATTTAAACAACCCCAAATCCTGTCCTCAGTGCAAGGGCTCAGAGGTGACACGGAGATGAGGAGCTGTGTCCCCTATGCATTTTTCTTTCTTCTTTCACAGCTTTACTGGTTTACAGTGGAGTTTGGACTCTGCAGACAGAATGGGATAGTGAAAGCCTATGGAGCTGGGCTCCTGTCATCCTACGGGGAGCTCATAGTAAGTCCCAGCACCACTTGCCTCTCTGTTTTAAACCCCATACAGCAAAATCCCTTCCTCTGCACAGCTCCAGTGACTTCACCCAATCTGTTCTCCATCTCTGTCTATCATGCATGTGCTCTCTGATCCCCCTAATTTCATGCTGGCAATTTTCTGCTTTGTCCATAGCACTCCTTGTCAGATGAACCAGAGGTGAGGGACTTCGACCCTGATGCTGCTGCTGTTCAGCCTTACCAGGACCAGAACTACCAGTCAGTGTATTTTGTGTCTGAGAGCTTCAGTGATGCCAAAAGCAAACTGAGGTAGGACTGGGCAGTGAGAGGGACCCAAACAGGTAGACATGAAACTATAATATAACAAAACAGTGCTTGACACCATGGCTGCTTTCATTTCAAGATCTCAGAAGTGCTCTGGAAACTGTCAGAATGAAATTTCCTACAGGGTCCAACTTCAGCCCCTTGGATTCACCCCAAAGCCCCCCCCTCCCCAATATTCTAGTCTTAAGGGTCTGGGTGTAGAGGGGCGAGGTGGATTGGGAGGTACTCTGAGAGACAAGACTGAGGGAGTGAGAGAAGATACAAATCTATGTCATTTGCCTAGTTCTCATAGGAAGGAGTTACAGACTAGACTGCTTTAAAAAACCCTCACTGTTGCCTAATGAGTAATTTCCTTGCATTTAGAAAGGAAAAATGCACCACATACACATCCAAGATTAGGCTAGATGGTGTTGATAGTGACCAAGAACTGTAAATGACCTCCTTGAAAGAGCTCAGACAGCACATAGGTGTTACTCTATGAAGTGAAAACATTAAAACCTCTATTTTTTGCAATACTGGCAGCAGACACCACGGACCTGATTACCAGTGTTATCCCTCAAGAGAAGCCTTTTTTCCCAGGCAGAAAAGTTTCCACTGGTTTTCTAAGGTAGACGTGCACCCTCAGTGGCTCTTCCAGGCACCCATCTTGTACCTGTGTGCTATTAAGCAGTAACAGCTGTGCCTAATTAGTGCCTAATTTACCAAAGCAGGTGAGCCAGATTTTGCCTGATAGAACTGAGATAAACCACCTGTTTTAGGACAACATGAACAGGCAGAAAACCCCACAAAACCCCCAGTGGTAGCATTTGTGTATGTTTGCAAGGGGATCTGCTTCTCTGTGCCAGCCACAAGAGGGTACCCTAAGCTTAGAAATTCAGGAGCAAAAGGGTGAAGCCTCAGCAGGAGCCAGGCACATAAATATCGTTACTGCTGTAACATCTTCCCAGGTCTTTCCAGCATGAGACTGAAGTCATAAGTACCTACATATACATCCCCAGCTCCATATTTACACAGACAATAAAAAAAAATCTGTTCTTAATACGTCTTGCAGCTAGTTCACCCCTTCATAAGAAGAGAGTAGTCAACAAATGCATCTCAGAAAGGATTTAGGAATATAATACTATAATACCACAGCTTTCTGTGCAATTTGCTTCTAAATCTCCTTTGCATTTTTGAAAAAAAAAAAAAAAAAAAAGTCAAAGTAGAGGATGCCTGGCAATGTCCAGAGCTGACCAGTTCAGTGTACCCTCCACTTTGAAGCAAGTCCATGTCCAGACAAACTCATGGTCTTCCTTGCTGACCAGTTGGCATCTCAGCTACTGCTATAGCCCTGTAGAGCTGGAAAGGTGGGAAAACAGAGCTTTTGTGCTAACTTAGAAACACTCTATCTAAAGAATTCATTAACCTGCTGTGATCTGGGTGATGGTGGTGAGTAGGGGGGGGGGTGTAGAGTCAGGTCCTATCTTGTTGTACCAAGCCCTCTGCACCCTTTCCTTGCAGGAGCTACGCAGCTCGCATCAAGAGGCCCTTCTCAGTGAAATATGAGCCCTACACCCACAGCATCGAGCTCCTGGACAGCCCTCAGATGATCTGTCATTCCCTGGAGAGTGTAAGGGATGAGCTTCACTCCCTGATTAATGCTCTCAATGTTATCAGTTAATAGGAGAACTGGGCTCTTCCCTTCCCCTCTCCCTTCACAGCCCCAACGCCTCCTGCTCTGCTGATAAACCCTCCCTTGTCCTCTCCACACATTTGCACTGCTGCCTGTCACCCTGCAACCCCAACAACTTCCCACTTTTTTTATGTAGGGCCAGCTCAGATGAGGGGAAGAGGGATGGCCCCAAGGCCTGCTGGCTTTTTGGGTGGTTTTTCCTTTTGGCTGCTGAAAGAGACATAGCAGGGACCAAAAGCATAGCCAAAGTACAAAGCTGAAGTCAAGAGCTGTGTGCTAGGCTCCTGGGTGAAAGCAAGAGGAGAAAAGCCTCTTTATTTGAAAACCAAACAAAAAAAATTGAGAGAAATTATATATTTTTTTGCAGTCTGAAAGAATAAATCTATTTTTTTTTTAGCCCAAAGCTATAAAGCCCCCTATGGCAACTTCATGAGGGACCCTCAGTCACCACCACCTTACAGCCTCGTACATTTGGGCAATGCAGAACTGCTCTAGAAGCTTTTCTGCCTGAACCAACCCCATGAGATTTGAAATTTCACCTCCCAGCTTCTGGCACAGGAAGATGCTTAGGTACAGATGCAGGAGCTTCATGACCCCAGAAAGCATCACAGCTCCCTCCCTGGGCTTCTAAACTGTCCTAAGCCCAGATTTGCCTGTCTGGGCGAATCCACCTGCATCCTCCCTGGCATAAGCACCACAGAGCATGCATTGGCCACCCTGATCCAGAGCTTGGGCATCCTTTCCAAGCTCTATTTTAAAAGCTCCCACAGCAGGGAGTACTGAAGAGCCCAGCTGCCAGACACCAGTCACAACTATTGATGTTCCTGCCTGCTGATGGCCCTGGGCAACCATAGCAGCCTCTTGGTGTCCTGAGTTTCTTGGTTATTGCAAGATGAGTGGGGCCACTGGTGTTCTCAGTCTGCCAGTCACTGTGGGGATTTCACACCCTTTCACTCTGCCAGTCTGTTACACAAGGGCAGCATCATCTTTTTTTCAGACATCCCAGTATCACTGGCACTTGGTGTAGCTCAGGTGTGTCCCATTTCTGAGGAAGGAAACATATGGTTAGGATGCTCAAACCCAGTTTTCATCCAGCTTTCACTGTAAATATTAATGGCTTAATCTGACCCAAAGCTGTCAGTTTTCCTCCCCCTGCTTTTACCCTTCTTATCTCCTTGCAAGCTGCCTCATAACTTTGAGGTTTGCTCAGAAGTTTGGCCAAGGTTATGCAGCTGTGCAGTATCAGAGAGATGTGGAGGTAGCTCAACAGCTGTGGGGCACAGAGAAGGGGAGAATTACACAGAGTTGTTTGCATGATTAGTTTTAACATTTCTGTAGAGACTTTTGGCATCCTTATCCACTATCTATTTTTTTTTTATTTCCCCTAAAAAAAAAGGCAGGCTTAGCAGTTAACTTTTGGCTATCAGGTCTGATATAACTTCACTCTCCAGTGTTACTTCTATTGTGGCTCAGTCATAATAGTTCATAATAGTTTATTCCATTTCAGACCTTCATACACAGATGCTTAACCCTCAGTTCTCCAAATTTAACCACTCTGCTACTGACAGCACTTAGTCTCCCACCTGCTTCAATCCCTCCTTTCTGTTTCCTTTCTTTTTTGACCCTGCTCCTAAAATCCTCCTAAGCTGCTTCAAAGACTCTTACTGAAATCAGGAGTTCAACACTAGGGCCTGGCTGTTCTCAAGCTGTTCCTCCTTGGAGGACTGTCCCATAAATGAATAAAACTACTGAGTTCATTCAGCTATTGTAATTTTAGAGCACTTTTTTTTCAAAGCTTCAGCTATGATTTCCCAATTTGGATGGACCCAGATCTCCAGCTGTAACTCTCAAGGCTCCCTTAAGAGCTGCAACAATTTTTAATTTGGGGTCTCAAGTTATTTCTATTAGATTAAGAAGCTGGAAGAAGCTGTGCAAGGCTAAGGCAGGTTAGGCCATAGGTTAGCTATGTAGCCATGAAAAACTTTTTGGTGACTCCAGTAAAACACTAATATAAAGAGAATAAACTCCAAACAAACAAGATAATTATCTGTATTGTTAAATCTACAGTTTATGGCCTTATTAGCCACAGCAATGCCATATTCCTGGCCTGCAGGTCACTTTTTCTGCTCTCTTTTGGTCATCTCCAACTTCTGGGTTGCTGCCCATGAGTACATCAAGGAGGCTGCAAACCCTGCAGCAGTGCCAGGCTCTGGGTCAGGATCAAGCAGAAAGTCTCTGTGGAGGAATTCAAACCCCATAAAGGTCTGAAGGTGGTGGCTTCCAGTTCTCCAAAGCACTTCACAGCCATTATATGCCTTTTTAAATGCCTGAAATGAACACAATTTATAAAAAGACCAAAGCTATTAATAGAGAGTGAAAAAAAACCAAAGTTAAAAATTCCTGCAACTGCAGGAGCCCTCAACTCCTCCGCCTTGCCTTGGAGTTTGCATTGCTGCTCTGTGACTCTGTCAGCTGTTGCTTGTTTGAGGAGCTGTAGTAAAATCTGTTGCCCTACAAAAATAGAAAATAAGCAAAACTGGAAGCAGAAATCAGCCCCATTAGTATGCAAGCAGACAAACAGATCTCTCAGAGGTAAACACCACGTGGGCTTCTCCCCTTTGCTTCTGAGAGCTGAAGTTGTGTGGGGGCTCAGCCTCAACAGGCACTGGAGGTTCCTCTTTGGGCATTTTTTGGGTTTGTGTTCTTGACAAATTGATGGCAGATTCCTGATTTTTTGGGTCCCTTAGGGGGACATCTGAGAAACATGAACCCGTTTGTATTTACTGTTGCCCTCAGCTCTTTAGTATCTTAGAGGGCTTATCCTGTTAGTAATGTAATAGGTCCCCTTGGTTTTTGTCTCTAAGGCTTGTTCCTTTTTATCTGATTTCACATACATTATTTGGCCCTTTATTTCATTTTATTTTCAATTTTTCCTTTCTCACTTTATTGATTTTTCTCACGTTGTTTCTTTTGTCTGAGCCTTGTTTTCTTCTTTAGCCTGCCAGAATATTTGGTGACAGAATAATCTGTCACTGCTCCTTAAGGCTGCTGATATTGAGGTTAACTTTTCAGCCCATCATTTTGGATATTGTCCTACAATTTTCTTTAATCTATTTTTAATAGTCTGACTCATTTCTTTCTACCAGTCTGGAGGATTGCAGGTGGCAGGGTATATGCAATCCTTCCTTAATCCCCAGGTTTCTCATTAAGACTCAAGTTACTTCACTTACAGCTTTCCCCTTGCTCTTCATCTCATCTATCTCAGCTGCTGTTCCATACCTAGGGAGAATTTTCTTTAAAAGCATTTTTGCAGTTCCAGTGGCTTTTTTGTTTGGAGCTAAATATGAACTTTTTGCAGTCTTTTCAGAGTACCTTGTGCTTCTTTATGAAACATTATGACAGCCTAAGATCATTTGCTCTCATTCAGCCAACCACAGAATCCATCCCATTTTCTCTTTCAGTTGATTCCTAGTTGGGGCTTCAGTAACCCTCATCTGCTTGCTCACTAAATTGTTTCTCACTGTTGCTCTCAGTCTTCCCAGGTACCTTAACATCCTTTACATATACCTTATTCCCACTCTCTCTCTAAGCTTGTGAAATAAATCACTCTTTTTTCCACGAGCATCTTTTTATGTGCTTGCCATTTCCTTTGTCCCTATCATGTATTCAGGATTTTATTCTGTTATCAGCACAGTAGCAACCTGTAGAGAGATAAGATGTAGAGGAGTTTGTCCTTCACTTATGTATGCTCCTTGGCATGATCCTTTCTCTAGTTTCCCCACTATTTGTTCCCTCATTCTACTAATAGTATTTTGGATTATTTATAGAATCAGAGAATGGTTTAGGTTGGAAGAAACCTTCAAAGGTCATCTTGTCCAATACCCCTCCAGTGAGCAGGGACACCTTGAACTTGATCAGATTGCTCAGACTCTTGAATGTCTCTAGCAATGGGGCCTCCACCACCTTTCTGGGCAACCTGTTCCAGTCTTTCACCACCCTCATAGTGGAGGTTTTTCTTCCTAAAATCCAATCTAAATCTACCCTGCTCTAGTTTAAGACCATTGCCCCTCATCCTATCACTCCATACCCTTGTAAAAAGTCCCTCCCCAGCTTTTCTGTAGAAGGACAGAATCACTTCCCTCAATCTGTGGCCAGCAGACCACACCCAGTGTTCAAATTCAATGCTCCCATGAGTACACAACACCTTTGGTTTATTACTGGTTTCCTTTATAATTCACATTAATATCCCTTTCTTCTCTCTGTGCTTAAGAGCTGAGTATAAGTAGGCTGGGGTGCCTCAGATCATCACAGCCCTGATTCTAACCAGGCTTTCTCATGGCTGGAGAAATATCTGTCCAGCCCCTGGAAAAGGGAGGATCCATATGCTGCTAGAATCCATTTTCCTTCATTATTTTTTGTGACAGTACTTCTCCCACAGAACCACCTCATGATGAAATTCTTAGTATGAGAAACTTTCCTGTGACAGGGAATTTTAGTGCAGGATCTTTTCAAACTGCTTCATTCACATTACACAAAGCATCATCTTGCTTTTTGCTCCTTTCCTGATTCTTTTTCTGTTATTTCCATAATGCTCTGCTGGTACTAGCAAAGATGGATATTCTGCCACAGGATAGTAGCACAGCCATAGATATGCTGCTGCAAGAAATCAAATCCTCCCAGAACTCTTTACAGTTGGAGCTGATTAGTGAGAGTATTTATTTCACAGAAAGCTTAACTATTTTTTTTTTTGTACCTATCCATCTTCTTGTTTCACCAGATCCAATTCCCAAGCAGTCAACCTGGGGTTGCCTTAATCCTGCTGTATTCACATTGACTCAAAATCTCATTTGATCTATTAATTTTAAAACTCAAATCCTTCTGTCTTGTGCACCCTCTTCTGTAACTGAATTCCCCCAAATATCATCCACAGAAGGCATTTTATTCCCTCTGTCCTCTGGATGCTACAATTCAGACACTTTCCTCACACAGGCAGGCAGCAGGGCAGGTGCTCAGCCCTGTGGGATGCAAGTAAAAGTATACTGGTTGTCTCTTAATGTGAAAGCAACCCTGCAAATTGCTTCTCCCTCTGCCTTTTTGCCATATGGGAGTTTGCTGTGAGCCATGGGGGGGCACTTGTGCTGCCAGCTCTCCTAATTTGTCTGCTGTCCAAGGAGCCTGACTCAGTGTCTGGGCTGCCAGGGGCACTGGAGATACCTGTGCTCCAGTGGGAGTGGGGGGTTGGTACAGGGTATCCTGTCCTGCTGGCATTTGAGCAGCTTCCCAGCAGTTCATTAAAGACTCTGCATCTTCCCAAAACCTATGGACTGATGTTAATGCTGCCAGTTGTATCCTGGTCCTACCATTCTCCTGGGAAATGTTATTATATGGCCATGATGGTATCATTAAGTCAAGGAGATGCCCAGGCTGCAATGAATAAAAGCTGGTGGAGCACATGCTCTGATCAACCTACCACTTAACTCCTCTGTAATTCAAAATATGGAGCAGTTTCTCTAAAGCCCACACTCTACTGTTGTATTTTCTTTCAGTGGCTTCATATCTGCCTGCTAGGAGTCACTTTTTATTTCATTTTAACAGCCACAGGAGATTGATCTGCTGGACCTGTCTGCCCTGGGATGGCACTTACAGTCTTTGTGGGATATGCTGTTATTCCCTGCTTTTCTTTCTTTTCCCATTTGCTCGTACCATCCTTGAAATCATCTTCCTCTGATGGCTCCCCATCCAGTTCTCTCCACCAATTCCTGCAGCTACAGCACTTATTTTTAATTTTTGCATCCCAATCTGCATTTGCAAGTGTCTAATTTTAGTTTTGCATTTACTATGATCAGGTCCCTTTTGAGTTCTCCTTTGCTCCAAGATGAATCACTGCACTATGTATATTAATCCCTCTCCTTATTTTTGCAGCTTTCCCTTCTTCTTTTTTTTTTTCTTCTAAATGAGTCTTATTCTCCGATTGCCACTCTATCTCCTTATTACTTTTTTGAGCCACTAGATGGTATTCCTTTTCTAAAGACAAACTTCTTTCAAGTCACTCAACAAACTCTTTTAAAACACAATTTCCTCATTGAAGCAGCTGTCATTCTGATGGTGCCTTGGTTTGATCAGCAGAGAAAATTGCTGCTTCCCAGACCAGTTCCACCAGTAGAGGCAGCATATCCTTGGGTCTCCCTTCCTCCCCATACTGGGGAACATTTGGTCCCTATCAGCCATTGCTGATAGGGAATGGAAAGGTGCTGTGGGATGGGAATGGAAATGGAAATGGGAATGGAATGGAAAGGAACCTGTGGGCTGGAAAGGTGCACACAGCTGTCATCTGTGAAATTGTTGGGATTTCCTCTAAACCTCCAGTATTCATGGGTTTAGGCTTTTTTCCTGATTCTTTTTAGATTTTTTCCCCCATGCCTTCAACTTTGTCTTCAGATATCTCTTAAGTATTGATCACAAGGCTGATCAGATTCCTAGAGTTGCCTTGAATGAGATTTCCCAGAGGAAAAGTCTTTGAGATCTGCCCAGTCCCCCCCTCCACCAAAGATGCTATAAATCCCCATTTCCTGACAGTGAAGCAGATTTCTAGGATTATTCAGCTGCTTCGAAGCAAGCACAAGCTCATGGCCTTTGGCTGGGTCATGGGGAGCCCTCATGACACATCCCCAAACCTGTAGAAATGAGGCTGCAAGCCCTGGGACAAGAGATCTGGAGGAAGCCAAGATGAAATGGTCAGCACAGATGAAACCCTCCCATGGATGGAGCTTGGGCTGCTGAGAGAGGAAGCAAGCAGAAAAGCCTTCCTTGGAGCCAGCCCCACCATTCCCTCTGGTGTTGTGTGTCCCAGTGCCTCGCTGAGCAGTCTCTTGCTGTTGTTGCTGCTGCTGCTGTGGGTGGATCTGTCTGTCTGTCTGTCTGTCTCTCTGTGGAAAGAAACACAAAACAGAATTATTTTTCATTTTGGAATCGTGCTGCTGCTGACATGATATTAAGAATAAAAGAAATATATTTCTGGTCTAGCATCCTGAGTCTGGCTCTTGCATCCTTCTGGTGTCCAGGTTCAAGTTGGCTGCCTTGCCTGCAGGCAGAGTGCAAAATGCCACCTGGGGGCACATTACAGAAGAAGATCCACAACTTGGGCTGAGGCAAAATATTAACTTGGGGGTGGAAAACAGCCCACTGCTTGCAGACAAGCTGATCTGCACCTTTCTTTACCAGGATATTACCAATTGATTTGATTACCAACAATTAAGCATGGAACAGTAGCTGGGTGGTCTCTTTTAAATAATGACACACCAGGAGGGCTTGAGTTCACTTGGTGCTTTCTCTCCCAGCATTTCTCACTTTGTCTCTCCAGCTCCAGTGATGTTGGACATTTAGGACACCTGTGCATGCACTGTGCCTGGTTAATGCAGTCTGGTTTGCCTGTAACCAGCCTATGCAACCCCCAGTCCTCAATGTGATGAACACCCTTCTAAGTGTAATTAGGGATGGATCCTGCTTCCTTAAGCACAGGGAGTGTTCTAGAGGACCTAAGGTACCTCCTGCATCCATGTGGGAATGGTGGATGGGCCACTGGAAGCCCAGGAACTGGAGTGCAACCCTGGAGACCAGAAGAGATGCCCAAGGCCACATCCATGTCTCCTCCTCCAGGGTTATGTTTAAGCAAACTAATTCCAGTCACTGCTGCAAGCTTGGTTTTTACATGAAAAAAACCCTCCTTTTCAGGTTAAATCCCCCCCAGGATCATGGAAAGAGGTGGATTAATGTATATTGCCAGCAGAGGTCTGGACCATGCATCCAGGCACCCCAGCACTGTCTGTCTGAGAGGGAGTTTCCTAATTCAGGACTTGTAAGGTTACCCTCTATCTTCACAGTGCTCCTTAAAGTGTTACAGCTGTAATGAATTCATCTTCATTACACGCCTGGGAGGTAGAGGAGTGCTCTCATCCCTGTAAAAGGCTGACAGATAAAAGGAGCAGAGAATCAGAGGGAACTCAGACCAGGCACAGAGCCTGAAAAGTAATTACATGCCTAAACAGCTTTGGGAAGAAGTGTCTAAATGGCAGATCTGGGGCTTGAACCTCTGTCAGCCCCCCCTGGGACCAATCTTTCTTCTTGTGCTGGGATGGTAGGGATCAGAAGGGCTCAATTATTTACAAATCTATAGCTGGAGGTCTGTGCACACACACCCACTGCCCCCCTGGAGATGGGAACTGATTCGGAGCAGGCTGACTTGAGCTGTCATTTTCACTGCTAAACCAGCTCAAATCAAATTTTATTTTTTTTTTTTCCCCAGAGACCAGAAAAGGTCCAGGCTTCCCACTCCAAAGAATTATTTTCAGTTTTCCTACAGTTGTTCATCACGAAGTTTTGGAGAATGCTGGGTTTTCGAGGGGAAAGCTGATCTTTCAAGATTCTTTTTTTGCCATGACTAAAAGAAGAAAGGAGCTGAAATGCCTTGAAAACTGGTCACAATATTTTGTTGATAGGGGTTTTTTGGGGGGGTGGGGTGTTTGTGGTTATTTATTTTATTTGCTTTGAGTTTTATGGGGGTTTTTTTTGTTTTCTTTTGTTTTTGTTTTGTTTCTTACTGAATATAGGGATTTACCAAGTTTGGGTAAAGAGTTTTAAAACCCAGGTGTGCCATGCAGCACTCTCATTGTGCAGCTGGTAGAGCTGGTGGTGGCAAATCAATAAAACAAGGCTTTGGAGACCAGACATCTTTCAGACCTCCTGATGCTGTGCTTCAGCTGACTGAGGGTTTGTCCATGTGCCTCTTAATGAATTCTTTCTGGCCACCTTTTTCCCAGTGTCTGTCACCCAGGAGCAGCTGGTACATGTACTGCAAGCCTTCCAAAAACCACTTATGTCCCAACAGAGATGGAACTCACCCAGATTCCTCACATATCTCCTGAGCCCTCTCCTCCAGAACTGTAGAGGCTTTGGGTCTCAATTTCCCCAAATCCAAAATATTTCTTCCAGCTCCAACCAGCTTTTTTCATGGCTTTCTGTGTGTGATGTTCAGAGGTTCAGCTTGGGGTGGAGCAACTGATTTTGAAATTCTCATGAAACAGGGGTTTGAATGAGACCTGAACCATGGGTGCTGCAGGACTGGAAAGGTTACAGAGCTTGGTAGGGTCAAGGCCCATCATTATTTATTTTCCTGGAGGGATAATTATGCAAAATCCACTTTTTTCACTCCTGACATTAAGTTCTACTCGGTCTCTTTGTGATTATTTTCTCTGGGCACAGCAGGGTGAATTGATCTACCAAATATTTGCAGGGATGGTGAAGGATTAAGTATCTCACACAAGCCAGTTCAATGCAACAGTTGTGACCCAGGACAGGGGAGAGAGAAAAACAGGGTGGGGTAAGGGAGTTGTTCATTTTCCTTCCACTGAGGTCAGCCTTAAATAACTCTCCCACCTCCCTTGGAGGCTGAGACAAGATAATAAGGACAAAAAATGTCAGAGCAGAGCACAGGGCCCCTCTATTTACAGCAAAGGCCAAATCACTAACCAGCAGATGGGGGCTCGCTTGCCAAACACTGATAAGTGACAACTTGGAGTTAACAGCCCTGGTTCCTCTCCTCCTGCAAATCAACCTGACCCCCACCCTGTCCCCTATTGCCTCCCCCCAGCCAGGGTTTCCCCAGCAGGAGGAGGGGGCTCCAGCAATGGGTTCAGCCCTTCCAGCCCATGGAGATCCCTGTGCCTGGCTCCAAACCCCCCCTCCTTGCCTCCCCCTAATACTAACAAGCCTTATCAGTAGGATTTACACCTCCTTGTCTAGGAACCCAGAGGCAACCCGATGGACCAGTTACTGGTGTGCATCCAAATCCTCAAAAGGAGCTTTAAGCGCTCAAAACAATCCACTTGCCCAGTGTTAATGAAACTTGGGAGTCCCCATGCCCTTTGGGGGGAGATGAGAGGACTCTGTGGTGGGGTCTGGCTGACCATGAGCACCAAGGGGGTCACCCAGTCCTTCTGCCAAGTCCTTCACACCTCCTGATCCCGGTGGAGCAGGGAATAACCAGCATACCTGGTAATAACACCAGGGAGAGGGATGCCTGGGAGCAAGAACAGCCATGGATTGAGTTTTATTCACTCCTGGATGCCACAGTGGGAAAGGTCCTTTGGCACAGAGCTGTGCTAGTTGCCTAAACACCAATTCCCATGAGGATGACACTGTGGGAGTGAGGAGGAAGAAATCACAGCTCCTGTCTTGGGTCCCAACCCAGCTGGAGGCATCTGAAGTGCTGAAGTTCAGAGCAAGCTGTGCAGGCCAAGGAGAAGGCAGGGTTTTAATTTGGAAGGGGTTGGCTTAGGTCAGTCATTAGGAAGAAGTTCTTCACTGTGACACTGGAGACACTGGAATAGGCTGCCCAGAAAAGTTGTGGGTGCCCTGGAAGCATTCAAGGCCAGGTTGGATGGGGCTTTGAGGAACCTGATCTGGTGGGAGGTGTCCCTGCCCATGCAGGGGGATTGGAAGCAGAGGATCTTTAAGGTCCTTTCCAACCCAAACCATTCTATGAGAGCAGCACCTCCAGATGTGAGCCACATCTGGAGAAAAGTAGGACCTCAGGGCAGAGGCATCAGGGCAATATTAGCCAAATTCTCCAAGAGAAGCCTGATAACAAAACAGGGGCTGTAAAAGTAAAGTTTATTCTAGAAAACAAGGGCTCAAAGCTCCGTATTTAAACTCAGCAGGAAGTGTGGTGTGAGAATGAGCACTTTGTTCCTCAATGTCCTCTTACAGGATCACTTGCAGCCCCCAGATTTATCACTGGAGCAACCCCAGCAGATGTCCATGATGCCCCCACTGCTGCAGAGATGAGCAGTGACAGAAAACACACAAGGATGTGACATGATAATTTTTTTTCAAACCACAAAACTGCTTTAGAGCAGAGGACACATCCAGTGGGAGCCAGCAAAAACCTTTACTTCATTTTCCAGCATTTCTCTCCCTTGCTGCTCCTGCTGGTTACAGCAGGCATGGTTTTCCGCTGTGTTTGCTGCTCTCTGGTGGTCTGCCCATGCTTTTCAGCATCATGGCCAAGGACCAGGTCTTCTTTATTTTATCCAAACCTTCTCCAGATAATCCATGTCTTTGCTTTCTTAGCGATGCCACCTGCTGTGGCAGCCGTGGTGGTGGCACCATAAAACTTCAGTGCTTACAAATGTGGACAGAGGAGAAGACTCTGATGGACCCAGTGGTCCCTCTCATAGTTTTTTTCCTGAGGGAAAAATCTTCCCAGCTCAGAATCTTCTTTGGTGGCTCTCATGGAGTTCCATGACACAAAGCAGAACAGATGTGGTGTCAGTGCTGAAGAGGTGTATTTTCAGGTTGGTGCTGATCAGGCTGCTTTGCCAGTGTTTCTCCACTACGTGGAAGTTATTTATTACTTTTGTGGTTCATTACTTGTCCTCTATCACCTCATCTAATGTTTCTCTATCTACGCCAAGGATTACTTTTGGGCCATTAATAGCCACAGATTTAATCTTCTCCTCATTGATAAACAAACTAATTTGTTCTGCTGCGTCTGCTAATAGCTGTGTCTAGGAACTATTAGCAGCTCTTAGGTGCTATTTTCTCCTCTACCTTCTAAAAAAAAATATATATGTGGCCAGTAATATTTTTAATGGGGTTAAAAGGAGCATGCCTGTTTTTTCCACCTGTATTTATAACCTTTGCCCAAGGTGGATGGGACAGATTTTGGGACCTTTACTCTAGATATCATTATATTTGGTCTATTTTGCTGTACTTGTGTAGAGGTTTGAGCCTCCAGGAGCCAGGGGGGAGCTTGGGCAAGGTGCAGCCAAAGCAATTTGCAGGATCCATGGTCCCAGGTCAGCAGGGCTGGCCAAAGTTCAGCATTTCCCTACTGAGAGGTCTGATTTGCTCAGGAGGTGGCCAGAGGGTTTGGGACACCATCCTCAGAAGCACAACACACCTGGAAAACTCCCTTGTCTGCTGCTGAAACCTGCTGGCTCTTCTGAGTTACTTCTTGGAGCATCTTCTACCACTGAGCTGCTTCTCCAGAGGTGCAGATGTGTCCTCAGCACCCTCTGTTTGCTGTTAGCAGCCAACCCAAAGGTGACAGAAACCAGGGTTTGTTGTACCCTCTGGTTTATGAATCAAAGTAGCAAGATAATGGCCCTGACCTGGAAGAGCTTGGAAAAGAGTGAAATCTGCAATCTGGCCAGGGGGTGATAGGGATGGCTCCCCTTCCCTGCACCCAGGTGGCCACCTGGATTAATTTATGGAAGCAGCTGAGATACCTGTATCCCAGGCCCTTTTCTCTGCTTGCACAATGCCTCTTTTGAAGCAAGGACTCCTCTGATTATGTGGTTCCAGACAAGCCACAGAGCCTCTCCCTTTGTGTCCCTTCTCCCTCCCACCCCAAGCCCAGGATGCTGTCCCACCTGCCACCCATCTCTGGAGGCATCACAGGGTTTGGTTGCAAACATTCCCATGATGAAGCACCTGCCCCCAGTCCCAGCTTCACCTCCCCACCCTTTATCTCTTATTGCTGCTCTGGGCAGGGTGGTTGCACATTGCTGCACCCCAGGTTTGCTTGGAGGCACCAACAGGAGCACATGGAGCTCCAAGGATGCTCTCTGCACCACACCATCAGCTACCAGTGCACCTGATGTGGGGACTGGGACAACTGGTGGGACCCCTGAGGGGTCCCCATCTCCCCATGCCAAGCAAATAGCCACACCTCTGTAGCTCAAATGGTCCATGTGCATCATCCCAACTACTCATCCTCAGCTTCCAGTGGCCAAATCCAGGCACCCCCTGGGGTGTGACCACCCCTGAGAGCTGCTCTTGGGGGTGCAGACCCCTCCAAGTGTCCTGAGACCAAGTTTGGGGAGGGTGTTGGTGCAGCAGAGGGTGCATTGGCAGGCAGGACCTCCTCTGGGGCTGACCCTCCAGGGAAAGGGAGGCATAGGGGCACTTCCAGACTGCTCCCTGCTCTGCCTTTGGGGCAAAACACAGCCAGGGGCAGGCAGAGCAGTCCCAACAGAGGCTGCTGAGTGTCAGAGCAGCAGTGGGGACATGGGTGGCATGTTGGAGACTTTGGGTGTTCTCCAAGAACTTACTTCCTCCAGACCTGACCTTTGCTGTTGGTAAAGCTTACCCAAAGTTGTAGCTGTGAACTAGTTTGCCTTTAGTGGGCT
Source organism: Calypte anna (assembly GCF_003957555.1). Classification (NCBI taxonomy): domain Eukaryota; kingdom Metazoa; phylum Chordata; class Aves; order Apodiformes; family Trochilidae; genus Calypte; species Calypte anna. The sequence continues at coordinate 13,298,524 of NC_044250.1, forward strand.
TGTTATTTCTTTTTTTTTTTTATTCCAGGAGAGGGTTTGAAAATGCCAGACATCTACAGTAGTAAAGATTTTATTGTGCTGGCACTGGTCTGTAAAACTTGATTATGTGACACTGGGGGGTTGCCTAAACCTTGTTCCCACTGATGCAAGTGCTCAGGGCTGGGGTGTGAGGGAGGGAGGTGACTTCAAGCCAGGTCCAGAGGTGGTTTAGAAGAAAGAACCAGGAGCAGAGCACTCCCTGCCAGCTGCTCCCACCCTTCAGCCAAGTGAGCCCAGTAGAGAGCTGAGGGGCTGGGGAGGTCACAAGGGGCACCACATGTGGTGGAAACAGGGGATGAGCATCTGGGCTGTCACTGCCCATTCCTGTGAAAAGAATGGGGAAGCCCAATCTTGAAGGAGTGAGCTGAGATTTTTCTGCAGAAAAAGCTTTTCATTGGAAAATGGGCTCTCCTGCTGGCCCCTCCTTTCCCTTCTGCTGACATGGGAGTTCTCCATCTAAGACAAAACTTTTCCTACTTTACATCCAGTTTATATCCTGCTAGCATTTTTTCATATTCCAAAGGACCTTTTATAGGAAGAAAACGCAATTTCCAATAAATAATCAAAGTAATCATATCTTGGAAAAAAATCATAGTAGGAAACTTCTTTTGGGAAAAAAAAAAAAAAAAGTCCTGTGCTGAACCTTAAACCTTTTTGCAGTCACAGTCATTTAGCAAACGTTTGATACTTGACACTTAAAGCCAGGACAGGGTCATATGGGACTTCCTACATTCTAGATGCTGAGGGATGAAATTGCTTTGACTACTCAAGAAATCAAGGGTCTGGTTTGAGTCTTAATGCACTGGTTTGGTGAAGTTCCTTCTTACTGGTGAAATTAAAGGGCAGCAATCAGTCTTACCCAACAAAGTGGCAGCAAGAGATGGAGAGAAGTCGGTGAAGTTCCTTCTTATTTACACTGCCAATGGAGGACCAGGTTTATTATAAATTAAACATTTAAGTTCAAGCATATGAAAATGTTTCCTTTTCAAGTATGTTGAGCACTTGAAGTCTCAAAATTGAGAGCAATTGGAATTTTGAAGATCATCTCATCCCCAGCATTTAAAACAGGTTTTTTCTGGAAGGGAAAAAAACCCCCAAAACCAACAAGCTATATTTTAAGAAGAAAAAAGCACAACTGGTGGAAGAAAAGTTGAGCACAGATGTATCGAAAAAATGGGGTGAAAAGGAGAGAGGGAAAATCAGACCCATGGAAACCAGTGGACAATCCCTACCTCATTATCTCCTATTAAAAGCAAACCAGAATGGAGATCTGGTTTTCACTGGGATTTACCAGAAATATTTCTTAGTGTTGGTGACATAATTTCAGGCACAGCCCCAGAGTGAAGAGCTGAGACCTAGAGACATCTGACAGCCTCTGCTCTGCTTAATCCCAAAGGGGGGGCTTGAAGGGACACCTGGCATGTGAGGGAGGGGACCTACCTTTCTCTGGGTGAAAACCTTGGTTTTTTTCACATAGAAAATGTCAAATACTCCCATTTTGGCTGAGCTAGAATGACCTCCCAAGGCATCCTGCAAGATGCAGATGTTTTTCCATCCCAACCCAAGCCATGGCCACATGGCTCTCACTGTGCACTACAGGTAGCCTCAGGCAAATAATGTGTTTTCCTTCCTCTGACACCTGACAGTAGCATGGTCTCACCAACAAGCTTGGTCCCATCACTGAATACTTCCCAACGTGGTATTAATCAAACAGATTAAGGTGTTTGCCTTGAATTTTCATTTTCGGAAGCAGCTGTTGAGCCACCTCAATGCCAGCACTGCCTGGTGCCAGCATTAGTGTCATTAGTAATCATTGCAGCTGTAATTGCACCATTATCTCCTGCTAAAAGGGTCACTGATGGCTCAGGACAGAGCTACAAGGAAGGAAAAACAGGTCCGGATGAAATGAGATGGAAACTGCAAAGTGTTGCTGCTGTCTCAACTTTCATAAAGATCTGTTGATGCTACCTAGAGGGAAAATAATGTGCACAAGCAGCAAAAACTTGGGCTAGAGTGTCACTGAGGAGGTGGGGCTCGAGCAGGCTCTTGTGTCACTTGGGCTAATGTAAAGCATATAAATATGGGAAAGAGAGAATGGGGAAAATGCTTCCAACCAACCAGTTTTCATCTGTCAGAGCAAACTCCTCTCCATCTCTTGCTGCTACTTTTGTTGGGTAAGTCTGATTGCTGCCCTTTAACTTCTACCTGTTTTGCAGGGTTTTATTCTTAAATTGATGTAGCAGGTGGTGTCACGTGCTGGCTCATTGGTCCAAGCAAATAGGTCTTCTCAGATCTTTGGGCACATTGTGCTGTTTTGGGGCCAGCAGCATAAATAACAGCCCCTCCTGGCTTGCTGGGGGCAAGTTTTGCCCTGAAGGAATCTGTTGATCTTGGCTCTCCTGGGCTCAGATCCTACAAGGCTTGGGATGGCTCCTCCAGTCTGGTTTGGTCTGGATGCATTCCTGCGTGTTCTGCCCCAGCTGATGCTGCTTTAGCAGGGGTGTTGGATTAGGTGATCCCTAGAGGTCCCTTCCAGCCCCTAACATTCCATGATTCTGTGATTCTATGGTTCTGGGGGAAGACACAAATAGGCTGATGTGACCATGTGGATAGAGATGGACCCATTAGCCATTAGATGTAACCATTAGCCATTTGCTGGGACTTGTAAAGCCTAATGCAGAAAGCTTTCACACCAGGACATCTTTAGAAGGTCCATCTGCTACTTTGGTCTCATTTTTGAGCCAAAGGAGCTGATGACAGCCAATTCTTCCCTCCTAGACCTCCCTGTGTCTCCTCTGCCTCTTCCCCCTAGGCCTCACACTACTCACCATGGCTATCTGGATCCAATCACTGCCTCTCCTGGCCCTTCTTGCTCTTTCTGGCCCCGGGACCAGCCATGCAGCTGTTAACCAGCACCTCTGTGGCTCCCACTTGGTGGAAGCTCTCTACCTGGTGTGTGGAGAGAGAGGTTTCTTCTACTCCCCCAAAGCTCGTCGGGATGCTGAGCATCCTCTAGGTAAGTCTCTAGGTAAGATTAGATATTTGGAAGAAGTTCTTCCCCATGGGTGTGGTAAAACAGGTTGCCCAGAGAGGTGGTGGCAGCCCCATCCATCCCTGGAAGTTGTTAAGGCCAGGCTGGATGGGGCTCTGAGCAACCTGAGCTGGTGGGAGGTGTCCCTGCCCATGGCAGGGGGGTTGGAACTGGATGATCCTAAAGGTCCCTTCCAACCCTGAAAATTCTATGATTCTGTGATTGTATAAGTCAGGCTGACCTTGAACACAGCTGTGTGCTATGGGATGCACAAGGCAACCACTGCCTGTCTTTGAGGGTGACATCAGGAATGTCCTTGGTAGGGGATGCCAGGAATACCTTTCCCATACCAACAACATCACATTGCCAGTGAAAAGCTCTTCAGGTTGAAAAGGCAGATGGGAGGACAGGCAGGAGAAGAGGATTTGGGTAAGATTTGGGTAGGAGTCTAATGCTTTCCTTCTTATGTCTGTTTTTTAAGATATTTGAAGACTGTTCCCACCTCTAGTTTTAAGCTCTCAGCTAAAACCCCTCCACACCCCCTCCTCCACCACCTTCTCAGGTCATTATTTGCTATATCTCTCTCCATGTGATTTACTCTGAATTTGGTCTGCATCCCTCCTGACTGGTGATGCCTGGAGAAGTGCCCATGACCCCAGGTGAGGCCTTCTCAGTGCCAAGTAGTGTGAACAAACTGGACAAATGAGATTGCACCTTTTTCACACTCTGTTCCTGCCTGCACAGGTGCTTTGCCATTTCCAAAGCAGCATTGCCCAGCTGATTGATCTGATCACTCTCTTAGATGCCTTGGTGATCCCTTGGGTGGATCAGCATCATCAAACTGTCCTGTTGGATGAGCAACACCCTTCCTGCCTACCTTTACCATCTTTCCCATTTCTTTCTGAGCAGAATCCCATCTTTTCGGGATTTCTGTAATTTTAAAGGTAACTTTTAGTACTAATCCTGGCTTACAAGAAGCTTGCAGCCCCCAGGGGTTCCAGGGAACTGCCCTTCCACTTGGTGTTTGTACCTAAATGGGGTGAGGATCTGTAATGCTCCAGCTGCATTGCAAGGCTGATGTCTCTCCTGGGGCAGAATACCTCTCAACTTCAGCTCCTCTATGAATTCAGCAAATGAACTCTCTCTTTTTCTTCCAAGCTACCAGTGGAGATTTTGCCTGGATGCAGAAGGGATCTCTGTTAAATCCCAGTCATTGTGAGCCTCTTGTTTCAATGTGGACCATTAATTAACCTCCCACCAGTTCTCCTCATTGGTATTTGATTCCTTCTCCTGAGTATGAAACCATCCAATCCAATATCCTTAGAAGTAATTTGAAGGTGAAGCAAGGTCACAGCAGAGGGTTTGCAATGGTTTACCTTAAAGAGCCACCTGGGCTTTGAGTTGCTACCTTCTCTGATGATTTGTTTCTGAAGACCCCCATGAATAGGTTGGAAGTTTAATTGTTAATTATTAATACTGGATTGAGAATTTCACTAGGGACAAGCAGTATCTGAGGATGTTGTGTGTCTTGTTGTAGGATTTTTCCCTGAGCCACCATCTCTTTGTCACACAAGCTGCTTGTGTTTACAGACTGCTCACAGCTGGCTTGAGGGATGAAGACAAGTAAATCATGAAATATTGCCAAGCTGTTTCCTCTTCTACTTAATGCTGGACTGAACCTTCCCTAAATTTTCCCCTAGCACACCAGGATAATGATTTCTTGTTACTCCTGTGGCTCATTCATTGCATCACACTCTGGGGGCTTGGAGAGTTTGTATCTTGTGCTGCACTATGATATTGCTCTAGAAATCTCATCTTATTCTTACTTTCCAGGCATTTTCTTTTTCTTGTTAGGGTCTCTATTCTTCCAGAAGGAAAAATCATTGTTTTATGTGCCATTTGCTGTACTTTCACAGGGCAACTAAAACCTGACCAGTTCTGTCCACAGGTTTTCAAGTTCCCACCAGCAAACAAGACATTCTGTTGAGTTTTTATGTATGTGTCCAAACACCCCAATTCATCATTCCTACTAAAAACCCATCCCCAGCTGTGAAACACAAAAACACACAAATGCTTTTGCCATTGGCTTGAGGATACATCCAAACAGACAACAGGAGCAGGATGTTCAGGACCAGCTGGGAAATCCATCTAGCCTCAGGACTGGACCATCCTTGGGATAACAGCTCCAGGAGGCCTGGAGTCCCAAGCAGCTCATCTTCAGAGGAAACTCATCTCATTTACCTGGGGGTGTAGTGAGAGGACAAGGGGAAATGGTTTCCAATTTGAAGTGGGGAGATTTAGGTTGGACATTAAGAAGAAATTCTTTAATTTGAGGGTGGTGAGACCCTGGCACAGGTTGCCCAGGGAAGTTGTGGCTGTCCAATCCCTGGAAGTCTTCAAAGCCAGGTTGGATGGGGCTTGGAGCAACTTGGGGTGCTGGGAGGTGTCCCTGCTGATGCAGGGGGTTTGGGACTGGATCATCTTTAAGGTCCCTTCAAACCCAAACCATTCTATGATTTTATTCTATGATCTCTCTGGAGCAGAGCAGAGCAGACCATTATATTCTCTTACTTACTAACTTCTCACCCTAGAGAGGGTGCAAGGTTTCTCTGCTTCTTCACACCACTACCTCACTGAAGTGCCTGTATCCCCCTGCCTCTCATGCTCTTGGTATTCACTCAGCTTGGCTCCTTCTAAGCACCAAAGGATTCATTTGGGAGAGGAAACACAGAGCCTAAAGGTCCTACCAGCAGGGAAACCTTTCCAACTCCCTCTTCATCTTCCAGCAAACTCTGGCTTAAAAACCTGGTGCCTGCCAAGGGAGTCTGCATGGGGCTCACCGTGTTACTCTGTGATATCTCTTGACTTCTCTTTTTCTTCCCTGGCAGTGAATGGTCCCTTGCATGGGGAGGTAGGAGATCTTCCCTTCCAGCAGGAGGAGTTTGAAAAAGTCAAGCGAGGGATCGTGGAGCAATGCTGCCACAACACCTGCTCCCTCTACCAGCTGGAAAACTACTGCAACTAGCAGCAAGGCCAGGAGAGAGGAGCTTCCATGGCCACAGCCAGAAAGATGCTCTTATGCATCTTCAGATAAACTTCACCTTCAAATAAACGTTGTGGATCTCTCCAAAGTACTGTGCTGGTTCATGGGGAGGGGGCACTGATGTTTGCTTTAGGGTCTTTAAAAGGTCCTGGAGCCATCCATCACATCCCAGTGTGCTTCTGCTGTCCAACTGAAGTCCCTGGGAGACAGGGGGAGGAGGGAAAAAAAAGCCCCAAAAGCATCTATGCATGGTGCCTGGGAGGCAGGAGGAGAGGGTAGAGAGGTTTGAATGAAGTTTCTCTTTCAAGGGAAATGTTGCAGGGGAATTTCTGTGCCCATGCCCTGCTGCTCAGCTTCCTGCAGTTCACAGCCCAAATATAGCAAGGCAGCTGGGAGACCAAACTTCCTCCACTGTGCAATGGAAAGGGTTCAAATTAAGGAAAGGATTAAGTCACCCATAAACTGTACCCAGAAAAACTGTGGGCGATGGCCATGACCAATTTAGAAAGTAAGTCCAGTTCCCCTTCTGTTACTGGAAGGCCTCAGCAGAGTCCTTGCTGTGGGATCTGCTTGTTGTTCACAAGTATTTGACAAGTCCTGTGCAGAAAGCAGATTGAATCCAAAAGGAGTTCTGAGTGTGTCGGCCAAAAGCTGGACACTTCAGGGCAGCATCCTTGCTCCTGGGGGTGCAAAACTCTTCCAAATGTCTTGCCCTAAAATTGCCCCTTTCTGGGAGGAAAAGCTGCCACACCAATACCAGCTGGCCTAAGTGGGAAAGACTGGGGGGAAGGGTGATGTCCCCTCTGCCAAGAGACTGCCATGCATGGGAGCAGCCTGGCAGAGATGGCAGCAATGTCCAGGGCTGCACTTTTTTGCTGGTGGCAGATTTTGAAAGCTGGTCTGAGAAGAGGCTGAGGTTTTAAAGCTTCTTTTTCCAAACCAGATCTGCCTGCCTCCATCAGAGCTGCACAGATGGAAGCTGCCAGGACGCATCAGCCTAGTTCCTACCACGAGCACAAAATTGGCAAAACCACTAAAAACTGCAGGGCTGCAAGAGCAGCTGGAGGAGCTGCTTGGAAGAAGATGAAACCATAAAACAGGAAGCTGGAAGGCACCAGTGGGTCCTGGAAGATGGAAAGCACCAGTGGGTCCTGGTGGTGACCCAACCACATGGGTTTCCTTTGTGCATCCAAGGTCCTGTAAGAGGACCCACCACCTGCAGCCAGCACACCAGTGCTTCTCTGCAGTGCAGAGAACCCTAGAGACAGTAGCACACACAATGGGGCTATGGGTTTGCTTTAGTACCTAAAATCCCAAATGTTCAAAACCCCCACTCCCATTGGGCGCTCTCCCACTGTTGGGGAATTCACCCCTAAAATGACACAAAATGGACCTGACTCACAAAATGGACCTGACAAGTGAATACTCCTGCTGGCCCAAACCCTACCCACAGCACCACCAAAAATCAGGCTACAGGTTTTCTATAGTTAATAAAACCCCAAAGGTTCAACCCCTAGGCTGCTCTCCCATGGTTGGAGGAATTCGGCTGAAAACTTACCTACAAATGGACCTGGCTCCCAAAGGAAAGGGTGACCACTGAAAAATCCTGCTGGCCCTCACCCTCCCATGGAACCCTACCCACAGAACCACCAAATATTGGGTTAAAGGTTTGCTTTAGTACCTAAAACCTCAAATGTTCAACACGGGGTCATTGGCCGCTCTCCCATTGTTGCAGAATTCGCCTCCAGAATTCCAAGCAAATGGGCCTGGCTCACAAATGCAAAGAATGACCACTGAAAATTCCTGCTGGCCCTCACCCTCCCATGGAATCCTACCCAAAGCACCATGAGCAATTGTGCTACGGGTTTGCTTTAGTACCTAAACCATCAAACCTTCTATCCCTCAGCCTCTCCTCCACCTTTGCGGAAATTGCCTCCAAAACTCCATGCAAACAGACTTTGCTCCCAAAGGCAAAGAATGACCATGGAAAACTCCTGCTGGCCCTCACCCTCCCATGGAACCCAACCACCAATTGGGCTATGATTTTGCTTTAATACCTAAAACCTCAATTGTTTGACACCTCCCCCCCCCTCAGCCACTCTCCCTCTGCTGCAGAATTCACCTCCAAAATTCCACACAAACTCAGTATTCCCAGCAGCAGAGCTGGAAGCTGGGACAGGCATCCTTGGTCCCACTTTCTAAGGCTCTGAAAGCATGGCAAGATGTTTGCTGTTTCTGATCTACTTCCCTCCCACCAAACCTCACAGCATACAGCTCCAACGTTTTACATTGGAGACTCCTTGGAAAACAATTCTTCCTGTCCTGATCTATGATGAGATCAGGACGGGTGGTACAGTAAAGACCAGTAAAGACCAGTATTACCATCAATAGTATCAGACACTCATCCTGTAAAATGGGCTGTATTGTCTCCTGCCAGGGAGGTAAAATAGCTCTTTGCCTTTTCACAACAGCAAACCAGGAAACTTTAGATGTTCATTGTATACTCACTACTGCTTAACACAGAGTAGTAAACTTATTCCTGTCCCTTATTCCTGTCTCCCTGGTTTCTGCTCCATTCTCCCCTTAATCCCAGTCCATAATTCTTTTTTTTTCCCTGATTCCTTTTCTTGCACTCCTCCAATCTACTTTCATAGGCCCCTATTTTGTGAGGAAAAACTCACTCATTCTGCAGCAGGACAGAGACAAGAGGAGAAATTCTCTCCCTGTTCTTAGCTGCCATACACACATATAAGATGGGCCAAAACTAAGCTTCAGTTAACTTTACAGAGATGACATGGCAAATGCCATCTGGTCTGCAGTAAAGATAGCAGAGGTATTGCTCATGGCAAGGCCACCATGACATTCAGGGACACTCCAGCAATCCCATACATCCAGTCGCCCCAAAGTGATGCCACCCTGAGCCCAATGGCAGAGAAGAGATTCTGCCATGGGGTCTGCTGGTACAGTGAGGAGAGAAAACACATCTGAGAGAAGTTCTTCCCTACACAGCAGAAAATTCAAGGCTCATTTGTGTCACCTGGATTTGTCCTGCATCACCTAGGACAGAGAACTTTTGCTTAGCCTCAGGGGTCCAGGGAAAGCAGGTGATGCTGAGACAAGACTCAGACTTTCTCCTGCCTACCTGACCAGAAATGGTGGTTCCATTGGCCACCCCAGAGCTGTTTATCTGCTGGCACTCCTGTCCAAAGACAGTTCTGCTGAGATGCCTGGCTCATTTCCTGCTCTCTGCCATTGTTTGGTTTGCTCGTTTGTTTGCTTTTTCTCAATGCTCTCAATTAGGACTGGTTGAGAAACTGCAAATGCCACGTTTTTCACTGGAAAATGTTGAGTCACCAAAATCAGCACTTCCCACAAGACTGGACTGGTTTTAGCAGGGAGGGCTTTAAAGGGCTGAAGAGATGTGGGAGGTTCAGGTGCCCACTCTGTGGGTATCAGAGTGAGGATTTCATCCCCTGAACCCAATTGCCCAAGGCTACATGTTAGGTGCCAGGCTCTGGCTTCCCCTCCTCTCCTTCTGCTGAAAAATTCTGGGAGGTTTTAGGAAACACAGAGTAGAAGCTGCTTTGAAATCTTAAGATGGGACAGGACCATCCTCTCCTACCCAGCTCAAGATGCAGTTTGATGGTTTTTTGGCAGGTTTGGAGGTTAGGGGCTATGGGAAACTGGATATATAGGAGGCCCAGCTGGTTATTTCCTGGGGCTGGAAGTGGGGAATGAAGGATGAAGTGCAGAAAGTGGTCATGATGGCCATTCCCCACCATTGCCCTGCCTTTGTGTCTCCTGTGAAGAGGAGACAACAGGTCCATTGAGGGAGAAGGGAAGAGGAGGGAGTGGTGATCATCTAGGGTCAAGGAGGGAGGGATTGCCTTACATCTGCTTTTGAGGACCCCTGAACTCTCTACAGAGCACATAAGCTGCTGAAGTTCCCTTCCTTCCTAAAGCAAGAGCTGTCCTGGAGGATTTAAGGCACACTGTGAGCAACCCCACTCTCAAGGAGGTGCAGAAGAAAACACTGCAGCAATGTAAAAGCAGTAGAAAACCAAACCAAACAAAACAAAAGTAGTCCTTACAACTTCACTTTACTTTCCAGAACTGAAAATAACATAAAGGGCTTGGACAGGGCTTGACAAGGCTCTAATCAACCTGACTGACCTAGCTGAGGGTGTCCCTGCTTATTGCAGGTGGGATGGACTAGATGACTTTTGAGGTGCCTTCCAACCCAAATTATTCTATGATTCTATGACAGGACCAGCTCTTTTTTTCTAAAAGCTTCAGCAAAACGAAGGCCACAGGAGACCAAAGGTACTTTTCCTCCTTTTCTCCAGGATTCCAGGGAAGGAAGCCTGAAGGCAACCCTGCACACTTCCCATGCTGGAGCACACAGTTCCTTGACTTGTAAATGTGACACCATGGGCTCACTAACCCTTCAAGACAGGCAGATTGAGGTCTGTGCACCACCCAAACTTGGAGATGAGCAGCAGCCCAGGTTGCCCTTAAATGTGGTCCTGGGTAGGATTTCTTTATAAAGCCCCTCTGTGCACAAGCAGCCCAGGAGATCCCCTGTTCTCATATGTGCTCAGATACATGAAATCCTACAGGAGAAGTGACTCAGGGACAGGGAATGCTACATCCATGGACCTCCCTTCCCTCTCCCTCCTGACCAGCTTTGCATTGTGATCTTTGGGAAGCAAATGCATCCATCCCCCTTGGTTCTGACTCAGCAGTTGCTTTGAAGTGATTTTTGCAGTAGTGGTGGGGCATGATGCCCAGCTAAAATATCTTGGCTCTACTACTCTTGCAACAAACTTCCAAAGGTCTCATACTAGTGGTGGAGGGCAATTTGAAGAGAATGCAAATAAAGGCTTCAGTTCATTCATGCTGCTTGAATAAAGAACTGAAATCTGAGCCATGCAAGACAAATTCTTTGGGCTGCCGAGTTGTTAACACTGTCTAGAAAGAAAGGATGAAAGTTGCCTCTGTTTCCAACATGCCCAAGTTCTTACACGAAAGGGCTCTGCTCTGGCTTTGAAGAAAGGTGAGAGACATCTACAGAAAATGGAAGGGAAGGGAGCCCCTGATGGCACTGACCAGGGGGGTCTGGGGTGGCTGGGAGAGGGGCCACGTCCTCTGGGTTGCTGGATGGACCACTCTGCTTTGGCTTATCTGAAGAGGATGGGAAGATTCCCTTACAGATTCACCTTATATGAGAAACAGCCAGACTGTAACTTGCTTTTTTTTGTTTGTTTGTTTGTTTGGGGTTTTTAACCACAATATCAGCTATTCTAAACCTGCTTACAGCCCCTCTCCTTACCTGCAGCATGATGCCTTAATGGCTGACTTGGGCAATGGCTTGGGTTGGAAAGCATGCACTGGGCAGATTCCATATCAACACCCCAAATTCCCTCTGATTTAGACCAACCTCATCAAAAACACTTATTCTGAACAAAAAATAGCCCTTCTTCCTTCTCCTTTCACCCTGGGCAGAGAGAAACCTTTAGGTCAGGCTATAAATTGATCTGGGAGGCCACTGCCAGCACATTGTCTGTGGCTGAATTATTCCTGCATGTGGCAGGGAGGAAGGAGGTTGATTTTTTTCCAAGGATTATGCCAGACTGGCTCTCATATCCCCCAAGTTCTGTAGGGCAGAGCAGGCTGGAGCAGACCTGGGACAATCATGGGAAGGGAAGCAAACTTTCAGGAGCACTCAAGGAAATGATGTGAGCCTTAATCCTTTCCCTCCATCCCGAGCTGACTGCAAGACAGTGGGAGGTGGACAAAATATTTGGGCTCCTCAGAGCTCCTTTCTGTTACTGAAAGATATAGTCCAAATAGGGCTTTTTTTTCTTTCTTTTTTCTTTTTTTTCCTGCCTGGTAAATGCCAGGATTTTCAGGATGCACATGGTTTCTCCCACTGAAATTTCCCACATAATGCTTTCAGAGTTTGGAAGAAACACGGGTAATGGAAATAGAACTGGCTTTTGATTTTCAGGCTGTTGTCATTACTACATTTGGGCCACGTAGTGCTGGATTCTGGGGGTCAGAGTGTTGTCAGAGTGTCTTACAGAACTGCCAGTTTCTGAAATGTAACTTTTTGTCAGAAAAGATTGCAGCTTCCTATTTTTCTAATCAGAAAATAGAAAATCAAATGCAAATAAAACCCCCTAACCTACACTGACAATAAACCATTCTATGGAATTTTCAATGGAAAACACTCCTACTTTTTTTTCCTACTTACCAGAAACCTTCTCTTCTTTGGAAGATGGGACCCAGCAAGGTCTTGGTATGCCTGAATACCTAGATTTCCAGATTTTGCCACCTGGTATGAGAATGTTTGGGGGATTTTAAAAATTCATTCCAAATCAATGCTATCTTGGCCCCTGGTCATCTGATTTCAGCTATGAGAGAGAAATCACAGTGAAACAGTTTGAGACTCAACCCATCCCTGTTAAAGACACACCCAAGATGCAAACCCCAGCATCTCCACTTCTGAAATTACTTTTTTAGTTGCTTTTCAAGTGCCTGCAAGCTGAACCTGGCCACATTTTTTCCAAATGCTGAAACCTGGGATAAGAAATTCCAACCCCAAATGAGGAAAAAAAAATTGATGCCCCCAAAACTCTGATGAAATGTAGCCAGGTTTCAGGCTCTCAGAGCAGATCGTACAAGGCAGGTGTGCAAAGTGCCTCCCTCTGCACCCATGTGAATTTTAGGAGACTGAAGCCCAGGTGCTCCTTGGTGGTGAGGAAGCAGTGGCAGGAAGGGGACAGTCACTTCCCCAGCAGCATGGGGAGAGAGGGAGCACCTGGCTCAGCCTGGTTTATGTCAAGGAGGTGGGAGGATAACCAAAGGCTGAACCTCTGGGGTAGCACTCCTCCTGCACAGCCTCCTGCAGGGGCAGTGACCTCACCCTGGGGACACCAAGCACTGATGTCTTGCCCTTTCTTCCTTTATGGTTTTAGCTCCTGGGCCCCAGTGTCATTCTGAAGATGTTTTCCTTTAATCTTCACCCAGAGGTGTTGCTTTGTCTGCTCCATTTCACCATGTATCCCACTTAAAAACATAGGACTGGGTGTAACTTTCAAGCCATTCACCTTGGTCCTTGCTAACCTCACATCATCCAGATGAATCTCCAGATGATTTCTGCATCTCCAGAAAGGCTTTTGACATCCCAGCTCCTTCTTTTAGCCTGTGTGCAGCTTTCGTTTCTGAAACCTTTCCAAAGGAATTCATCCTCTCCTGTTGGGCTCCATGATCCTCGCAAGCTGGAAAAGATCCTGAGGTTTCACCTATCAGTTCAGAGCAAAGCAATTATCTGTGGCTCTGTCACTGAAATGGGGCACCACAAAAATCCCAGGAATCTGTCAAAAGTTGGATTCCTGTAGAGAAACAAGATAAACCAGGTGCCTCGAGTTGCCAAAGAGTGGGTGTGAGTCCACCTGTGCCTGGTTAGGGCAGGCCTCCTATTACCAGGGGGCCAATAAAGGTGGGACACACAGCCACGAGGAGGGAGCTCACTCTGGTGTGAGGTATGGAGAGGTCAGCAGCTCGTTGAGCCCCAGGAGCAAGAAAGGTTCTTCCTGCTACAGATTCCTGTGACAGCTTTCTCTTCCCATGCAGTCCCAGCTGATGCCAGGGGATGGAGTGCAGGGCATCCCACAGCTGGACCCAGCAGCCCTGCAAGGGTAGGGTAGGATGGCATGGGCACCAGGGGTCCCCAAAAGAGAGGGAGAAAAGATTAATAGGTGCAAACCACCCAAGATGCTGGAGGAAAACTCGCTGGGGATGTGATTCTGGGGTAAGTCTTTGGGCCAAGACTATCTGCTCCATGGCTGGTGAGGCCACACCTCGAGTCCTGTGTCCAGTTCTGGGCCCCTCAGCTCAGGAAGGAGATTGAGGTGCTGGAGCAGGTCCAAAGGAGGCAACTGGGCTGGTGAAGGGACTCGAGCACAGATCCTATGAGGAGAGGCTGAGGGAGCTGGGGGTGTTGAGGCTGGAGAAGAGGAGGCTCAGGGGAGACCTCATCACTCTCTCCAACTCCCTGAAAGGAGGTTGGAGCCGGGGGGGGTTGGGCTCTGCTCCCAGGCAACTCTCAGCAAGACAAGAGGGCAGGGTCTCGGGTTGTGCCAGGGGAGGTTTAGGTTGGAGATTAGAAAGAATTTCTTTCTGGAGAGGGTGATCAGGCATTGGAATGGGCTGCCCAGGGAAGTAGTGGATTCTCCGTGTCTGGAGATCTTTCCAAAGAGCCTGGATGTGGCACTGAGTGCCATGGGCTGGGAACCACGGGGGGAGTGGATCAAGGGTTGGACTTGATGATCTCTGAGGTCCCTTCCAACCCAGTCGATTCTATGATTCTCTGATACTGGGAGCAAACTCATTGTCACCCCATGGGGTGGTGATTCTGGCATCACCCTCGCTGGCTCTGCCAGTGGTGTAAGGAGTTAAATTGCTGCTGTTGTTGCTCTGGGCTTTGTTTCAAGGTCTCCAAGGAGGATTTTGGTTGTGTTTCTGAACCTACAGCTCCTCACAGCCCAAAGCCCCCTGGCTCAGTTACCACCCTGCATCTGCCACATGCTCTGGGGAAACTTTCCCTGCTCACTGCTCCTCATAGAATCATAGAGTTATAGGATTGGCTGGGTTGGAAGGGACCTCAGAGATCATCAAGTCCAACCCTTGATCCACTACTGCTGCAGTTCCCAGCCCATGGCACTGAGTGCCACATCCAGGCTCTTTTTAAATATCTCCAGGGATGGAGAATCCACTACTCGCCCTCCTGCCCCCAGGGGACTTCATGGCATCCCGGTCCTCCTCCTCCGTGACACCTTTGATCAGAGGTTCTCCTGCTGGGATAACCATCATCCCAGGCGCTATCTGGGATACAGGGATGAGGTACTAAGGAGGGGGCACGACACGAGGTTGTAGCCAGCAGAGGGAGCGCTCCCAGCTTCGGCTTCGCAGCCGGGAAAAGGAATTAAATAAACCCTGGCCACCAAATCTGGAAAAAGGACGTGGAAACAAAGGTTCTCCCTGGCTCAGCCACCAACCGGTGATGCTCAGCTGTGAGAATATGGGGGTGTGGGGCTGCCACGAATCCCTCGTAGCCTTGGGTTCCTGCTGAGCCAGAGATGAGCATCGCAGAGAGGGACAGGCTCTGCCTCAGCTCCCTCTCCAAGCCATCAAGTGAAATTCCTCCATTCATTCAGTTCTAGCTTTGGGCTCTTGCAATTACTTTCCAAGTCGAGTAATTTCTGCAACTCAATTGTTTAGGAATCATTTCTATAGAGTTTTATTAAAAAAAAAAAAAAAACAAAACCCAAAAAACTTCTGTAGCTTCAGCACCAGCTTCACATCAGGGCTGGAGCTGGGAGGGATCCTGCAGGCTGGGAGCTGTGGGAACCCTGGGCATTTCAGGTAGAGCTTCCTTTGAATTTAGGCCAAACAGAGCAACACAGAGCTAATTTGTAACACTTTAGTGAATTAAAACCTCTACAGTTCTGTAACAGTCTCTTACCTTAGGAAAAGGGTGTAAATTATTCTCTATGAAATGCCTCAGTGGGGGGGGGAACCTCTCCACTCACATGCAGTAATAGAAGTATAATTAGTTACCCAAATGCACATTGGCAAAGACTTGTGCCTGGTCCCCTCCTGACTGTGCACATCCCCCTGGTTCTAAAGGAGGCTGTTCAGGCACCAATTGGGCATTTTTTGCAACTTCTGTCTGTGCAGATCAGTAGCTGGAGAGAGTAATGGCCCTGGGACTGTGTCAGGACAAGCCCAGGAGGGGATCCTTATGTGAGCAAGATGGATTTATCATTAAATCACTTGCAGAGTGAGGTTATGGAGGGAAAGCTAAGTGTTCAGAGGATGTGTGTGGTGAGCTGATTAACACCCCTTGCCAAGCTGATAAAAGACAATGGGACACATTTTCACCACTAAATACATCAGGGATGAAAGGGAGCTGGGAGAAGCAGCAGAAAAGAGCAGCAGGAATTACCTGACCTGCCTAAAACTTGCCTTTGGACTGGAGAGCAAGGAGGCAAAAACCAGTTGTGAGAGCCCTGATTGCAACCAAGATGATGGGTGGGAGAAGAGTCCTTCATGGTGAACAACAGCCAAATAAATCTACTATGGAAATGTCTGGAAGGTGAAGTCAAGCCCCTCTGGACTGGGGTGGTGTTAGGTGGGTAAGAGGGAAGTGCTCAGTGGGACACTTCAGCTGTGGACACAAAAGATTTGCATCATCTGAATCAAGGGAAGAGGAAGCTTGTTCAGTGAGACCTGGTTGAGAAGCTGGATAGAAATCTCTGGCCATGGCATGCAGAAAATCTCCCTTTTCCCACTCACAAATTGAGTTGGAAGCTTCCCATGGGTCTGATACTCTTGTTGCTGTCTCAGACCAATTTCCTCTCTTTCTGCTCCATCTCCTGAGAAGGTGGGGGTGACAGGGGACACTAGAAAGAGGACCTTGTTCTCCCTGCACTTGATCTCCAACTACTCCTCCTGGGTCAGGAGAAATCTCATGCAGGAGATACCCTCTGCCTCCCTGACTATGCTGTGTGCTCTTAGCTGGTCCCAGTTTTTGGGTGGCAATGCCTTGACTCAAGAGAAGGCTGGTGCTTCCAGTCTGCAGCAACTCAAAAATCCAATCTGAGAGGAGAGACAGCTCTTGCTTGTGATGTGGGTGATTCCTTCAGATCCTGAGCCTGTCCCACTCACAGCAAACCAGGACTGGCAGGCCTTCAGAAAGGTGGGGTAGCAAAAGCTGCTGTGGATTCAGTGAAGGGGGAAAAAAAACCCCAAAAAATCAATGCAAAATGCCTCAAGCAGTGATCTGTATGGACTTTTGTTACCCTTAGCTCCAAACCAGCAAGCACAACCAAGCTGTCAGTGAATCCATTTCAGGTATGAGCATCCTTCTAGAATTTCCATCACTCTTAGTCTATAAAACCCTCCACTTGTTAATGCAATTCCCCTTTTTGACACCACCCAGTGATTGATGTTGAGAAAACTTCATCCCCTGGGGCAATGGGAGCTCTGGGGCAATGCCTTGCCCCTTGGCTACCACACCATGGCCCTGTAAGAAAACTCACCCTGCAAACCATTTGATCTGACAACTTCTGATCACCAAAGCCCATACCCTCCAGGCAGCCCAGCAGAGATATGACCACCAGCATTCTCCCTGCTTGGACACTCCCAGGGGAGCAGAAAGGTTCAGGACACAGCAAAGGTCCTGCAGGGAACATCTCACACCAGAACTGTAGGTCCCTTGACTTCATCACCAAATTTTCTGCACCCACTCCACCCAGGATCCCAACTTTGCTTTCCTTCCTCTGCAAAGTCACAAACTGTGGGTGCAGAGCTTGGGAGGAAGCCCTGGGGGAATGTGATTATCCATCCTAAAGCTCCAGAGAAGCTTGTATGATTAAAAGAAAAAAAAAAATGTGGTTGGGAGGCTTTCTGTGGCAGAGTCAGAGAAGGGGCAGGTGAGGAAGCAGCCCTGTGGCAGTGATGCTTTCCCAGCCAGGCACTGAATGCTCCAGCTGGACTGTGGTTAAATCAAGCAAAGTGCTCACACCCCATGGCCCATTTTGCCTGGTCAGAGAGTCGTTTTCAGCTTTGTGTGGTTATCCTCACTCCCACCTCCCACCCCACAACTGTGGAGTCCCTGTGCCCAGGAGGGAGAGCTTTGAGATGCTGCTGCGTCCTCCCTCTGGGTTTAAGAGCTCCCAATGCTCTTCCCCCCAGCAGATGAGCTTTTGAAAGCATCAAGGGATCAATTCTGGTGCTGGAAAGCAGGAGGCAGAGAGAGGAAGGTCACAGGAGCTGGGACACTTGATAACTGGAGGCCATGTGCTGATGGAAGAGAGAAGAGCAGCCCAGAAGGTGGGGACCACTGCTGAAAGACTCCAAGCATGGTGGAAACTCCTTCCTCTGCTCGTGCAAAACATGCATCCCACTTGCAAGTTAGTACCATTTCATGGCTCTCACCTCCCTGTGAATTACCCATCCACCTGGGCAGACTCTTCAGAACACTCATTGCAGCTCAAGGGATGGTTTCCTGTTTCCTTGCTGGGATCTGGGGCTCTTTTCACTCCCAAGACCAGAATCTGGTTCTGGCAGTTTCTATCCTGGCAGAATTGTGCCCAGAAAAGCATGTGTAATTTAAAAGTCAAGTGCCAACATCCCAAGCTGGTTGTTTAGACTAAATGAAAGGTTTTCAGAAAAAAAAATTCAGTATGACTTCAGTTCCACCCCCCTCCCCCAGGAGATTGCTCCTTATCTGGTTGCCTCCTGAAGGTGGGAGCAAAGGCTTCACAGTGAGTCATCTTTTACTTTGTATACCCCAGCAGTGCTATTACTGCTTCCATATGGGTCCTTGGGAATGGTATGGGTGGTGGTGGGTGGGAAAAAGTGGCTGTGAAACAAACATCAGCCACCGGAGGGGTTTTGTGGCCTGCTTGCCCTGCTGTGGGTGTGGGGAATTAGGGAGGCATCCCCAAAAACATTGCCCTCCCCAAGACAGCTCTGCCTTGGACCTGCTGCCCTACACCAGTTGGGATTGGGATGGGAGCTCTGAAAACACTCCAGTGACTCAGGGAAATACAAGATGATGCTCACCTAAATTAATCAGGGAACCAGAGCCATGCTCAGCCCACCCAAAAGCCTCTGGGATGACTCACTGGAAAAAGGGAGGTTCACCCAGAAAGGGGGTACCAGGGTGGTTGTAAGGGACAGGAGTTTCAGGCCTTAGATGATGGGGGCCTTGGGTTGGGACTCAGCATCCCCCATCTCCAATCAATGCTCAGGTTTCCTGGAGGGAAAGCAACTTGCCTCTGAAAGTCCCTTTTGGGCTTTTGGGGGATGCTTGCTATTCACTGCTAGATTTTTCTCTCTCCTTATATCTCACAGGGAGACAAAGGAATTCATTCTATCTCTGGAAAACATATTTTTCTTTCTCCCCCCCCCCTCTCCCCTTTTGGATGAGGTTAGTAGAGAAGAGGTTGTTCCAGTCTGGCACCTCTTGTGGTTACTGTGCTTGTTTTGACTAAAAAACACCCGTGTGATCTGTACATATTTGAAATGGTTGCCTTTAATGGACAAAAAAAAAATTCTGAACAAAAAAATCCACACAACTTAATTCCAGGCATAGAAAATCCAACCTTCTGCATGAAGATCTACCTGATGGACTGAGATGGTTCAGCAAGAAACCCCCCTGGAAAAATATAGGGAAGAGTGGCAAGCAGATTTGAACCAAGGATGTCATTTCCATTGCTGTAAGTACACTTGCTGATCATTAATCATGTCCAGGTATCTGTGGAGCTCCAGAGGTTCACCACAGCCACCTCTCATAACTGGGGATACCCAAAACTGGGAAGTGCTGAAGTCAGGAGCATTATTTCCGCTGCTTTTTGTGCTGTCTCATTAAAATTTTGTTCATGCAGGTGTTTTGGCTACCATGGCATGAGCAGCACATCCTTGCACTCAGGTAAAGGCAGAGGGACCACTGCAGGGTGAGAGATGGAAGAGCCACCCTCAGCTTGTATGGATCAAGACATCAGGGGGTTGATCATAGGGGCTGCATCCCACAAGCTTCACCAGGAGGAAAATCCCCCCAGTTTAGAAGCCCTGCAGCATGGGAGGCAGCAGATGGTGCCTGTATCCACACATGGATTATTCAGGGAAAGGCTGGTGGGGGGTCTCCCTTGGCCATAGCCATATCTTGCATTGCACTTTTCTTTAAACTGTGGGGAAGTTAGATTAGGTGAGGAATTCCACAATTTCTTAGCTTTTCAAATAACATGTCTGTGATATCACCCAGCCTGACTCACTCTCCCACCTGCCTTGAGAATTCAGTTAACCCTTTGCTTGTGGGCTTTGGGGGCTGGCACCAGAGCTTCATGGGGAGCCTTTTTGGAGCCTGTTATCTTTGGCTGATGAAGAGGTGGGGATTCAACTGGCACTCCCAAAGTGGTGCCAGAAATAGGGGAGTAGCATCTGAATCACCTGCCATTTGGCTCTAGCTACTTAGCCAAACACACACTTCCCCCTCAGCACAAAAATACACGTGTGCACACACACACACACACACGCACGCCTGCATGTGCTGTGCAACTCCACCACCTGCTGCTTTGAAAAGCTACAGAATTTATTTTCTTCTGGTGGGGGTTACCTTCTTCATCATTAGTAGTTAGCTTAGCATCCCCCAGGGTCCTACCCTGGGAAGTCTCCTGCTCCAGGAGTGCTGGAATATCCACAAAACCCTTGTGAGAGTTTCTGCAGCACAACTGCCACTATAAAATAAAAAGCTTCCCCCCTCATTATACAGGATTGCATTGTACCCATTTGCCCTGTGACTCTACCTAGAGATGCCAACCCCATCTATACACCCATCCTTGAAGGTCTGATAGTTCCCCATGGCCAACAGGAGACAGCAGAGATGAGGCTTTGGAGAATGCATGGACCCAGGCACATGCAGAAATCCCAAAGCTGTCCCTGGGGGCTTTCCCCCATATCCCTCCACCTGCTGCCCCCATGTGAAAAACCCTGGGAGCCTCCTACCAGGGTGAGCTGGAGATGTCCCCAAGCCCACCCTGGCTGGGACCTTGTTTGGGGTGCAATCCCCACCTTCCCTGCCATACCATGCCACACCATCACCTCACTCAAGGGATTTATATATTTTTTTTTCCAGCAGTGGAGTATAAACATTTCTAGCTGAAGTGCACTGAGTGCAAGGTGCTGTGCCAGGTGCTGTTGCCACCCCGATTTCCTTAGGATTCTGAGAGAGTGTTAAGTTTAAGCAAGAAAACCAAATGCCCACACCTCCTCCCTCTCCTCCCCAGCAAGGGCAGCGTGGTCTGGAGGGTTTGGTGGCAGCACAGGGGGGCACAGGATGTCCCCCACATGTCACCTGCATCAGGGATGGGAAGGACGGGAAGGTGCAGAAGTAAGGACCTTATTGCAATCCTCTACACCTGCTGCCAGCTGTAGGGATTGGAAGTCCCAGCCCCTCAGGGAAGAAGGACACAAGGAACAGGTTTATTCCTGCCCTGTGCTGATAGATGGGGATGCAAAGCAGAGGGAAATTAAGTGACTTGCCCGAGGTGACATGCAGATGCAGTGGCAGAGGAAGGTTGTACTCTGTGTGAGCCTCCTACTGCCCCTTTTTCCCATGTCCACAGTGCCTGGTCATTGTCATCCCAGCTCAATGTCCTCCTTTGGGGTCTTCATGGTTCAACTCAGCCCCGAGGGCTTCAGTGGTTGGGCCCTGCAGCCTGTTTATCCTGCCCCCAAAATCCCTGCCCTAAAGGAGCACTGGGATGGCAATCAGGGATGGGTATGGGGGTGCCTGCTATGGGGTGAGGGCCTGGGGGAGATGCTGCTCCCCAGCCCTCTGCCAGAGGAACAATGAGAGCTGCAAACAAAGACCTTGCACTGAAGCACAGCAGCAATGCAAAGAGGAGAAAGAAAAAAAAAAAAAAAAAAAAGAAAGAAAGAAAAAAAAAAAAGAAAGAAAAAAAAAAAGAAAAGAGGAAGAAATGCCTGAAAGATACATAGCTGGGATTCCTGAACCCCTCAGAGGTATTTGGGCTTAGCCAACAGGCTCAGAATTTTTTTTTTTTAAAGCCATTAATTACACAACAGAGACATATCTGCACCACTCCACCTCTCCATGGCAAAAAAGGGCCCAGAGGATATTCCCTGCAATGCTTCACCCTCTGTGCCCAGTGCCATTGCCTCTCCTGGGCACTTGGAAAAATAACTCATCCCAGAGTGATATTTCTTTCCAGCTGTCTCTTGTGTCTGATTTTTTTTTCTGTGGAGCAGTGAATGGGCACTCAATGTCTGAGCCTCCAAAGGGTTCATCTGAAAGATGTGAGCTGCATCAGAGGCAAATGGCAAAGGACGTGGCAGAGGGTTGGAAGCTGCTGGAGAAGACCTCAGCAACAACAGCTGTGCCTCTTTTTGATAAGGAAAAATTTTGTAAGAGCTCACCTGGTTTTGCTCACAGATCCAGCAGTTTGCAGCCAGACTGATCAGTCCATACTGATGCTCCCTGGAGCAGGATCAGACATTTTTAAGGGTAAACCCTGAGTCTTCCAAGTGAGGTAGGAGCAAAGTGATGAGGGTGAGGGTGCTGTGTTAGGGAGGGAGACACAGAAACCCTTAGAGGGCACAGCATGGTCCTGCTCAGAGGCTGGTGGCACCCTTGCAGCCCCCCTTCCCACTGCTAAGCTCTTCCCTGGGGAATACGAGGATGCCCAGTGATAGTGCTGCCTTCCCAGAGCATCCCCATCAGGCTGAACCTGCAGGGACACAGCTAAGGGTCTTCACCCCAAAAATGCTTGTAATCCAAAGGGTCTCCCACTGCCTCCCACAGCGTGTTTCATTCACCAGCTGTTTTGACTCAGAGCTTGCTCTGTAGACAGATTGATATTTGCACAATGTTATAAAGAGCCAACTCCATCCCCTGGTGCTTGGAAGAACGAGTTGTACCTGCTGGAGCTTTTATTGGTTCTTAAATGAGTTTGGACCTCTTCTTCCCCATGACATTCCAGGGAGTATTTTCATGGAAATGCTTTTAAAAAAAAATAAATAAGGAAAACAGGAAATTGTGATGTGTTTAGCTGTTAATATAGGCACAGACCCATCTTCCTTCTCTGCTACTGTATTTGTTGCACATTTTTGACACGAACAATCAGACAAAACTTGGAGCCTTCCAGGCTCCCTCTGCAGTGAAAAGAATCTGGGGAGAGGGTGGGCATTTCTCCTTATCTGTTCTATTCCACCCTTTTGGGAAACAGCTGAGGTGGAGTCCACTGTGGCAACAAGGAATGGCCAAAAGATGTTTGCTGTTCAACAGATGATGCAGAAGAAGGAGTAATTTCTCTTGCTTTTTGGGATCATCTGACCCTGGGACCCTTTGTTCTCCTTCTTTTGGGCCAGGGTGTAGACCACATCCCAGCAAACAGACCCATGGAGTTTTGCTTGCTGAATGTCCTCAGTGTTTTTTTCAGATCCTACCTTGTACTTGGTTATTGTGACACCTCCTCATCCTCCATCCTCCTTCCTGCAGCCTCTTGCAGCAGGTTGCTCAGGTTGGAGCTTTTCTCTGATCACTGGGGACCCTGAATTTTAAAAAGCACTACAGGAGCACCAAGTCTGTCCAGGCCACCAAAAAAGAAAAGCATAGCTTGTCCTCCATACAGACAAGGCTGAGAACCCTGGTTTATTTCATCACAAAGTTCCTCCAGCACAGTGCAATCATTTCCCTTGGAATAACTTCATTTTTTGCTATGCTCAGCATCCTCCAGGTCCTCAGGATTCATCTGCCAACATCCTTCCTGAACACCTAAATCCAAAGAGTGCTCCAAGGCATCAGAATACCTGGGTGGGAGTTGCTCCAAGAGTCCCTCTTTCACCCTAACCATGCCAGAAGAATTTCTCTGCTGATACCTAAGGGCATCCTGCTTTTGCCCTGCCCATATAACAATCCTACAGCAGAAACCCTGTGGGCTGGGACCTGAAATGTCCTCCCACCCAAGAAGTGCCAGGAGCCCTGAGAAGACCTGCCCAGCCTTTGCTCTTCCATGTTTCTTGTTGACCAGGGGGCTCAAGTGAATTATTTCTCCCACTGTTAATTCTCTGACTTCAATTTCACAGAGGGACCTTCCATATATCACATCCCCTTTTGCCAGTGAATCTCTCCTGTTCCAACAGTTTAGTGTGCCCCAGGATCAATATATTTTAGCAGCATGCAAGGACACGGTGTTATTGTCAGGTTTCTGGGTTGTACAAAACAAAAGGTATCATTTTCTTGAAGCCACTGAAAAATGCTCTGGGCACACTCATGGCAAATGCTCCATGATAATTCCTCTGCCATTAAAAGCTGTCTATAACACTCTGACTAATCACTCTCCATTCTAATTAGTGATGATTTCTTCTCCCAGGTTTCAAATAACTGCAGACCTGAGGCCATGGCTCATCCTCCTCTTTAACACCTCAACCTGCAGTGCTCAGATCTGTTGGGTATTTTAGCAAAGTGGTCTGGTTTCTTCTGGTTGCCCTCACTCGTGCTGCATGAGGCTGTAAGGTGCTTTTCAGGTTGCAGGACAGCGCCTGAACCATGCTCCTCAAATTCCTTTTTTGCCCACTTTGTTAGTTGGGGTACAGCTGTGCAATAAGCCACAGAAAATTAACATCACAGGGTGTCTTGGGTGGGCTGGGATTAGGTGGTCTTTCCTCTTTTGGGATTACAGTCATGGAAAGGTCTTCCATTAAGGTATCTGCTTGGCACAGCTTACCAGCAGCATCAACATCCACCCTGGCCCACTAGCACTGCATTTCTGCAGCTATTTACATTCTTTTGCCTTTGCTGAAGCTCACATCCCTGTCTGCAAGGTTCAAGCTGGCCCAAGCTTTCCTGTTCTTCCCCCCTTTCCCTAGAAAACTTCCCAGCCCATCACCACGTGTCGGTGGCCACCCAGGAGCTGCTTTGATCAGCTCAGAGAGGCAGTGCCATCGGGGGGCTTTGCAGCCTGCCCAGATGCTTTCACAGTCCCTGCTGCAGCAAAGGTTTGCTGTCCAAGTCCTGGGTATGCCCTGGTCATTTCAGGGCACCTTTCAGATGTTGCTTTTATTTTAGTTGAGATTTGCTCAGCTTCAGCTTACTTCGGATGACTTTGCTGTCCTTGCTCCTTGAGAATTTACAGGGGAACTCCTGACAGTGATTTCTTTCCCCAGTTGTGCTGATGGTCACAGAGGCCAGACAAATGCAAGGTGTTGTGAGCTACTTTTATTGCATTTCCAGTGGTTTCAGGTGATGTTTTGCTGCAGCCCTATCCACTTTCCAACTGGAAGTGCTTCCTGAGGTGCTGTGTTTTTGCAAGCCCCCTTGGCAGTCAGTGCTGTTGTCTGGAGACCCTCCTCTCCCTCTCTTTCTGCTTCCTTATCCTCAGGTTATCTGTGTCTTTGGTCCTCCTCCTGCTCTCCTTCCCAGGCCCTCCTTGTAGGCAATGCCAGGGGCTGGAGTTTGGGGTGGAGGCAGCTATTGTTCCAGCTATCTGCAGTGTAATGTTCCTTATGACTGTATTAAATGGAGGGCGGAGGTCACACATCCCTAGTTTAAATTAGGTTTAGGCTGACCTTTAACAATATTACAGTCGTGGATCCTCTCATAACTCACTGAATAAACTCCCAGAGGGTTTCACCACCTCCCTCTTTTCTTCCTACTGTAAGGATGCCCGAGGCTTAATGTGCTTCTCTCCAATTTCGCTTTGATTTCTAATCCCATCCCCTTCTCTTCCTTCTACCCCCACCCCCCAAATACAGATATATTCACTCCTTTAAAGGTGGGGAGAAAGAACCTGTTCCTTTTCTCTTCTGGGTGACAGCTCTTTCTTTTGTGTCTCTTTCTTCCCTTCCCCGCCCCCCTCCTCTTTCTTGACACAATGCACTATTTATTTGCACTGAAGGATAACTAAGAAGCAATTAAAAGATCAAAAGGCACAAACACAAGTAGATCCAGCGGCAACTTGTGGGGTTTATTTTGCCGCCGCTGCTACTACTGAAGCTTCACCAAACTACCTCCTTGTTTTTTTTCCCCCAGCCGGAGAGACACCTCTCTTTCTGGGTTGCCTCTTTCTCCGAGCAGACTTTTTTTTATGATCGCTGTTTTTCACCCCCATTGTTTGCTATTGCAGTTGTTTACTGGAAAATCACTTGTTTTTCTCGGAGAGATTAACCCTCCAAGCTTTCTTTTGTCTACTCTCAGGAGGTCCTTGTGGTGAGCTGGGGGAAGGGAGCTGGGCTCCTTCAGCTCTTAACAGTAGCTTCCAGCCCTGCTTCCCCCCCCGACAAGGTTGGGTCCTTCCCTTTGATGGGGTTTTTGCTTTTGCAGGGAGAAAAGGTGGGTGCTCTGTGTTAGGAACAGTTGTGCCAAGCGGAACGAGGCTGGGATTTGCAAAGTCCTGGGTATCTGGGAGAAACTCCTAAAGGTAAGCATCGATGAAGATGCCTCTTTTTCGGAGAAGTTTGGAGCCCTGACACGTTTTGGCAGGTGGTTTATCTTTTTGATGGCCAGGTCACTTCTTTACACGCTTAAATATCGATGTAGGAGATGAGGTTTGGTTAGAATTGGAGTCTGCTGTGCACAGAAACACTTTCTCAGCATCACACCTCTCCCAGGTGAGCTGATGTTTCGGCTGAAGCCCAACAGCCCTGTCTGAGAGGTGGGATCTGCAGCAACACAGCCCAGGGAACAGCAGAATGCTGGGGGTAAGGATGTCCAAAGAGTAGTGACAAAGTAGCAGTTCCTCTCACATTGTCTTGGGCGTGTTGAGGGTAATTCTGGCTGTTCAGAGCTGCACCAAGCCTTCCATACTTTAAAGAAAAAAGCGCAAAGTTGGGGGAAAAAATCCAAACAAACCAAAGAGAAAAACAGGGTTTTGTTGTTGGGGTTTTTTTAATTGATTGTTGGGGAGAGAGCTGCTGCATCATTGCCTGTCCACACCACTACCTCTGGCAAGTCCTACCTGAGATGGATCAACCTGGTGCCCCATCTCTGGCAGCTTTGCTCCTCTCCATTCTGAGGAAGGTGGGTGGGCTGCACGCCCCAGCAAAGGGACCCCCACCCGGCCAGCTCTGAGCTGCGGGGACCTGGGGGGTGGCCAGGGCTGTCTTTGGCACTGGCAGAATGTGATTGGGGTCCCTTCTCCTGGGGTGGCCGCTTTCCCTGGCAGCAGCCGAGTTTTGCTGAACGCAGCACCAGGCGCCTGCCATGCAGCACCGGCGGAGCTGCGGGAGGGCGTTCGGCCGCGCACTGCTGCGCACCGCACGGCGGAGCCTGGGAAAAGTCCCTTTGGATTCAAAGGGAGCTGTGCCCGCCGGAAAGGGAGAGGCAACCTGAATCGCTCCGCGAAGGTGGTCTGCGGGATGCGAAATCCCGGTGCTGATGCCCCGTGGAGGGGGGGAGCGTCCATGTTGTCCACACGGAGGGACGCGGGGGGCTCACTTCTGCCCGGCTGGGGGCTTCCCTGACCGCACCGGGAAGCAGAAGGAGGGCAAGGGCTCCGGACAGGCGGGAGAGCCCAGGGGGGACCCTGCGGCCGCCCTCCCCGGCTGCCCGTGCCTTCCCCGGGGAGCCCTGCGGAGCGGTGCGGGGCCAGGAGGAGGGAGCAGGCACCTGTGCTCTAGGAGCACCTAGAGAGAACCCCGAGAGCCGAGCGGGCAAGATCACCTCTCCCTCCCCTTCTCCCCAGGGCTTGGGGCTCGCCATCCAGCAGCGAGAGGCGATCTGGGGGAGCCCCTCAACGTTTTGGGCAGAGGCTCGGGGCGCAACCCCCACCTCCTCCCCTCACCTGCGGGGGTAGTGGGGGATGCGCAGCCCCCAGGACCGGTCGGGGTGGGTGAAAGCCCCCGCCTGGCAGCAGCCCGGGAAGAAACCGTACGGCAGAAACTTTCTGTCCCCTGTTCCCTTCCCGAGCTGGACTCCGGAGGGTTACGAGGGAGAAGGAGGGAAGGCAGGGAGGGAGGGAAGAGAGGGGGTTAGACCGCTCTGAAACTTTATTGGCTGCGTGGCCGGGCTGGTCCTCGCTGGGGAAGTCAGAGCATGCCCATTGGGGGGGTATAAAAAGGGGGCAGCCGAAGCGCCCTGCCTGTCTCCTCGCTCGTGGGGCAGCCAGCCGGGAGTAGCGGGCAGTCAGGCAGGCAGCCGGCCCCTCCGTCCCAGCCAGGGGATCGTAGTCAGTAAACACAAAGTGAGAGCCACCCAAGGGGCAGTCAAAGCAGGAGGAGAGAAAGAGCAGGGGAAAAAAAAAAAAAGAAAGAAAAGAGGGGAAAAAAAAAGAAAAAAAAAAGAGAAAAAGAAAAAAAAGGAAAGAAAAGAAAAAAGGGGGAGAAGAAAAAACAGGGGGAAAAAAAGGAAAAAGAAAAGAAAAAAAAAAAAAAAAAGGAAAAGAAAAGGAAAAGCGCGCTCGCTGTCTAGAATAACAAAATATCTGATCGTAACAAAATAACATCCTTCAGACAAAATCAAGCAGGGACGTGACATACCAAAAGGCAAAGGCGAGGAGAGCGAGCCAGGGCGCGGGGAAGGTGAGCCAAAGCCGCGATCGCTGCCAGGGCAGGAGAGCAGCAGCATGTCAAGCGCCGGGGCACACACGGATGAGCGCTGCCGGCAGCCTGCCTTCCTCCCCGGCCCGCAGCCGCCGCCGCCGCAAGACCCTGAGAGTAGCAGCGGCAGCGCCAAGGTAAGCGCCGCTACGCGCCGACCCTCCGCGGGCAGGGGCCGAAGGGCTCCGCCGTGCCGCGCCGGGCAGAGCCGTGCCCTGTCGCACCGTGCTGTGCCACTGCAAGCCGTGCGGTGCCGGGCAGAGCCGTGCGGTACCGGGCAGAGCCGTGCCATGCCGCGCCGCGCCGTCTCCGCTGCCCGCCGTCCCCAGACGTGTCACTAGAGGGACCCCGAGAGCCGGCTCAGCCGCGGGCTGGCGGGGCGGCTGAACCGCGGTGGGGTGCGGGGTATCCCCCGGGGGGCACCCCGCGCCCCGGCGGCGGGGACAGCCCGCTGCTGCCTGCGCCTGCCGCTTCCCGCATCCTCCCTTCCTCCCCCTTGCCGGGATGCTGGCAGCCGGGGCCGCTTGCGCGAGGTTTGCGCGCCAGAGCGGAGGCGGGGCAGCCCCTCGTGGGGTGCCGCGGAGGGGCGTGCGGGGCCGGTCGGCGGCAGAACGGAGTGCGGGAGGCGCGGAGGGGCCGTGCGGGGGCCGGGCTGGGCCGGCGGCCGGGCCGGGGCTATGCGAGGTCACGCAGGGCTGCGCGGCCCTCGGTGGCCGTGGCTCTCCCGCTGCTCCCGGGGTTGTTTTGAGAGCGGGGAGACGCTCGCAGCGGCGCGGGGAAGGGACAGGCAGTTCTCCGGCTTCGGAGACCGGGGAGACTATTAAAACTCTCTTCTGCAAAACATTGCGGCGTGTTCAGTCTCGAAGGGATAAAAATACGGGGAGGAAAAACAAGAAAGCGAAGCCAAAATGGAGTGAGAGTTAATGGTTGGCATGCAGCCGTCGACTTTGTGTGATTTTCTTTTTTTTTTTCTTCTTCTTCCTTCTCAATTGCTTTTCCCTGCAGTATTTTTTTTTTTTTTTTTTCGTAAAGAGAGCAGCTTGGAAAGGTTTTAGCACTCTGGTGAGCAGTAGGGAATTGGGGCACATGAGGAAACTCGAATTTTAGCGTAACTGTACCAGCAGATGTGGCTGCCTTGCCTCCAGCCAGTGGTACTTGAGCAGGGTTTCTGATACGCCAGGTCTCACTCAGGCGGCGTGGAGCAGTCAAGTGTAAAAACAAGGTTTGTGTGGGTGGTTTTAAATAGATACCTCGGGAGAACCACTGCTTTCAACCCTCCATCAAGGCTTCCTATACAAAGTCTGTAGTTTTATTCCACATGCTGGGATGTGCTTGGGAGGCCAAGGCCTGGTTTTCTTTGGGTTTATTTGTTGTCAGGTTGTGCTTGTGTGTGGTTTGTTGTATTTTTTTTTTCCCTTTTACTTCGCAGGGTTCAGCGTGTTGGGTTTTTATTCCTCCCCTTGCCTTGATTTAGAGTGGAGTTGAGGAGCCTGGGTCGTGGGGTTTTGTGAGGGTGACTTTGTGCTAAGGACATCTGGAGAAATAAAGCTGACTGACACTTCTGATTTGAGCTTCACTGAGCTGTTTTGGACCCAACTTGACAATTTTGGTGGGGGTGAATGGGTCAGAGCTGTAAATCTTGCTCTGTGTTGTCGACACCCACACAAGTTCACTTAGCCTTTCAAAGGGGCTATCCCGGCTCCTGTGAAAATTCATTAAGGGATAAAAGATTTGACACCGCAGGTCCCCTCCCACCGCCACATGAAATCTGAGAGCCCAAATGTGTCTGCGTGTGTGTCCCAGTGCTTTTTCTGACAGGTGATCCTTTTTGCAGCCCCGGCTGGAGGGCTGCTGCTTTGACCAGGCAACCCGGAGGTGGCTGTGTGTCTTCCCATTAATTCCTATAGGCTTTGGAGTGCTCCAGAGAAAAGCATTTCTGTACTTTTCTTTTTTTAAATAAAGCAAACACAGCAGGTGAGGTCTTATTTTTAGAGGGACTGAGGAGCTGGTGTGTTTCCAGCAGTACATATGAGCACTGTAAGCGGCCCACCCTCTCCCCGCTCGTGTCCTGGGACTGACCTCTCTGATCCTTCTTAGGGTTTTCTTTGCTTTTAGAGGCTGCTGTGTTTTCTAAGAGGGCAAAGAGATATTGGCCTTCCTTGACATGTTTGTGTGAGGGGTCAGGGGAAGTGGGGGGGCACCCAGGGACAAAATCTGCCTGGGCATTTGCAGCCTGGCTCTGAAAGGGTTAAAGCTGCTCTGCCAAGACATAAAGCAAGTTCAACGTGTTGTGGGAATATCACTTGCCAGTAGACTTCAGCCACCACAATTTCTGATTTAACAGCTTAACTTGCTGTTAACTTTCCCTGATATACTCCAGGTTTAGGAAGGGAATGCAGAAAGGAGGGAGGAACAATAAAGAAAGGAGTTAAGTGAAGCTACTAAAATGGACTTAAATCCCTTCCCTGGGTCTTGCCAGCTGTCTTTAGAAGAGTTAAGCAAGATTGCATTTCCTTTTTTTTATGCAATAAATCAAATGTTTCTGGGCTGCATACCAAAATTTGTGCAAGACGCTCTTACTCCCCAGTGGGGTGAGTAAATGGTACTGAATACCCCATTCACCTTTTTCAGCTTGATTTTTCCTCAGCTGTGGTAGTCCTTGCTGCAACACCAAGAGATGTGGGGTGCAGGCAGCCTACCCCATCCCCTGTCCTGAAGGCAGAGGAGCCAGGCATTTCTTCCTGCTCATAGGATGGGAGATGGAAAGGTGACCCCCAGCTCTGTGTGGAGTGGGCTGCTGATGGGGATGAGCAGTGAAGACAAAAAAAAGTGAGGGCTAAAAATAGCAGCAGCATTGCCAACCTCAGCCATATAAATGTCATGCGAGCCAGGTGCCAAGAATCAGGAGTTTCTTATTTTTTTTGTCAAGCCTGAGCTAAACAGCAAAACTCATGGTCCTGGCTCTGTTTTTATTTGTGTGGCAACTCAATGGTCAAAAGTTTTGTGTTTTGAAGCTTACTCCTTCCAAGCTGCAGGTCGGAAATCTCATCCTCTCTCTTGCAGATGAGAAGGGAAGCTCTTCTGCAGCACACCAGGCTCCCTTTGGGTACCATTGGGTGCCTCATCCCAGTACTTCTGCCCAAGGTGCAGCCCCCAGGGTGGTTTTCAGTGGCCAAGGCACCTGCCTCTCCCCACCAGCTTCTGCTAACCCTTTGCCACCTTGTCACCACAGAGGTTGCCCATAGTCACTTGGCACGTGGGAGGCTGGCACATGCCCATGTCCTGCCCCTTCAGGAGAGCTGCACTTGGAAACAGGTTGCCCTCTGAAAGGAGTGACCCAGAGGGATGCTCCCCATCCCTCAAAGACTGGCATCTGAGGGGCAAGACATCTACCTGGCCACTGTTTGGTTTTTTTTAGGAACGGTAGAGGTTGGTGGAGGCTGAGATGTGCAAACAGGGGCTTTCCCTTCCTGCACAAGCTGCTGGGTTCGGGCCGATGACTTTTTGCTGTGCTCACTTTGAAAGGCTGTACTGCTCTTCAAAGAAGAGACATTTATTTTTTTCTTTTTGCTGTCCAAATCCAAATTTTGCAGACTGGGCCATCTGTCAATTCCCTCCTACGTTGTTCTGTTCTTATTAAATTGTAATGAAGGCCAGACTGAAGAAGGAATTAGGTCAGACAAGAGGTTTAGTCTCCCTTTTTGGGGAGATGTTCGTTGCCCAAGAGAGGAACCGTGGTTTGGTTGGCTCGATACCTGGATGCAAGGGATGCCTGAGCTGTTCTCTGAGATTTGGCAACAGGGCCTTGTAGCACATTGTGGCCTCTTGGCCCCCAGCTCCCCAGCAGCTGGACAGAAATCATCAGTCCAACTGATCCTCCAGCAAATCATTTTTAAAAAAATCCTTTAGCAGCTTTGGGTAGCAGGGTGGCTCTGCTGCAGACCTTGCCCTTGGGCTTTGCCCTCAGCACACCACAGCTGCTTGGAGAAAATCCTTTCTGTTGCCTTGTCCCCTCTGGCTGAGGGCTGCTGGTTTTAGGAGGTCTCTGGCCAAGGGTGCAGCAAGTTGTGCTGCAATGGGGGGATATGCAGGAGTCCCAAGGCAGCTGGGAGCATCTTGCATGCAGTTGCTTGCAACTGAGCTATCTCCAACAGCAGCCTGGCTTTGTGCAGGGACCTGGGGATGCAGGGGAAGGCAGGAGAGGGACATGAAGGATGGAGAGCAAAGCAGATCCTCTGAAGGCAAGGAGAAGCCAGCAGCATGCTCTGAAGGCTTGCTGCACTGAGAAGGCTGCTCTTGGGTGTGATTCCCAGGATGATACAGGGCACCTGTGCAACCAAGTAGTTCCTTTTGCATCATCCTCTTGCATGCCATGTGGGGTCCAAGCCTTCATTAGGAGGAATTTGTTGCTCAGGTTGATGGGCACTTGGCATGTCTTACACTGCTGTTCATCTCTCCCAGACTGAAGCCACATGCTGAAGGGGTTTGAGCTCTCTGCTGGCATGGCTGACATGACAAGAAGGGACCTTTGTTGAGTGTAGCCTCTCTCCTAGTGATCACAGGATCTTTTCCTCTAGGAAGGTGCCTCACTTACCTCTCACTGGGTTATGTCACCTGTGATGTGAGGAGTTTCCAACCATCAGTCTGAATTTACTCCTGTCCCACAGCTGAGGCTTCCATGTTCTAATGCTTGGAACAGAAGCCAGAAGTGTGCTGTCCCAGCTTTTCAGTGGAGAATGGATTCTTGGAGAGTGCACCAGGCTTTGGCTCACCATACTGCCCAGGATGTGGCTTTGATACCACACGCAGCTTTGGTACCCAGCATGATGCTCACACTGTGTCGTGGGCTGTGGGTACCCACCCAAGCTCTGCCACCCTGTTTTGGGGAGCTGCTGCAGGGCAGGTAGGAGCTGAGCTGTCCTGCGTGGGTGCTGTTTCCCCTTGCTAAGGAGGATTGAGAGGGGGGAATGATCAACTGAGAGGTCAGAGTGTGCTGTGCCAGTGCCAGCACCCTGGGAGCCTTTGGGTGAAGCCTGGTGACTGTTCCTCCATGGGGTCAATAGGGCCAAAGTGAGAGGGAGGATGGGTTGTGGCCCCATCAGACTGGAGAGAAACTGCAGGACCAGATAGTAAATAAAGATGCTTTTTGCTTTGCTGCCCTGGTCCTCATGACACAGCTGCTGGAGGGAGCAGGGAGATGCCAAGGTGACAGTGGTGGAAAGGGCTGGAGGTTGATGCACAGGCAAAGGGTGACTTCATGACATTGCATGCATCCATCTTAGCCCTGGATGACAGCATTGGGCATCATCACTCACCTCATGGCTTCCAAGGGGCTTCCTGGCTGGAATTATGCTGTGCATGGGGACCCTACAAGAGCTCAGAGAGGGTGGCCAGGGACTGCCTTGTGCTTGTGGTGCTGGTTGTGCAGGAGTGGGTATTTTCCAAGGAGTGCAAGTTTTTTTCCACAGAAGGTATCAGGTCTCCTCAGCATCAGATATCGCCCAGCTGACAAAACCTCACTCTCCCCTTGCTTGAGAGCATCTCAACCCTTTCTTTAAACTGAATGTGAAGGAAAACCTCTATTTTTCACCTGTGCTACTGGGGAAAACCCTTGTGGGGGACTGGGGAAGGCCATGTCCCAGCCTCCTTGTTAGCCATGGTGCTTACAGCCAGAGCAAGTCAAATGGGAGGGGAGATGATTTGAGTGCCCTGCAGTCCCAGCTTTGGCAGTGGCACTGGATGGTGTCCATCAGCTGCCCTTCCAATGAGCTGCTGGTGATACCTGTGCCCTGGGGACACCACCAGTCAGGAGCTGGGTATAAAATAAAGAAAAAAGAGGGAAGAGAAAAAACAAATAAGTCAAAGGAGCAGGATTGGTTCTGCCTGGTCAGTTGGAGATGCAGCTGCTGATGCTGTTGTACCAGGGACGTGTGGCCAGCAGTACAGGTGATGCTGCCATCATGCTGGGATGGCCCAGCAAACCATCCACTGGCTGCTTTTAACAAAAGTCAAGTTGAAAAGGTGTTGGTGGCAAAGCACTACAAGCTGGCAGTGTGGTGTAATCACAGCCTGGTGCCACCCCTCTCCTCCTAATGTAATACACAGCAAATCCCCCCAGGTGGGCCAAAGGCTGCTGGAAAAACTGGTCCCAGCCCCATCACTCCCTCGCTTGAGCCCAAGTTTGGGTTTTGGGCTTCTGGCTCTCTTATCCAGAGCCCTGGAGGGATTTTCCCAGCTTCGTTGGTCTCTGCCTGCACAGGCTGTGCAATACAATGAGCATCAAAGCCCATGGCAGGGGGATGCCCCTCTCAGCCCACCCAGCCCTTGCAGCCTGTGTTTTGGTTTGTCTTGCTGCTGCTCAGGGGAGCTCAGGACTTGTAAGCACAAGGCATTTCTAGCAAATGGGGATTTGAACTACGTGCTAGTAAAAAATTGGTAGCAAGGGTGGCTTTATTGCTGGCAGGACTGTAGCAGGGACCCGGGGGAGCTGGGCTAATTTCCTGGCTGTGCTGCAGACTTCCCCCGTGACCTTGGGCAAGTCATTTAATCTATCCTGGGCTTCGGCTCCATCTCCGAGCATCCCGGGGGGATGAGGTAATATTCATTAACTGATATTATTCTTGAGTTGCTCAAATGCTATGGCAATGAAAGCTGGATGTGAAACCCAGCATCTTAGCTGAGCGTTAGCAGGGAGAGGGGATGCTCCACTTCAGGTGTAGCATTGCCCCATGCCAGCTGCTGTTTTACCATATTTCTCATCATTTTGAGCTGGCCTGTCTGGCTGTCATCCTTATTGGGTTGAATGTTTTTCAGTGGTGTTCATTCCTGAGGGGCTAAACGCCTTGAACCATCTATGGGGTAATAGGACCCTCACCTTACACCTGCAGAAGCTGACAGGGAGGCAAAGCTGTTTGCTGGAGCCGAGTCAGGGGAAATCTTTGAGTTAGTTAACAAACATCCAGGGAGTTTCTTTTTTAATCCTCCACACCAGCTGTTACCCTCTGGGCCTTCCTTAGTGAGGCCTCAGGTGTGTTTCCCGTGGGACTGCTCTGCTCCTGAGGGATGTCTTCCCAATCCAGGCTCTTGTCAGCAAACATGGCTTGTGCAATCAGCCCCTGGATTGCCCGAGCATCAGTCCTGCAGGTCCCGTACACCTGGGGCAAAGGCCACAGCTCCCTGGCAAAACTCAGCCTTCCTCAAAAGCAGCTCTAGGACAGGTGGAAACTTCACTTGTTTCTGCTTTAGGGCATGAAAACCTGTCAAGAAAAAAAAACAAACCAAAAACAAAACAACAACCAAACCCGATAATAATTTGAATGATTTCCCATTGGAAAGGTGGAAAAAATGAAAAATGGTGCTGCTGAAAGAGCGAGGGGAATAAAAGCCCTTCAGAGGTAGGCTGAAGTGGGATTTTCCAATGGAAAAAACTGCTTCAATGCAAACCTTGTCTGGCCAGAGTGGCTGAGCATGTGGGGAGCCAGCCTGGCACCAGCAGCCAGCCCAGCACCGCCGCTCCTTCCCTGCAGCATCCTGGCACGGCAGGGCACCCAACCCCAGGTGTGCTGCGGGTGGGGTGGGGGGGATTGGCTGGGCCAGGTGGCATCCCTGGGGGTCTCTGAGGCTGTGTTAACCCCGTATCTCTGTCCCCAGGTGCAGAGGATGTGTGCAGCCAGGAGGATGCTGCTGCTGCTCTTGGCTTTCCTGACCTACGCCCTGGACTCAGCGGCAGCGTACGGCACGGCGGAGACCCTGTGTGGGGGGGAGCTGGTGGACACACTGCAGTTCGTCTGTGGGGACAGGGGCTTCTACTTCAGTAAGTGGCAAGGAGGGTGCTGCCTGCACCCCAGGTCTCCTTGCTTTGGTGGAGCTGGGTTTCCCAGCCCGCTGTGGGTTTTTTTTTTTTTCTGCTTGCTTGGGACACAGCAGGAGCTCAGGAGGGAAGGGGGGAAAATCTTGGGGTGATGTGCACCTACCTTGCACCAGTTTGGGGGAGTGACTTGTCCCCTGGGGAAAGTGGGTCCTGCATTTGGTGCTCAGGACAGTCAAATACCACTGTACTTGGTACACTGTGTTTGGTACTGAGGAGCCATAGGTAATGGGCTCACCAGCGATGCACAAAAGTCATTAAAACAAGAATGGCTGCAGCCAGCTCTCTGCTGAGGTTCAGCTCTGCTTTATTTTTATACCTTGATGCCTAAGTGCTGCATCCAGAGAGCTCCCCTTTTCTAGGCAGCTTCTAGGCTGCTCCCAAAATATGCTTGATGGCCTCCTGGCTACCTGCTGGGTGAACCTGTCCTTGCAGAGTGATGTGTTACCCTTTTGCAGTGCAGCTAGTGCAAAAAAATGCAGTATTGATGTTGTCTGAGTGCAGGTGGCTTCAGGACAGTTTGCTGGAGTGGGCTTTCCAGCAGGATGCTTTGGGGGTTTGGATTATTGTCATTAGCAAGGGCTTAGCTGGTAAAGCAGAGAGATGTAAACCAGAAGTGATGGGTGCTCAGTAATCTATGGGCACAAGGGCCTCAGTGTGATCCTTGTTTTGGTGTTCTGGTCCCCTGCTCTGCTTGGGAGAGGGAAAATCTTGTGTCTTGCTGCCCACTGAGGACTGAACTGCAGAGTGATTGACTACAGGAAAGATGCAAAGCCAAAAAGGGGAAAGAGGATGGAGATACCACATGCACATGGGGCTGTTTGTTTGATGGCCTCCTGGAAATGGAATGAAAATGTCAAGTTTCAAGTAGCAGGGATTTCTTTTGGAGTGTATTGGAAAGCCAGCCTCTTCTCATCCTAGTCTGCCCATACAGGAAAAGGGAGTGCTGCAAAGTTAGGAGATGACCCTGGGTATCCCTTCCCAGCCCAGATGCTCAGGCTGACTTGGCTGACAGTGTCTGCTGAGGTTGGGTGCAAGGATCCCACATCCAGCAGCAGCCAGGGTCTGGGCTGTGTAGTTTTGGTGCTAGCTGGGGCCAATTGTCCTGCCCTGTCCCAGCTGAGCTGTGAGATGTTTTCATGGCCCCCAAGGGTCTTGCAGGCAGGTGGTGCTTTTGGGGATGCCCTGGGAGAGTTTCCTTCCTTTCCTGGAGCCGAGTGATGAGGATTTGCATGGCAGCTGTTCTCCCTCTTCTCACCTCCCCTTCTACCTTTCTTCTGCCAAGGAGGCCCAGGATGGAGCTCAGCCAAGGCTCCAGGGCTTGTCTTACC
Source organism: Calypte anna (assembly GCF_003957555.1). NCBI lineage: Eukaryota > Metazoa > Chordata > Aves > Apodiformes > Trochilidae > Calypte > Calypte anna. The sequence goes on from NC_044250.1 coordinate 13,335,963, forward strand.
AGCATGGTGAGGAGGTGAGCTCCTCTTCTGCTCTCACACATCATCCTCTCCCTTTATATATATAGAGGAGCATCCATCTCTTTCCCCTGTTTTTTTTTTCCCTCCTCCCCCTCTCTGGGGATGAAAAGGAATGGGGCTTTTGTTTTATGGACAAACTGACCTCCTTTCACCTCAAATAACCCAGCTGTCCAGGCCAAAATAAAAACACTTTTGAAGGCAGACAAGTTGCTTGATGCCAAGTGGCCAGTTCTGGTGCTTGCAAGGGGATTCTTGCTTTGTTTTTGTTTTTTCTTTTTTCATCTTCTCCCATTCCCCTTCTTGTTTTCGAATATTTTTGGAGAGCCCTTGTGCCAGCAGATGAAGCAAAGTCCCCTCAGTCTCATATTTTAACCCCTTCTTCAACTTCTGGCCATCCTGTGCAAGACTTTAGGGTGATGTCTCTACTTGATGAAGGGTTTGGACATCCCCAGCTCATCTTGTTTTTTCCCTCTGCCTGTCAGTTGGCCTCAGAATGTGATTAACTCTCCTGACCATATTCATCTTCACTCCTAAACCCTCACTGATGCACTATTGTCACCGTATAGGCTTGGCAGGGCACTGCTATGCAACATATGATGGGTTTATGTCTTAAAACCAGGCCTGGATTTGTCATGAGCAATTCTTAGCATAGGAAGTGTGACCTGAGGAGCAGCCTGTGCTCACACAGTCATTGGTGTGGGAAGGAAATGAGTTGGGCAGCCTTGTCCTGCATGTTCAGGTGGGCCCTGCTTGCTTGATGGGGCTTGTCACAAGCAGCTGACTGTTTAATCTTGGAAAAGAAAACAAACAATAACAACAACAACAAAAAAACCACAAACAAACAAAAAAACCAACAACAAACAAACAAACAAAAAAAAAACCAAAACAAACAAAAAACCCAACCCAACAAACAAACAAAAAATGGCATGAAAACCCATCCATTATCAGTTTCCTACTGCAGCAGTGATTTAAGGACCTAAATAATGCTCTTCATTCTTACATGGGAGCACTTAGGGAAGATAGCTCTGAATTTCAGTGCTGTTTGCATGCATAAAAGCAGATGCAGTGTACCTGCAGTGCTTCATTCCCCTGGCATGTGGTGACAGGGAAATGTCACCAATCCAGACTGAAGAGAGTGCAGCCCCTCTCCAATAACTGGGATGCCCATCTGTCTGATGGTGTGGGGAGCAAATCCCAGCCTCCATATGCCTTTGGAAGCATCATGGCTGGCAGGTGCTTGTGGCTGAGGATGTTGAAGCTGCCTCTGAGAGCTGGGGCTGCAAAAGACCTGAACCAATAGGGACAGGAGCTGGCAGTGCTGGAGTGACCTGGCCATGGGATGCACGCTGGGCACGGTGATGTGTGAGCCACACCAGCCCTGTGCTGCATCCCAGGAGGGTATGGACAACCTGGGGCTGGAACCAGGAATGCTTTGCTCTCCACCTCTGCCCTGATCCCTCCCCTCTAGGACTGCCAAGGCTTTTGGGGGCTGGCCCGCAGGTGCGGGAAGGCGGTGGCATCATCCTGCCGCGATGGTGCGGAAGGATCGGGCCCCCTTCTCCCTGCTCCCCGGCCCCTATCCCGGCGCTGGCGGTTCGGTGTGGATCGGAGGGATGCTGCTGAACACAGCCCCGAGTGAAACAAGCGGGGCAGGTCGAGAGGAAGCCCCAGCCGCGAAGTTGCTGTCATGCAATACCGGCAGGGAGGGCAGAAGGGGCTGCAGGGGGAGAGGCGTCCGACTTCTCTGTAAACAACAGCTCCTGTTTCCTCCTTTCCAACAGCTGATAAGAATTTAGCTCTTTGCAGCCGCTTGTGCTGACAGGGCACATTCTTGCGCGCCCGCCGCTCCTCCGAATAATACTAGGAAAAAGCAGGGGGGAAAGCGCGGTGCCGGGGTGGGGGAGGGCCAGGCCGGGGGCACTGGGACGGGGCCCGGCATCGCACAAAGGCCCCCTTGTTGCTCCCGACATTCCTGCGACAGGGGCGCGGGGACTGTTTACACCCAAAGTCCCCTTCCACTTGGCTTGCCGCCTGATTGACCAGAGGAGAGGGGACCCGACCGGGGTGGCACCGGCACCGCGCACCCCTCCCCGCAGCATCCTTCGGACCCGGTGAGGGTGGGGAGCCCGGAGCAGTGGGGTGGCGATGCCAGGGAAGGGACTCTCCTGTCCCCTCGTGGCCACGGCAGTGCCACCACCTGCTGCAAGGAGGCACACCTGAGCTGCAGGTACGAGGCCTCCGGGGCCTCTCGGGAGCAGCTTTGGGTTTGCATCACCACTGGGATGCTCAACTCTCCGATGAAGACTCCGGGACCTCCCGGGAGGGGTTTTGGCTTTGCACTGCCACCGGGATGCCCAGCTCTCCCCGTCGGGAGAGCCTGCTGCCAGATGGGAATAACCTTGGGCAGCTGGAGGGCTGTCACTGCCAGGCTTTGCATCATGGGGCTCTGCACTGCCCTACAGCAGAGTTGTGGGAGGTTTTGGTGGAGCAGCATTTGGGGATAACAGAGAGCATAGGTGGCCATTGAAGGCTGAGGGGAAGTGTGTTTCCTCTGGAGCAGGAGGTCATTGCTGCCATGGGAAGTGGCTCCTGCTCCATGCTGCCCACACAGCTCAGCCCTGTGGGTGAGGGATGGAGCAGCAAAACCCTCCCTGGGGTTGGCAGTGGCAGTAAAGCAAAGTGCAACCCATGGGCAAAAGCCAGGAAATTCAACCTTTAGTCTGTGCATAGATTGTGTTGCAGAGCACATGTTTGTCCCAATCCAGGTCAGCAGTGATACTGCTGTCAACCAGAAACATCCCGGCATCTCTTCCCTGGGTTTTTGTCTCCAGGTACTTTCTGTGACTAAATCCCAGTTTATGTTTGCCTTTTTTTTTTTTTTTCCCCTAAAGTAACTCTCCCACAGAAGATTGTATTGGCATTTGGCGAGATCCGTACGGACAATTATGTAATGGGAAATTTGTCCTATTGGACCATTGCAGTGGAGCTGGCAGCAGCTCCAGCAAGGGGAACAGCACACAGCAGCTTTGTGTGAGAGGGAAGGGGCAGAGGGCTGGGGCTGTGTGTGTGCCCACAGGATGGGTGAGGGCAGCAGGTGGAGAGGAAGGGGCTGGAGGGAGCTGTTGGGGCTCTTGGTGTTGTTGGGAGCTTTCCCAGGCAGTGCCACACCTGGGCATTTGCAGATGCAGGGATGCTCACAGTGGGTGCTGCTGCCAGCTCACCACGTGCTCCCATGCCAAGAAGTGCCCTTGATGGCAAAGCAGTGAAAATGGTTCTGCTTTGCTTGCTCTTTTACCCCCTCTCTTCATTCCAAATAAAAACACAGCTGCCAGTGGGCAGTTTCTGGTTTTGAGAGGAGATGTGTTCACCTTTCAGAAGCTCAGCTTTTCCCTGAACCATGTGTGTCACCCCTTGTGCAGCCTTCTGTTCAGCAGCAGTACAAATGCAGCCCTCTGGGGATGTGTCAGCAAAAGAGAATTTTTTCTCTTTTCCTCTCAAACTCTCCTTTTGCCCGTGTTCCAGATGCCATTCTGGAGCAGCCTGATACATTCAGCAACCTGCCACACATGTAGGTCTGGCTGCTGGGCTTGATGTGTTAAGCAGGGGCTGTACATGATGCAGAATGTTTGTGGCAGCGCAGGTCTCCCCATGGACTTTGGGCACTTCATGCCTACAGGAAAATATGTGCACCTGGCTCCAAGCTGACTTCTCTCCCTTGGGCATCACCTTGGTTTGCCTGTGCTGGCAGCACTCATGTCTGTGGGCACCCAACACACCTTTAAAGGGAGGGCCCAATCCTCATGTGTTCCTGTGGGCCACAAGCATTTGTGCAGAGAAAACTGAACTCCTAACAATGCTCCCTTTGCTGAGGCTTTACCCAGAGGGATCTGTCTTTTCCACCTTCCCGTGGGGCTGGCAAAAGGTCACGCCTGAAATTTCTCTGTCGGAAATAAAAGGAGGGTGGTGGTGCAGGGGGGAGAAATGTGGAAACCAGAACATTTTAAGTGACTCCTGCAGGTGGGCTGCGTGGCATGAGTTAGCTACTCCCTTGCCCTGTGTCCCAATGCCATGTTTGCTCTCATAACCTCCATGAAGCGTGGAGCTGAGGGGCTCCCCTCCAATATGGGCAGAGTGGGTGCCATGCTGCCAGGGGCTTCACTATTGCAGAGCCCCTGGTGACACAGAGTCACTGAGTTTTGTATGCCAGCATCACATGCAGGGGGCTGCATTGTGCATGCAGGGCTGTGTGGCACATGCACAGGGCTGTACTGAACACATTGGGGCTGCATTGCATGCACAGGGCTGCACTGAACACACAGAACTGCATTGAATGCACAGGGATGCACTGAACACACAGAACTGCATTACATGCACAGGGCTGCATTGAATGCACAGGGATGCACTGCACACACAAGGCTGCATTGCATGCACAGGGCTGCACTGAACACACAACTGCATTGAATGCACAGGGATGCACTGAACACACAAGGCTGCATTGCATGCACAGGACTGCACTGAACACACAGAACTGCATTGCATGCAAAGTGCTGCATTGCACCTGCAGAGCTGCGTTACACACACGGGGCTGCACTCCACATGTTTGCATCTCACACCTGTGTTTGTGCTGCACACGTGGGGCTGCTTTCCACACGTGGGTTTGCATTGCATGCACAGAAGGCTCCTGCACTTTGCAGTTTGTCCTGAGGCACTTCGGGCAGCCAGACAGGGTACCCCTTCGAGAAATTTGTCAGCACCTTGCAAGCCAGAGCCCTTAAATCTGAACCGAGGCCAAATACTTGAGTGCCTGGGTCATCTGGAGTGCATGGCAGGATGGCAGGTCATGCATGGGGACAACGTGGACAATTTTGTGTCCCTGCGGGGCATCGTACCTCAAAGCTCGCTCAGTTTTCCCCAGACCCAAATTCTCCTGACCAGGATGTGGTACCCTGTTTGCAAGCCCAGGTGGTGCTGGCTTTTGTTCCCCTCCCTCAGAGCACTTTGAGCTGGGAAGAGGTGCTCCTGGCAGCCTGCAGAGCCCCTGCCACAAGCAGTGCAAGCAGATGACACAGCGCGTGTAAAAACCTGGAGAAAATCTTTTCATTTCAGGCAGGTTTACACTTGGGAAGTTGCAATTCCCGAGCAAATTTGTTTTGCATCAGAAATTCAAATTTGCCTGACTCTTATTTCAAGACAAGGAGAGGCAAACCAGTAAAACTGATGTAAGCTTTTCCTCTGGAGTGCTTTGGCAGTCAGTAAGCCGTGACATGAAATGCACTCAGTTGCTGCTGCACCGGACATAGGTTTTCGCATCCTTCTGCAGGCAGAAACGAGACAGGAACCCTTATTAAAAGATTAAGTTTAATAGCTATTCTTGGCGAGTGCAGGAGCCTGTATTCTTTCTGCAGCTGTCTCAGAGCTGTCCCATCTGGTAAAATTTAGCTGCCTTGGTTCTCTTCACCTGCCTGGAGCCTCGATCCGACAGAGGGAGGTTGGCAGCCGCTGCGCTGCTCCTTCCTAACAAACCTCCCTCCCCAGGAGTAACATCAGAGATGGGCACAGTGATCAGCAAAGGGCTGGCAGCCGGGGGGATAGGAGGGAAGGGGTATAAATCATATAAAGTGTCTTTAATTAGCACCACGTGCCCGCAGGAAACGCTGTTGGCACCAAGGGTGTTTGCCTGGGAAAGCCTTAATGTGAAATCCCGCTGGTTTGAGGGCTGCTTTGGGGAAGCACTGCTCTTTTTTGGAAAGGTCTGGGAGCCACCAGGCTCTGCTGGCTGTTGGAGGGTTGCCCGCAAAGGGGATGGGCACCAAGAAGAGGGGAAGAGGGTGCAGTCCACGTGGGTGGCTGATGATGGGGTCTCTGCCTTTGCAGGTAGACCCGTGGGACGAAATAACCGGCGGATCAACCGGGGCATTGTGGAGGAATGTTGCTTTCGGAGCTGTGACCTGGCTCTGCTGGAAACCTACTGTGCCAAGTCTGTCAAGTCTGAGCGTGACCTCTCTGCCACCTCCCTGGCAGGCCTGCCAGCACTCAGCAAGGTAAGGGGCTGCCACGGCATGGGGGCCCTTCTCTGAAATGAATAGCAAGAGGGAAGCTGGGAGGGCCACGGGTGACAAACCCCATCACAGAGGCCTTTGAGAGAAGGCCACTATTGGCAAGCCATGCCAAATGCCCTGCAGAAAGTCAGCTTTTAATAAGATGGGGGACCAGAAGGGGGCTGGATTAAGGAATCACAGGTTTGAGTTGGAAGGGACCTTTAAATGTCATATTGGGTAGGGCTTTTTGCATGAGCGTGTAGTGAGAGGATAAGGGGAAAGGAAATGGTTTAAAACTTTAAGAGGGGAGATTCAGGTTAGACATTAGGGAGAAATTCATTATACTTGAGGGTGGTGAGGCACTGGAACAGGTCACCCAGGGAAGCTGTGGCTGCCCCATCCCTGGAAGTGTTCAAGGCCAGGTTGGACAGGGCTTGAAGCAACCTGTTCTTATTGGAGTTGTCCCATCCCATGCAGGGGGGATTGGAACTAGATGGATCTTTAAGGTCCCTTCCAACCCAATCCATTCTCTGATTCTGTTTTGTGATCCAATCCCTCTTGAATAAGCAGAGACATCTCCAACTGAACCCCCTTGCTCAGAGCCCAGCTCAACCTGACCTTGAATGTCCCCGGGGATGGGGCAAAGTTTCCTTTGGGATGCAGGGAACTCAAAGAGGGGATTTGACAGGAAGCTGAACATGAGCCAGCAGTGTGCCCAGGTAGCCAAGAAGGCCAATGGCATCCTGGCCTGGATCAGGAACAGCGTGGCCAGCAGGTCCAGGGAAGGGATTCTGCCCCTGTGCTCAGCTCTGGTGAGGCCACAGCTTGAGTCCTGTGTCCAGTTCTGGGCCCCTCAGCTCAGGAAGAAGATTGAGGTGCTGGAGCAGGTCCAAAGGAGGCAACTGGGCTGGTGAAGGGACTGGAGCACAGATCCTATGAGGAGAGGCTGAGGGAGCTGGGGGTGTTGAGGCTGGAGAAGAGGAGGCTCAGGGGAGACCTCATCACTCTCTCCAACTCCCTGAAAGGAGGTTGGAGCCAGGGGGGGGTTGGGCTCTTTTCCCAGGCAACTCTCAGCAAGACAAGAGGGCAGGGTCTCAAGTTGTGCCAGGGGAGGTTTAGGTTGGAGATTCGAAAGAATTTCTTTCTGGAGAGGGTGATCAGGCATTGGAATGGGCTGCCCAGGGAAGTAGTGGATTCTCCGTGTCTGGAGATATTTCAAAAGAGCCTGGATGTGGCACTGAGTGCCATGGGCTGGGAACCATGGGGGGAGTGGATCAAGGGTTGGACTTGATGATCTCTGAGGTCCCTTCCAACCCAGCCAATTCTATGACTCTATGATCCCCTGTTTGGAGGGGCAGGCAGGCTGACATTCCTCTCCCCTCCCCTTGCAGGAGAGCTTCCAGAAGCCCTCGCACACCAAGTACTCCAAGTATGACGTCTGGCAGAAGAAGAGCTCCCAGCGGCTGCAGCGGGAGGTGCCCGGCATCCTCCGGGCGCGCCGGTACCGGTGGCAGGCGGAGGGGCTGCAAGCAGCTGAAGAAGCCAAAACTCTGCACCGTCCCCTCATCTCCCTGCCCAGCCAGAGGCCCCTGGTGGTGGCACGAGCCTCTCCCGAAACGACCGGCTCCCAGAAATGAACCCTGAGCGGCTGTCTCGATTTTTGATCTCCTTGGGGTTATTGGGCGGGAGGAGGACTGGCGAGAGACCCGGCCCCCCCCACCCAAAGCCCCCCTCCTTCCCCGGGGCTGCCGAGCCCAGGAGCGGGGTGCTGGGGCACCCTCGAGCCGCTCGGGTCCCCCCAACCAAACAACTGACACAGCAAAGGAGGGGACGGCGGCGGCGGCAGCGGCGCCGCTCCCGCAGCATCGTCCTTCGGGGGTGGGGGGGGAGGGTTGTTTCATTTCCCAGGCCTGTTTCGTGTCCCCCCCTGCACCCCCTTCGACCCCCCCAGTATTTCCAAGCCTGTACTTGCAAAGGGACAGTTTTTGGCACTTGAACTTTTTTGCTGCCGGGTGCTGCGTGACATCCCTGGTGCCAACACCAGAAGACAAAAGAAAGAGCAAGAGGGAAAAAAAAGGATATGAAGTTAAATTTTAAATTTTTTTTTTTTTTTCTCAAGAAGAAGAGTCCATTCCATGTCTTTCTTGACAATAAAGTGAAAACAAAAATAACACGGGGAGAAATATTGAGGGTTATAATTTTTTTTTTTTTTGCCTCATTCCCACCCCACTTTTTTCTTCTTTTTTTTTTTTTTTTTTTTTTTTTTTTTTTTTTTTTATTATCTTTTTATAACTTTCATTTGCACCTTTAAAAGAAAAACCTAACTGAGAAGTTCTGAGGAGCCCCCATCTGCATTTTTGTGTGTGTGCTTCATTACAAGATTCCAAATCGACTTGCACCTTTTTGAATTCATTGATGACATGAGAAAGAGAGGAACAGGAGAGAGAAAGCAAGAGAGAAGAAAGAGGAAAGGGGAAAGAAGAATAAAAATAGAAAAGTGAGCTGATGCTCACTTTAAATGGAGGAGGCGTCTGCATTGCACATTTGCCACGGATTTAGTTGATTTATATATATAATATATTATATAACTTTTTTGGCAAAAAAGCACTATTTTTATGGGACATTTTGTGTAGTATCTGAAGAGGGATTGTAATGTTTAAGATGTGTTATGGTGCTAAAGTAAGTTGGAAGGGAAAAAACCCAGAAATAGCAAGGGAGGGTGGGGAGGGAAGGACAAGATAGCGAATACTGAACTTGAAATCTTAGCTTTTCGTTTTAGGAAAAGTGTGATAAATGTGTTTCTTTTCTCTTCTGAAATATAGCTTGGTCATGACCATATGAGCTAGTTGGCTGTTACTCATGTACACAGATGCACGCACACACAGAAATACATTGACATGCATCCTTTTTTTTTTTTTTTAATTAAAAAAACAAAAACAAAAAAACCACCAAAAAAACCCCACCACACCACAATTTAGACAAAAAAAAAAAAAAAAAAAAAAAAAGGAAACTGTTCTAGAGACAAACTATCTGGAATGGTGAATGCCAGTCACAACTTGAGGCCCTGCTTCTGCACGACCCCTGGCTGAGCTCTTGGTTTCCCAACCTTTTGGGGGTCCCACCACCCCCTGCCCACCCTGGGGCTTGCTCCAGGCTCCTGCCAAGCCCTGCAGAAGCACCAGCTCCGTGCCCCAGCATCTCCTTTTCCTTCTCTTGGCCTTTGTGTGCTTCCCCACGGACCCCCCCTCCCTGCCCTGCACCCCCTGCCCTCCTCCCTTCACACCCCTGGGGCTGCAGAGGAGGAGGAAGAGGAGGAGAGGGGAATGGTGCAGGGGATGGGGGTGGAAAAGTCAAAAAGTCTCTGGCTTGAGGCTGGGGTCTTGGTGAGCAGATGGGTTTGAGAGGTGGGCAGAGGGCTGTAAAATAAGTTGGTTTTTAAAATAATATATATTATCTGTCTAGGAACCGTAAAAAAAGAAAAAAAAAAAAGAAAAAAAAAAGGGGGGGGGGAATCAATTACATCTCCCTCTGATATACTCTCACTTGCTAATAAAATGGGGACACTCTGTTAACCAGTTCTGTACTTGCTTTGTCTTATATATCCATACATTTAAAACATAAAAAAAAAAAAAAAAAAAAAAAAAAAAAAGACTACTTGAATTGCATTCTATTTCGTGGTCTAGAGGGGAGGGCTAGGGGGAGTCTTGGAAGGGGGAGGATTTCAATGTATAATCCTTTTGTTTGTTATTACCTTGCAATGTTGAGCCATGAAGCCTTTGTTTTAAAAAAAATGGCACTGCAATACACGACAAAGAAAATCCTTTATTTATTTTATTAAATATATATGGAAAAGAATGCAAATCGGTCCAAATTAAAAGGGAGGGGAAGGAAAGTGGGTGGGGTGGGGAAGGTGGAATAAAAACAGAGCAATTGCAAATAATTGACTTTTTTTTTTTTTCCTTTTCATGTGTCTTTTTTTAAAAGAAACCTAGTTTTTATTTTTTAAAAAGAGAAGTAAAAGCTTTCTTGGATGCTTTGTACCAAAAAAAAGAAAAAAAAAAGAAAAAAGAAAAAAAAAAAGAAAAAAAAATCTGTTAAGCAAATAAATATCCATCCAGAATATAAAGCCTGACTTTTCTTTTACTTTTTGTTTATTTTTGATTCTGGGGTGAGAGTTGGGGAAGAGTGCATTACAGCTTCTTTCTTGGGACTCAAACCTTCAAGCAAAGGTGAGGTGCTCTGATGCCCTTAAACACATCCCTGAAACCTCAATCCCATGGCTGATGCCCCCTGAACCCACTGAGATAAATTCGTGCCCATTCCTGGTGAGATTCCTGAATATTCCCCAGTGTCTGTTGGGATTTTCTTAGCTTCAGCATTTTGGGCTCTTCCTGGAGACCCAAAAGCTGAACGAGAGTTGATGAAGCTCCGAAGGTAAAAAGGAGGAAAGAAAAAGTTTTATCTGGATGAGGTTTCCTGGTGGTCTCTGATTCTCTGGGTTCTCAGGGTAGGTCAGTGTGAGGACCTGCTCTTCATAGAATCATAGAATCATAGAACTGGCTGGGTTGGAAGGGACCTCAGAGATCATCAAGTCCAACCCTTGATCCACTCCCGCTGCAGTTCCCAGCCCATGGCACTCAGTGCCACATCCAGGCTCTTTTGAAATATCTCCAGACACGGAGAATCCACTACTTCCCTGGGCAGCCCATTCCAATGCCTGATCACCCTCTCCAGAAAGAAATTCTTTCTAATCTCCAACCTAAACCTCCCCTGGCACAACTTGAGACCCTGCCCTCTTGTCTTGCTGAGAGTTGCCTGGGAAAAGAGCCCAACCCCCCCCTGGCTCCAACCTCCTTTCAGGGAGTTGGAGAGAGTGATGAGGTCTCCCCTGAGCCTCCTCTTCTCCAGCCTCAACACCCCCAGCTCCCTCAGCCCTTCCTCACAGGAATTCTGCTGGATCCCTTCACAGCCTCCTTGCTCTTCTCTGGACCTGCTCCAGCACCTCAATCTCCTTCCTGAGCTGAGGGGCCCAGAACTGGACACAGGACTCAAGCTGTGGCCTCACCAGGGCTGAGCACAGGGGCAGAATCCCTTCCCTTGACCTGCTGGCCACGCTGTTCCTGATCCAGGCCAGGATGCCATTGGCCTTCTTGGCTACCTACTTCATCACCATTGGGCACCAGTGCAAATGGGAGGTAAAATGCTGTCCCTCCAATTTGGTAGTTGAGTGTCCAAGTATCCCTAACCCCCAAGATCAACCAGACATTGCCCCATCTGTGCAGTCCCCCTGGCACTGCTGGGACATCTGCACTGCTCTGGGGTAAAGGACTTGAGGAAAGACCTTACCAAGTCCAACCTCCATGTCCAAGTCCTCCAAGTCCAACCAGATGACTTTGGCTGGAAAAGATTTCTCACCTCAAAAGTGGAGCCACTGATTTAGGCACTTCATAAAGACATATTTTGAAAGAAGTTTCTTTTAAAATCTTGCAGTAAGTAAAAAAAAAAAAAAATTAATTTTTCCTCAGTATTTTGGGATGGATTTTGTTGTTGGTCAAGAGGGCAGGGCTGCTTCCTTGGGACTTCACTGCAGGTGGAGAAAAAAATGTGTCTGCCTTCCTGTCCCAAGACTGCTGCAGCCCTTTGAGTTTCTTTGCACCCAAAGGTGTTCCTATGAAGGGCTGAGGACTGACTTCATTGAAGCTTTTGATATCCAGTGCTCTAAATTTTGCCTTTGGGAGATTTGGTCCTTTTCTGCTCTTTGCTGTGTAAACCACTACCTTGGGGGACATTTAGAGATGACCAAAACCAAAGAAAGCTTCAGCTAAATCTCTTGCCTGCCTCCCCCAAAGTGGGGTGCAAAGCAGTGGTGGTAAGAGGGATGATGCTGGTTAGGAGCACAGTTCATCCTTAACCCTCCCCTCTGCCTTATCCTGTCCCAAGTGACTTTGTGGCCAAACCAGAGCAGCTCTTTTTTTATTTTTTGGACAGTAGGAAACCTCAAAAGGTGGCATCTCCTCTTTTGGCCTGCCAAGGGCTGTGTATACTTGCAAGCAGAGACCCAAGCAGCCACAGGGACTTCTAAGCCTGGTCCTGGCCAGTGGATGAGGGACTGGGTGAAACTGGAACTTTTTTTTTCAGTTCACCTTTCTTCTGTTGCCTGCAAAGCCTCTTTGCAGGTCAGCAGGTAAGTCCTGGGCTTGCCTTGGAAAATCCCAGACTGTAGGCTTGAGAACAACCCCAGGTGCTGCATTTGCAGAGATGGATGGGCAGAGGTGACTGATTTTTGCTATGATGACAGCTCCCAGGGCTTAGCTCCTGGACTGCAGAAATTCTGGAGACTGCAGCACCAGCTGGAGGTGCTCCCTGGGGAGGGACAACCAGGGAGGGAACTGGGCACCCAGCTCATTCCTAATCCAGCCCCACTGGTCCAGAGACTTCCACTTGCTGTTCTGCTGGTAATCAAGAGGGGAGGAAAAGGCTTGTTTTAGCAGAGAAGTGCTAAAGGCTGCTTAGAGCCCCAGGATGGACTGGGAAAGTCACCCCTTTGTCCCAGTCCAGCCTCAGCTCCCTTGAGTAGTGTGATGTATGCATTTTGCATAAAGCAATTCTTCAGAGGGATAGTGTGATTCAAGTGTGATACACACAGAGATATTGGGAAGGATGGAGTGTACAGACTTGCTGTACAGAAGTGGCCATGGTCTTTGCAAGGTGTGAAAATCAGTGTCTCTGGCTTTGTCTGGATACAGGGACATACCAGGGAAAAACCCCACCAACACCTACATTCCTCATTTTTTCTCCTTCTAGACTATTTCTTACCTTTTTAAAAAAATAAAATAAAATTTAAAAATCCAGAAAGCAGCTGAGTTGCTTTTCTGGCTTTCAGTAAGTTGTTCTAGTGCCACCGAGATGGAATGAGCCTCCAGACTAGTTCCTCTGTATCATGGAGCAGCTCCATCCCTTTCATCCTGCCTGCTCCCAAAAACTCAGTTCCTAGCTGCACTAAGTTCTTGTTTTGGTTTAAATATTCCTCATTTCCTTGTCTTGTAGTCCACTGATGTTTTCCAGGGCTGTGGGAAAGCCTGGAAAGGTGTTGGTGTATCCTGGGTGATCTCACTTGCACTCAGCAGCAGGCAAGACTCAAATGGATTCTGCACTTCTCATTTGTAAAGCAAAGGAGTTATAACAACCTTCTGGCACCTGCTATCTTCCTCCCACTATATAAAATAATAATTTATTTTTTTTTTAAGAGCAGGTGAACCATCAAACACCCTGAGGCTATTTCAGCACAACAGTCCTGTGCCTCCCAGTGCAGGTGAAGGGGAACCCTGGTCTGCAAAGGCTCACAGACCCCACGGCTTAGGAGGGCTCTGGCATTGCCACCCAGAGGGGCTGGGGGTGCTTCTCACCCCTCCCTGGGGCACTGGAGGATGCTCTGCCTGTGATCCAGGAGTTCACTGTGACAGACATCACTTCAACCTGCCAGAAAGGCACGGATCCTCGCAGGAATCTTGGCCCACTTTGCTGCTGTGCTCCCAGCTGTGCACATCCTGAGGAATGCACTTGCTCATTAAAATCATGTCAGGGTTTGCAGGGATCCCTGCGAGAGCCTCTTTCACTGCCTCCTCCTTCTATTTGCCAACAGTGAGCTGAAAGCTGAGGCTTCCAACCTGCTCAGCGATAGCCTGGAGGCAGGAAATTTCTGAGCTAGGGTTGTTTTGTTGGGTTTTTGTTGGGTTTTGTTGGTTTGTTTTTTTTTTTGGCTTGGGCAATGTGGAAGGTCAAACTTGACACTCCAAATGGGCTAATCTGGTTTTAAGCCAGCTGTTCACAGCTCTCAGTTTGGGTTTCCAGGACAGGCACAGCACACAGCAGGGACTGGAGGTGAGCACCATGGCAGAGCATCCATCTCCATGTGTGTTCTTCAAAGAGCAGCCCAGGAAGCAGCATTTGCCTGACAGCATTAAGCACAGCAGAGTTTCAGGGGGGAAAAAATCCACTTTTCAAGTATCTGTGTAATTCACAGGTAGCAACAGCAGAGACAAGTGCAAAACTTCCACCTTTTCACCAGCAATAAAATACCTGCCTCCCTGTTCAGATTTACTAGAGAGAAATTCAGCTGACTTTCCAAAGCTCTCTCATGGATATTTTCTTTGTTGTCCAGCTTTAGAAAGAGCATAGCTCACAATTTCAGGACAGTGAGATAAAATAATACCAACAATTACAGTGTATAGCACAGAGTCTGGATGCTTTTCCAGGGGAGAACTGCTGGGGCAGTTTCTTTGTTCCCTTGTCCTCCCTCAGTTTCTTTGGATGAAGCCCATGCTCTTTCCATACAAGACCACATCCTTCAGCTGTGTCAAACTCAAAAGGAACTGATTTGGAAAGGCAGTCAAGACCCAGGGGTCTTGTTAAAAAGCTTGTTATTTCAAACAAACATTATTAATAGAGATCCCTGGATGAAGGAACCATCTCCTTCGTTTCACCATGGTGCTAATGAAAGCTCTGCTGGCAATTTGGGTTCAGTTTCCTTAAGCTCCATGTTAGGAAAGCAGGAACCTCTGAGGGCACCCCTCCAACTTCTAGGACAAAGCATCTCCCCATCATTTCCCCTCACTGGAAAAAAAAAAAATCACCAGTAACAGGAATTTTGGAGACTTGATTTTCCCATCTCAAGCCAGAAGGGAACACTGATAATGGGAATTGTTGTTTTCTTCACAGCTGGGGCAGAGCTGCAAAGGGAGGGAGGCGATTAGGAGAATATTAAGACTTCATCTTCCAAGAGGGTGTTGCTTCTGTTCCTCCTCCCTCTCCCCTCCGTTCCCTGTGCTGAGCAAAGAAAGTGGCAGGAGTATTATTTCTCAAGGCCTAGGCTGACGTCAATACGCAGGGTATTTATTTATGAAATTGAATCTAACAGTGGGGGAGAGAGAAGCGGAGGAAGATGGACGTGCAGAGCCAGCAGCTGCCAAGTTATAATAGAGCAGCAACCTCCCAATATTTTTCTACCCTCTTTCTGGGGGAGGGGTGCAGTGCCCAGAGCTTCGGAGGCCCAGGGAAAGTGAGATGGGAGAAAGGGAAAAGGCAGGCTTAGCATCAAGAGCAAGGGGAGGACCTAAATGAGTCAAACAGCCCATTGCTGGTGCTGGGATATTCAGGTTCAGTTATATACTAATATATAGTGTATTAATATCCCAGATATTCTGGGATATTCATATTCAGACACTTGCCTTCAGGCAAGCTCTGACCAGACTCTTGCAGCCCTTTCGTCTCAGCCTCTTTGGTTTCTACACAGATAAATCAGAGGGAAATTCCAGCCCAATAAATAATTTCTCCTTTTGACACCCCTTCCTTGCTCCCTGTCTCAGGCTCGGGCAGCAAAACAGCTCTCTGAGAAGCCCAGCACTGGAGTTAACATGAAGTTGTTCCCTGCAGTCAATGAGAAACAGTTTTCCAGAGTAGAAATTTTGTTCCCTTTTTTCCATTAATGTTACTATGTGCAAAAGCATAAAGAGATGAAACTCAGGATTAGAGAGCAGATCCTCTACTCTCCCAAGGAGGACACAAACCTGGGATGAAAGGGGGATGGAGGGGAAAACCTGAGGAACCTAAGGAGCACAGATGACCATGACAGCACTGTGTTTTCACCTTCAGCTCTGGAAAGCTTTGGAGAAGATGCCTTTGGGCATCCCTCACCAGCCTGGAAGTCACACATGGATAT
This sequence comes from Calypte anna, assembly GCF_003957555.1. Taxonomy (NCBI): domain Eukaryota; kingdom Metazoa; phylum Chordata; class Aves; order Apodiformes; family Trochilidae; genus Calypte; species Calypte anna. Next base: position 13,351,737 of record NC_044250.1, read on the forward strand.
TCACACCCTTGGGGATGGAAGTAGAGGAGGATGGCTTTTGCTTTTCCCAGGTGCTGCTGGTTAGCATGGGGTAGGGCTGGGCAGGGCAGGAGGGAAAGGAAAACACCTGGGTGAGCATGGAAACCAAATTCCCCCTCTTTAACCATCTGGGGTCCTCCAGGCTTACTGCTGGAAGCACATAAGGAAAGCTTTTGCTGAACAGGTTGAGGTGCAGCTGAAGGAGCCCTGCAGGTCTCCAGGATTGCTGTCTAAGCCTCTGCCTCTCCTGGGACTTCCCTGCCTACTCCCCATTGCCACATCCCAAGAGGAGGTGATGCCCTGGATGGATTCCTCCTTGCCAGAGCTCAGTTCCTGCCCTCGCAAGCAGCGTCAAGGTGTCAGCCAGCCCCGAGCTCATTGTTTCTCCAAAATAAGGGAAGAGAGGCATGTTCTGAAGATCTGTTTACAAGCCTGACTATCTCCTGTTATATAATGACACAAGCCTGGCTGCCAGCAAATTGTTTCTCCAAGTCGGGGCAGACAATTAGATCCCCTCTGAGGGCAGCGAGCGTGCACAATGCAGGCTTTGTGCCACCCTGCCACCAGCTCTGGCACGCAGGAGTCAGCCCAGCTCTTCGGAGGAAGAGGTGGCAGAGGGAAAGGAAAAACCCCTGGAAAAACCACCTGGGTGAACGTGGCTGTGCCAGGAGAGGGATGGTTGCCGAGGGCCGGGGGCGCCGGGGATGGAGTCTGTCTGTGAGGGCTTTCCGGTCCTGGCAGAGGAGGGATGATGGTAAATTGGTCATCGTGCCACAGGGCAGAGACAGCTCTGACCCCTCCACTGAAAATGGGATGGGAAGTTGCAGTGTTTGGCTTCCCCTGCTTCCTGGCGCGCTGACGGATTTAGGCTCGCGCTGAAAGTCTTGGCACTGCCTGCAGAGGCAGTGGAAAAAATGTGGTATCGAGAGATGGGAAATACCAAACCCACCCCGAAGTGCACTCACTCGAAAGGGAAAGGTGGTTTCCGGGTGAATTTGCATTCCTGTCCTCGATGGATGTGGAGGGAAGTTGGGCTCCGGAAAATTCAGCCTTGACTGCTGCAGCGCAACCTGCGATGAACATTTGCTGAGTTTTGCTCAGAAACAGAGTCACAAAATGTCTTTGGTTGGAAGAGATCCTTCAAGATCCTCCAGTCCAACCTTTGACCAACACTAAACCATGTCCCTAAGGACCAGATCCACACACCATTTAAATACCTTCAGGGATGGTGACTCCAGCATTGCCCTGGGCAGACTGTTCCAATGTCTGACAATTCTTTCAGAGAAAAAATGTTTTTGGGCCACAACATGCTTCCAGTAGTGTTATGCTACCAAAACTTCACATCCAGCCAAGGGGACACTGCTGTCCCCTTGGTGGACCTGGGGCATGCCGTGGAGCAGCATATGAAGAGCATCTCTCAGTTCTCCCATGGTGCAGCAGCCCTGGTTTCAGCAGGCAGTGACACATGGGGAGGAAAGATGGACTGGAATCAAACAGCTGATGTCAGCAGCCACAGATTGATTCAGTGAAATTGTTCGCTGCTGCAAGAAGTTAATGAAAGAAAAACACCAGGAAGAAATGTCATCTCCGTGATGAATAAGGGTATGCATAGCTGTGCTGCACAAGGGAAGTGTTGATAAACATTGCTAAACCCTCCTGCTTTGGAGGAGCTGAGTGCTGATAGCCTGGGAGATAGAGGAGCATTTCTACTGGCAGCTTGCTAGGGCATGGCTGCCCCTGCTGAGCACTTTCACCTCTTCCCCTCTGGCATTGCCACTGGCTTCATGGGGAGCTAAGGGCTTAATTAAATACACCACTGCTCTGAACTGGTCCAGATGCTTCCACCTGCCTGGCCAAATGTACCTCATAGGCTTCATTCTGCTGAATCTATGCATGCAGATGTCAGTAAAGAAACATAGAATTATCAGGGTTGGAAGGGACCTTAAAAATCATCCATTTCCAACTCCCCTGCCATGGGCAGGGACACCTCCCACTAGATCAGGTTGCTCAGAGCCTCATCCAGCTTGGCCTTAAAAACTTCCAGGAATGGGGCTTTCACCACCTTCCTGGGAAACCTGTCCCAGTATGTCTCCACTCTCATGGTGAAGAACTTTTTCCTAACGTCCACTCTGAATCTACCTACCTCTAGTTTTAATTTGTTCCCTCTAGTCCTAGACTCAAGATCCTAAAGAGTCCCTCACCACCTTTCTTGAAAGCCCTAATGGCAACCGTGTACTTGCCTGAGACACACTACTACTCTTAGCCCAGCCCAGCCCAAACAGTTCCCTCTGGAAGTGAGTCATAAATCTTCACCTTTCAAACCACTCTGTCTTGCAGACTTTCTGACTACATTTACCTCAAATGCATCCTTCCTTTCTTTCTATTCCTGGTTCCATGCAGGGGGTTATTTTATGGCATGCTTGGAGGTCACTGTGACACAAACACACAGACACACAGAGGAGAGCACACTGTGCTTTTCAGGAGGTCCTCAGCAATGCTTATGCAGGTGGCAAGCTCTTGGTTTCCCTGGGCACTATAAACATGCCAGCAAAAAGAAAGAACTGGCTAAGCTGCTGGTTGCTGCCAGCAGCTCCATGAGTTTGTCTACAAAGCGCAGCTTGTAGACACGAATAACCTCACAAGACCCCTGGAAGTGAAGCTGGGAGTAGGGTTGCTGGCAGAGTTAGAGAGGTGTAAGGAGGATAGGAGCACGAAGAGGCTTCCAGGAACGGCTTGTGCACGCGTACGGCATGGTTAGGGACTGTTCCTCCCTGGGATTTGAGTGCAGGCTATTATTTATATCCCCCTAGCTCTGCCAACATGTGATGCTTGCAGCATTAGAGCTGGAACTCAAGCTCTGAGCAAGCTGGAGGCTTTCATTCACAACTGCCAGATGCAACAAGGCTGTTGGGAGTCTGAGGGCAAGTGAGGCCATACGTAAAAATATCCCAAGTCCTTTACAAGTTCCACCTTACAGCTCAGTTTCCATCCCAACTAAAACAGGTATCTTCAGCCTGGAAATGATATGACTGGGAGGTATGCGAGAGAGGTTTCTGAGGTTGTGAGCAGCATGGGAGCAGGGATGGGGAAGACTTTTCTGTCTCTTCCTGTCCCAGAGCAGGCAGTGGTCCATGAAATCAGCAGGAGCTGGGCTGAAAAACAAACAGAAGGGGATGGCTCTTCATGCAGTGGGTAGCAAGCTGATCTGTGGATCTTCTTACCAAAGGGTGTGATGGATATGAGAAGAAGTTTACATGGAATCAAGGAGAGTTCACGGAAGAGAAATCCACTGAGAGTTACTAAATACATAGAAACTGTATCTAGCTCAGGAAGTTCCAGAGCTGAAAATAGTTGGAGGCTGGGAGAGCACTGAGGGGAAGTATTGTATATGTTTGCCCTTGTTCTTACTTCTCTCTAGGCTTCCACTCATGGGCTCTGTTGGGGTCTAGACCTTAGGTTAGACAGACCTTTGGTCTGACCCAGCAGAGCTGCTTTTATGTCCTTATGTGCCTTAATATCCATGAAGGATGGCTTTCTCCTCTTCTTGCATGGTAGCTTCCCAAAGGAAAGCATCCCCAACACATTCTACACCACACCTTTTTTCCAGGTCACAGTTGACCAAGAAGCTTAAGATCCTGACTACTGGTGGACAGATTTGTTGATCAGCTCAAGGTTTGTGATGCCTGCCTTACGCATCACCCCCAAGTGGTCCTTCACTCTCAGGGTATGATGTTATCACCTACCTGGCAATAATACTGATGTCAGACACTTGCTTCCTTCTTGTCCCGTTTGTTCCCACCTCAGCAAACAATGCCAAAGCTGTTCTGAACCTGGCTGTTTGTAGGAAATCATAGGTCACCAGTTAACCCACTTGGTTCCAAGTTTGGCTACTGGAATTCAGTCCTTCTTGGCATCTGCATTAAAGACATCTGAAGCTGCTGAGATCGTGCACATCTCAGATGAGCTGCTTTATTCATCCTGCTTGGGATATGTTTTAAAAGGTTGATTTGTGGCAATAAGAGCCTTTCTCATCCCTCTTTTCCCTTGAAAACAATATTTGAAAGATGAGTCTCCTCTGAATAACAACCAAGTGGTCTTGCTACCTTCCCACCACCTCTTTTGACTTCTCCTGTCCTGGATCTCTCACTACAACTAGAGAGACTGCTAAAAACCAAGACTGATAAGGATGATGGGGAAATTAGGAAAGAAAAAAAAAAAAACAAAAGAAAAAAAAAATAGGAAAAAAAACCCCAAGAAAATTTATATACCTGGAGCCCATAGATCCTCTTCCCTCTTATAAACAACTAGAGGGCAAAGCAGGCACGGTTACACCAAGAGTGATGTTCTAAGATAAATATATCAGTGCAAGATTTGGGCACTTCAGACAAAGCCATCTGTTGTGGAAACAAAACACCCTGCTCTGCCACAGTTCAAAGCTTGCTGAGGTTGATGATGTGGGATTAGCAGGATGTTTGCTGTACAGGAGGGATTACTGGATGCAGAACGATTGCCCTAACTTCACTTTCTCTTTCCCACACCCACCATGGATTCCCCTGGGGGAAAAAAATTAACCAAGTGCCACCCAGAGATCTCCAAAAGTGGACTCCTGTCACGATGGGTGGAGTGGGCTTTTTGCCTCTAGTGACATTCACATTGTTGATACTCTTTTTTTTTTTTACTTTTTACTCACATAACAGCAGAAGCTATTCTTACCCGTGGGGAGCTTAATCTTTCAGAAAAGAAACGAAAAAAAATCTCACCCCTCAGTGAGCCATTTCCACAACAATAACTTGTTGAAGGGAGGAAAGAGGGGAGGCCAAAATATGTAACCCTCTTCACCAAATAAGGACCCTTGTCAAGGCATCCTGAGTGCTGCAAAGTTTGGGAAGGACAGGGAGGGCTTTGGGTTGGAAGAGTGAATCAGCATGGCCATCAAGTCACACCCACATGAATAATACCTCTCACTTCCCTTGATTTGTACGTGGTGATAAAGTCCTAGCTGCCTTTTTTGGTATTCCAGTGCCTGCCCAAGAAGAATCAGACGTGAAATTAGGTTTCCTGTAGCTTAACTTAATGGTTTAATTTAGTCTGAACTAAAAATGGGGGCATGTGTAGTACCAGGAGCCAAGAGGCCTCAAATGACATGTCTCCCTTTTAATCCTTTTTTTGTGTGTGTGTCTAAACATTGATTAAAAGATGTTTTCTCCAAAATTTTGAAAGTTTACCACTACAAGAAACCCCACTGATTTTGCTCGATATGATGCAGTGTGATGTCCACACTATCAACTCCTCAGCTTCTTGGGACCCTGTGGAGGCATTTCTGTACCACTGGAAAAATATTGACCCTTTCTTTTGCTGTCCTGGAAGCTTTCTGTCTTAATATCTGTGCTTGCCCACAATACATCAGCTCCCCTGACTTCCTGCTGACCATCTGATGGAAAACCCCCTGGCTTGTGTTATCTTTCCAGCTTGCCTCTACATCTTTATCCACTAATGGATAGTACAGCAGAGATGCTGAATGAGAACAGGGAAATGAAGCCAGGGACAAAACTGTACTTCCAGTAGGGAATTGTAAAATGCTCACATTGAAGTGTTATGTTTCCCTTCAGAGTCCCAGGACAGGTTTCCCTCTGACAGAGGGCACACAGATGGGAATTTCCATGGTGACAGTGAAGACACTATCTTTATCTGAAGGTAACTCGAGACAAATTTTCCATGGAAAAGTTTTCCAGGCAACCTGGTGAAGGGTTAGGGTAGGGCTGCTAAGCATCTCAGACAGTCCTGACTGAACTTTCTTGCACTTTTAAGCTCCGTGCTGCTAAAAGAAGCATTTGTAGTTTTACCACGAGATTAGCTCTGTCCCTTTGATATTACAGATCCAGGACTGGCAGGAGACTTCTGTGCCCAGTTAAAATAGAACATGTAATACTGCTCACTTCACTCAGAGAATGCCAACTTGAAATTTAAGGATGAGATATAATGAGAAAAAGAGGGGAGAAGGGTTGGACAGATAATAGGGTCACTGAGTGCAAAGTAAAGGGTCTATGCCAAGTCTTCTTCAGATCCGGATGCCTCGTTGCCTTCCAATCTTGAAATCAACTTGTTCTAGAAAATTTAAAGTCAAAATTGGTGCCAACACTGATTTATGGACAAGAGCTTATGGCACAGGGTGTTTCTGGAATTTCCATGTCTCAAAAGATACAGAAAATGGTATTTGCAATAGTCTGATGATACCCTCAAATACCAGAAGGCTCGTCACCAATTTTCCTATAATTTCTTTTTTCACCTGTAAATCCCTGCCACATTCAGCAACTCACAGATATGTTTGGAAGTGGACAGAAGGCTTTTATCCTGCCCAGGAGGATCTCTAATTTTATAACATACTTTTTATTTGTAATCTCTACAAATAAAACATATCCCTTGCTTATTCCACTCACACTATCTTCTGAGAGGTGGCACTGGCTAACCCATTGGGTTTATGGCACAGGTTTTTCTGCACTACCACTTGGCCATTCCTGTTAGCACCAGCACCTTCTCCAGCATTCCCACAATATATCAACTTACTGCTTCCCTCAAGCATAATAAAAAATAGGAAGTCTTAGCTCTTGTGGCTTTTGTTGGCCATGGGTATCTCCCCTGGTTTTCCCACCTCTGATTTGTCTTTGTGGCCACTCACAGGCTCAGCTGCTAAGCCCATGGGGACAATGTCTCTCTACCTGTGGAAGCTCTGGGGACCACATCAGGAACCCCTGAGTGGTAGCACTCTCATTGCCACCACCTCCTCCTCCCAGCTGGCTAGAAGGAGATGAGAGTTTCTATCTCTCTTGTCCTTCTACCTTCTTAAAGTGAAACTTCCAGGAACTGTGTCAAGTCAACAGTCTGGGACAAAAAAAAAAGAAAAAAAAAAAAAAAGAGACTAAAAACTCAACAACAACCCATTAGGAACACCCTGGAATTTCCTAGTGATTGTTGATAGCAGATGAAAGCTGCTGAAGAGCAGCATCAGTTATTATGATGATGATGAACGTTTCTTTCCACGTGAATCCTACCCAAGGAGGAGAGCTTTTGTGCCTTGAGAGAGCAGCATTCCTTTGTCTTGCTCATCTGCCCCTGGCTCAGACCTTCTTCTGTTTTTGAAATCCAAAAATGGCTCACAGAGAAAATAAGTCCTCTCAGCCTCACAGCTTGTGGCGTTATTCTAAGCCTGTCCTCTGAAGTCTGGTCAAAGTTAAACCGACAATATTTCAGGTCTTCCTCCCCTTTATTCCCCCCTCTGCTAAGGGGACCCCATTTTAATTATTATTTAGGAAGAGACAGCTGCTTCCTGTTTGTATCATTAATTTATTTTGTTTCCTGAAGGGAAGCTTCGGTGAAAAGAATCTGGGGATAGCTGGAACCTCTCACAAAATATCACTGCCTGCACAGGCCAAGGTTAAATACAATAGCTAGGTTTATTTTTAAATGATTATTATTTTTCTAAGTCCCTGCCAAATCAGAGACTAAAATTCTAGCACACGTAACTAAGCTTTTACAGTAAATTCTGCCTTTCCTCCATAACTCCCCAGAAGGGAGACAGGCATTCCTAGTTACAACAAAAGCTAAAACACCAATTTCCCTCCAACTCTTATGAAAACCAAGGCCAGAGGGAGAAGAGGTGCGGTTCCCTTTCTCCAGTTTCTTAAAACCTCACACTCTGGTGAATTTGATACTCTGAAATCATGCCTGGCCATGGTGATAGCTTTCTCCAGTGAGGTGAGTGGCTCAGGGGATGAGGGGTGTGCAGTGGAAATGGTTTATGCCAACTTTAAGGAGGCTTTTGATGCTGTCTCCTGTAACATTCTTGGAGACAAACTGATGGAATATGGATGACACAAGTGGATAGTGAGCTGGCTTGGAAGCTGGCTGAACTGTTGGAATCAAAAGTTGTGATCAGTGGCATGAAGCCCATCTGGAGGGCAGTCATTAGTGGTGCAGCTCAGGGGTTGATACTGGGATCAGAGGTGTTTAATGGCTTTGTTAATGAGCTGGGTGATGGGATTGAAGACACCCTTGGCAAATTTTCAGGTGATACAAAAATGGGAGGAGTGGTTGATAGAGCAAATGGCTGTGGTGCCATTCAGAGGGACTTCAGGAGGCTGGAGGCAACAGGAGTCTCACAAAGTTTGAAGGGAAATTCTTCCAGAGGGGAGGAGTAGCCTCAGGTACCAGTATGAACTGGGAGGTGACAGTGGTGAGGGTGGTTGCACATTGATACAGGTTGCCCAGAGAGGATGTGGAGTCTCCATTCTTGCAGATACTCAAAGACCACAACTGGGCAGGGATTTGGACCCCCTGTAGCTGACCTTACTTGAGTAGCAGGAGTTGAAGTATGTGAGCTCATGAGGTGCCTTCCAACCCCATCTGCTCTGTGATCTTGTGACTTCAAGGCTGTGATAAGAGCACCAGGAGCAAATAATGTGTCAGGGCATCTCCATACCAGCTGTGACACAAGTCATTCCACTGATGCCACCGTGGACTATGCAAGGAGCTCACACACCATCAGGTCTCTTACAGCACTTTTAACACCAATTGTTTCCAGTCCCTCTTCTCAGCTCCTATCCAGCATCTCACCATTCTGGCAGCCTCACCTTTTCCCTTCATTCCAGATGAAAGCTCCTCACTGGTCCTCACTCCTGCCCAGTCTGCCTGCTGCTAGCAGTTATTTGCCACCAGTGCCACTGCCCTTTTCACAAGAATGAAGATTAGGAGAGCTTTAATTTACTGCACATGAAGTAAGTAATCACCCCCTGCCCTGTTTTCCCTGGTTTCATTTCTTATGTTTGGTTCTCTTCACCAGGAGCTTTCAGATGCCAAGTTGCTTTGATGGAAAGCATTACCTGAGACAGAAAAATTATACACCTTTTTTCTGCTCGCTCTTCCTACATGAAGCATAGCTTAAAACTGAACAATAAATATTTGTTTCCTTAGAAGAGAATTCAGTGCTTCAAAGCCAACCATGAGAGGTGGGATATGCTACTATATACTCCAAAAAATGGAATTGTAAATGTAGAGAAACAAGATAAACCAGGTGCCTCGAGCTGCCAAAGAGTGGGTGTGAGTCCACCTGTGCCTGGTTAGGACAGGCCCCCTATTACCAGGGGGCCAATAAAGGTGGGACACACACCCACAGAGGGCAGCCCACTCCACTCCACTCCACTCCACTCCACTCCACTCCACTCCACTCCACTCCACTCCACTCCACTCCACTCCACTCCACTCCACTCCACTCCACTCCACTCCACTCCACTCCACTCCACTCCACTCCACTCCACTCCACTCCACTCTGGTGTGAGGCATGGAGAGGCCAGCAGCTCATCGAGCCTCAGAAGCAAGAAAGGCTCCTTCCTGCTACGTTTGGTGGAGAATGCAGGCAACATGCAGACGTCTAAAGAAGCTCACTCTGTGTGAGGCAATGAAGAGGCCAGCAGCTCATCAAGCCTCAGGAGCAAGAAAGGCTCTTCCCGCTACAGGTAAAGGCTTGATAACAGAGCAGAGAAGGTTTTCAATATAGGAAAAGCTGCACAAAGGGTTCCCTGCCCCCTTCCCTGACATGTTAAGGTGACACTGGGTATGGCAAGGCTAAAAACTACTAAAAAACAACCTTTTAACAAAAGTCCCAGATCGTTTTGGGTCTCAGCTACCAGTGCTGACAGCAAACTGCTGCAGGATTGCCAGCAGAGAGTGGTTGCTGCACATGGGCTTGTGTAGAGCAAGAAAGGCAGGGTGAGAAAAGTGTTGGAGATGTCCCCTTGTGCCACAGACACGTGGCACCCTTCAGCTGCACACGATGAGCAGAGGGAATGAATGAATGAGCCCTCCAGCCACCCGCAGAACTCATTTTTGTCACATCCCCAGGAAAGAAATAATGTTAGGATGTGCATCAACAAAGCAGTCAGTGCAGGCAGGAGCCATTATTTAAAACTGGGGTGGAATTTGAGGTTCCCCTTGCTCGGGGCTAACTGCAAGCAGCTGCTGGGGCTTCCAGCATTGTCTGCAGGGAGCAGGGGGGGTCAGGGCTGGTGTCCCCATGGTTAACACATGCAGTGCTGCTGAGCCACTTCCCAAAAAGTGTCCACATGGAAGGCTGGGCTCCCCCTCCACTTCCAGGGCTGGGTGAGGCACAGCTCTTCAATTATAAAAGACGTGAACTTCCTTTTTATTTGGGAGGTGGGTGGGAGTCTTTTGATGGTACCGTTTCCTGCTGGAGGGACGGAATTAAGGAGAAAAATAAAACTTTAACCTCTTCACTCAACTATGGAGAAGACAGACTCACCACTGGGCAAGGTTTATTCTGCTGGGAAGCTCAAACTATTCCCATCTCGGGTATAACACAAGGTCAACAGCAGCAGTCTCCAGGAATATTAATCTTTCACCCCTCAGGCCATGCCACGGGTAATTAATCACTTGATTGCATAACTTCTTGTAAGACAGGAAAAATAAGCTGCCTTTGCCAGGTTTTTGGACAAGTTATTTCACATACATTTGAACTTTCTTCCAGTACTTGTTGGGTTTTGATTGCAATGAATGAAGCGCATCCAAAGCCTTTCCCAGATGCGGAGGAGCCAGACTGTGTGGAGGCATGCTATGTCCCACAGCAACTTGGGGACTGGGTCACTGTGCTGTTTGGGGGGGTTCTCTCCAGCCTCCCAACAGGTGGGGGGAAGGTACAGCAGTTGAGGGAGCAGCTCAGCCCAGGAGGGGGGAGAAAAACAAGGCTCCCCCTTACCCTGAGTTTTACATCTGTATGTAATTGAAAGCAGAATCTGGCCGAGCTGCTGTTGACTCCAGAGAGCTGGAACTTACTTAAGAGTGGGGAAATCCTGGAGTTTAATCCTAGAAAGTGAAGTTCTGGTGTGCTACAATCACCTGGGATGTACCACTGGGATGGGCCCAGCTGCAGGAGACCTTCAAGCCCTGGAGCTCATGTAAAGCTGGGAGGGGTGCTGAGCCAAGCACATTGCTGGAGTGGCTGTCAGCTAAAACCCATCTCCCCACCAGACTGCAGGACTCACCCTCCCTTTCTACAGCTTCGTTAGATGGGGGTGAGAAAGGTAAAATTTTTTCTGTAAAAACATTTTATGGCATATGGGGTAATGAAATGGGAAATGAGGGCTACACCAACCAGCCCACTCCCAACCCTGGCTCTCTGCCTTTGGGTGGAGGAAAAAGCATCCCTGTGTGTCCCACTCCTGGTGCACCCTTCAGCAGCCTTGAGCATCTCAGCACCCCACTCCTGCCTCCCAAAGCAGGTGGCAGCCATCCTTTTCCTCTTTGGATTGTCTCAGCTAAATATTAGATGAAGCTTCATCCTTAGACCACTTTCCTCTCAAATTATTCAGCCTGAGGCTGGTGGTGGAAGAAGTCATGATTAAGTGTCCTCCTGGCTCCTGAAGTGGAGGACCCTCACTGGCACACTGAGGGGGAAGCTGGAAAAAAAATGTAGTGGCCACAAGAATCAGAACTGAAGCAGGCTGAGGGATGAAAGCCCAATTCTTTAACAGCTCCTGGAAAAGCAGTCAGGAAGCTTGGTTTGAAAACGTTCCTGCAAGGATCACTTTATCCTTTGGCTCCAGGTAGCCCTTCAGTAAAAACTGAGAGAAATGTTTCCCTGGATGAAGTGTTTTGAGAAGCTTTCAGGGAAGATGCTAACAAAGCAGATGGCTGAGCCATTGCTGCATATTACAAGTGTTAGGAGCCACATGTGAGGAACCTGCACAGTGAAATGCAGCTTTCCAAGGTGACAATGAGAGGGGACAAGAGAGCAGAAGAAAAGTTCCTTGAACACCCAGACAAGCTGCACCTGCTGCTGGACAGGGCTGGGCTTGAATTGAGTCTGCTTAACCTCAGGCTTCTTGGTGCCTCCCTCCTGCCACCTCTCTCACCTTACACCTCCCTGGGTGGAAGGAGGCAGAAAGCAGCTCCCCACTTGTCTAGGACACTGGAGACCTCCAAGAAACCCCCTACACCTTTTCAGCTGGTTCCTCTGGGTAATGCTTTTCAGAGTAAACCCATCTCTCAAGCCAGCAGTGATGAGAGCTCTGACGTCTTCCCAGCTCCTCACCGTGTGGCCACGAGTGGCTCCAGCTCCATCTGGCCATAGTTAAAGGGCTATCAAGAATAGGTCATCCACATGAATTTCCTCCAAATCTGGTATTGCACCAGTGTAATGTCATGACACTGCTGTAATACAGGCAAATTAAAAGCAAGGCCAGACGCAGCTATTCCCCAGGTACTCTTCACATGAATAAACAAGATAAAGCCTGGGAGGGAAAGCTCAGGAAATGGTTCTATTTGCAGCTTGATCACACATCTTCCAAAAGCAACTGAGCCAGCTGGACAACTTAGTATCTTCCACCACTCTCCTGCTGCAGGATGCTGCCCCTCCAGATTGGTTGGCAATGAACTGAAAGTAGCTTAGAAAGCAACCACCCAGGCAGTTCAGACAACATATCAAAAAAAAAGATCAAAAGTCCCCTCCGAAGACAGGGAGGCACAGGTGAGGACAGAACAAGGGGGCTGATGCCTTCAGCCAAAAGGCAAGTAACTCAGCAGGCAACTAAGTTGATTTTGTGGCAGCAGAAGAAGGACCAGTACAAACCAGTTCACCCAAATATCTCATGTCTCGTGGACCATGAAGCATTCCAGTTTCCATCTGTGGAAACCCTGCTGCCAGCTCAGGTTCCTGGAAGAAGAATCTGCTTTACCAAGATTTTGCTATTCCCATGACAGACAGTGCAGAACCAGCTGAGGTCAGAGCTCAGACAGTTCAAAGCAACTGCTCCACTTCTCCAGCAATAATATTCCATGTTTGCTTGATTGGTGAGAGAAAGCTTTACCCTTCCTCTTCCCTGCTTTGTCTACAACTACTAGAGGAGAATGAAAGAGGAACAGCACAGTCTGATCAGTTGGGGCCTTGCCTGAAGGAGCTCCAGGAGCTTTGGCACAAGCTGGGTACAAATCAGCCACGCTACATTAAAATTAAAATCATTTTCAGCAGACTGAATCAGGAGACAGTCATTTCAGTTCACATTGTAACAGCACTTGAACTTGGAGCATCCAAGCTGAGCAAGCCAAGGATTGGGTTTCCTTGAGCAAAACTCAAATAGCCAGCCAGAGCTGTGGTTGCTGCTCACTGCTGGGTGACAGTGACATCTTTACCTTCTCTCTTGACTAATGGTGGACAAAAGTGGCTTTCAGCCAGGTGTCCACCAGCACCAGGGTCCTGGGTCTCTTTTCCAAGAGGCTGGATGTCCAAGTCCCATGATCTGAATTTGAAGGAACCTCTTTGCTTAAAGTTAGAAACTAATTTTTTTTTTCCTAGCTGATTTCATATCAAACATTTGATTTTGATAAAGTAAAGGTTAAATCACCTTGGATTTTGGACCTGCTTGAGTGTGGACATGTGAGTGTAGGAATTGTTGGGGACATCAGAATTAGGAAAGCTTCAGGTTGCATAATGTCTGCAGTCTGTGAGTTTGTATGGGATGCTTCATGCATTACGAATTTTTCTGAGCAACTTTGTTGGGCTAGAGAAAGATTTTAAAATTATCTTCCTCGTTATTATTATCTTTATTAATAATAAATAAAGATAATTAATTTTTTTCTTAGTTACAGAGCAGTTTAGCCAATGAGGAAATCAAGTCAGTAGCTTTGGTGGAACACTTTTTGCCCATTGAGGTGTCCCAGACATAAAAATGTCACTGGAGTCCCTCTTGGAAGTGAGAAGAGAGAGCTCTGAGTGCTGTATAATGCTTGCTTGTGGCTGAAGATGATGATAAAATACTGATTTACTGATTGTTTCTTCTCTGCTCCTCTTCCCCCTCCCAGATAGTTGAAAAGAAATATCAAACTCCTTAGAATATTTATGTCTAAATACCTGCAAAACATTTTCATTGCTACCAGTTTAGCAGGGAATGGAGCAGAAATATGTCAAGATTATTTCTAACTCAGACAACATGAAGTTGAGTTTGGTCTATGGAGGACAGTGTTGGGTCTGAAGACTCTGTTTGCTTTCTACTCTTATTTGTTTGCTTTGTTTGAGCTTCTCACAAGTATCTCTGGCATTCCACCTAGAATTTAGTCAGTTATATGAAGGTTTGACACAAAATCTAGGAAGGATTTAAAGACTTATCAGTGGCCTATCAGTGACAAGACTGCATGGCATAAGGCTTTCCTCTTAGTTTGCACAGGAGTGGAGAAGGCTGGAAAGTGAAGAGTTGGAGAAAGTGAATGTCCCCATCAAACCAATATGCACATCATTTAAAGAAGCAAAATAAATAGTTCCATGAGAAAGACCTTCAAGGGACTGTTTGGGACATGGTTGCCACTGCAAGCCTCCTTTCTTCAGGCAAAACTCCCAGCTAGCAATGGAATTCATGAAGGTAGAAGAAGACTTCCAGGAACACACACATTTTTCCAGGAATACCCATTAATTATCATCCCCCCTGTGTATTCTACACCAGACAGTTGACAATAATAAAAAAATAAACCCTCCAGGAACTTTGCTCAAAATGAACCAGTCACTGAGAAGACCTCAATTCACTGGGCTGGGTGGGTGAGCTGTGAGTTTGGCTCCAGAAGTTCAGTAACAAAGAAGAATCAATATTTTGGCTGGGAAATTTTCCAGTGGCTGGTTTGGTTGGAAACACCAGACATCATCCAGTTTTCCTGCAAGATGCCATTAACCCTCTCACCCTCCACATCCCAATTGAGGCCCATTTGAACCTGTGCCTACAAGCTGGATGGATGAGGCACAGCTACCCAACAGCATGGGGGGTTGGCCAGGGTGAGGACCCCCCTGCTCATAGGGCCATGAAACCATCATTTGGGTGTCTTGGGTTCCTTTCAAGACTGCACTGGCTCTGGTGCCATGGTGTTCTTTAAAAGAATATTTAATTAGCCTGCCAACCTGACCTTATACAGAGCAGCTGCTTCCTGTCTCCAATGCTGGCTGCTCACTAATGGGCTCCAAAATGAAGAAAGCAAAAAAAAAAACAAACCAAAAAACCCACCCTGTCTGTTGGCCCAGAGCTTTGGGTATTCATAAGGCAAAGTTGGTCATAAAATTGTTGTGACGCCCATCAAGGGGAGCTTAGGATCTAATCATAACCTTGGTACCGTGTTCCTCCTGCAATATCCCCCACCACTCCCAGGTGCAGTGCCTTTGCTTCCAGCCCTTTGCATGCCAGGAAAAATGGAGGCAATGAGAGTAAAAATAGGCATGAAACAGAGAAGAATTGTTGCCATTGCATGATAGCAACGTCGTCTCATGGAGGAGGCTTGGGCTGCCCCACAGCCTTTCTTGGATCCCTTTGTAGGTGGGTGCATTTTCCATGGGGTGACACACATGATTCTTCAAGGAGAGAGTTTTTGCTTGCCAAAATGCCTCTGGAGCCTGTGCAAACCTTCTTGTCAACCCAAGTGCTCAAGTAGGTGCTCAGATTGCTATTCAAACCACCTTGCAGTTCCTGTAGCCCCGAGCAGAGCTTGGTGTGCCAGGTTTCAAACATGAAACCCATCATGAGCAGCCTGTCTGCCAGCAATTCATCTCTGAACGCACAAACCACCACGGGGTTGTCCTTTTTAGTCAATTGTCCTCTCAGCTATCAGAGCACAATTGGTGTATCTGCAACCACACCTGAAAACAAGAAGCTTTTCACTCTTTTGGCACCCACAAAGCCCTGCAAAGTGACTGCAGAAAGGGGAAAACTCCACCTGGTCATTAATTATTTCTTTTTTTTTTCCTTTTTGCAAACTATGTGTTAAAAATGCTTTCCTGCCCAAGGAGACTTTGTATGAGGGGAAAGTAAAGCTAAGTTACAACTTCTTAAAAATAGGACATAGTGTTTTATAATTCCTTCCCTCCCCCCATTACTGTGCTGAGCCACCCCACCCACATGAAACTGCTCTCTGACTCACTCCTGTGTCTCACTTGGAGAGAAAGGATTTCCACCAAAGGGGGCACCTGGTCAAGAATGTTGCATTCAGGGTGGTCTTGCTGCTTTACACTTCGAATAATTTTAAATAGCTTTATAGCTATGGCTACAGGGCCCTTCAGATAGGCATAAACATTACCAATGGAAGAGACGTGTTGTCATATCCTTGCAGCAGAGATCAGATCTTCTGGAAAATCAACTTCTTGGGCCAAACTGACTCAATGGCTTGGACAATAAGCCACCTCTTCTGTATCAGTTCATTTCTGGTGTGACACTCCTCAGGCAGTGCATTACCCTCTGCTATTCTGGGAACACACGTTTGACCTCTGTCACAGGGGTTTATTGTCAACATGTGTCCACTGGGAGCCTCAGCAACTTCTCCCATTGTCTATTGTCTTATAAACAGGCTCAGAAAAGCACTGCAGGAAAGCCAGCAATGCACCAACGTGGAAATTGCTGGTAACTCCAAAGCTTAACTTTCAGCTTCTGCATCTTGCAGTGGTAGGAGAGGTGGGGAGGGACGTGCCCCTCACCTTCCCTGGTGTCCCAAGCCTTCGTATGGTGCTGTTCAGTGATCCCAGAATATGCTGAGTTGGAAGGCACCCATCAGGATCATAGAACCCAGCTCCTGTCCCTGTGTAAGGCACCCCCAGGATCACCCCATGTGCCTGAGAGCATCATCCAAACACTTCTTGAACTCCAGGAGGTTTGGTGCTGTGATCACTTCCCCAGGGAGTGCCACGAGCCCCATGTGAACTGGGGTGACTGATCTCCAGTGGCTTCAAGGGGAGAATATTATAAATAAAATAAAATAAAAAAAGAAAAAAGAGAGATGCTGGTGGCAAGGAAACTGTGCTGGTTGACCCTAAAATAAAGTGTAACTTCTTCTCTACCAAAACTCCCAGTTTGTGGCTGGGCTATTGTAGTAAGCAGAGAAAAGCTGGTTTTTTTACAGTTAACAACACTGAAGTCACTCAGCTTAAGGCATGAATGAAACAAACACTTGGGAGCATGTTCACCCAAGGGAAGGCAGCATCCTCAGGAAACATCCCAGTGTGGCCAGTTTAGTCATCTGCAGTTTCATAACTTTCAGCCTCTAAACTGGGATGCGCAGAGGCAGAATCCTCTCGGATTTTTAAGATGGTCCCACCACTTCCAATGTGTTGCTGTGGCTGGGCAAACAAAGGCTATTTGTAGGCATTTTTGGAAAAGGAGTCAAGCTCCCTCCCCACACAAAGCAGAGCAGCATCTGGCATCCAAGCAAGAGGCAGGGATGAGCCAGCAGTTCACCCCCTTTCCTGGCCAACAGACTTGACCTAGGGGGCAGGAGAGGAGAAAATGGGACAAGGATTTTCTGCAGCATTGCTGCCAGAGGCTTTCTATCCCCTCCTGTGGCAGGGAAGGGGATATTGCATCCCTCAACAGCCATCAGAAGGTTCCAGAGTTAACCAGATGCCAGCTGGTGGGACAAGCTGTGCTGCCAACTAGTGATGGTCAGGCAAGGGGAAACCATCAGTATAACCAGGGCTACACAAGCATGAAAAGAGCAGAGTTAAAACAAACAAAAAAAGTCCTTAAAAAAGAGGGAAACAGAGGAGAAAACCTAAAAAGAAACCTAAAGGGAAACCTAAAGGGAAATACAAATTGCTGTGAACTCCACCAGCCACATCTCTTCCCCCATGCCAGCCAAGGAGAGCGAGGTCAAGGAAAAGTTTTAGGCCTCCCTTTGTATTTTTAAGGCACATTATGTTGTCCTGTCCTTGGTGAAACTATTGCCTTCCTCTGAGTGCTGCCAATGCCAACACACCATCCAATGCTGCAGTAAGGACCCCCACTGAACTCAGCTCAGTGATGCCATTGTTTGGATGAGCAGGGCTGAGATGCAGCCCTCCTGCCTGCACCGTGCCCTCTTCTCTGTCCTTGAGCTGTTTACTGCCCATGGTCAAGGCTCTCTCACCAGGAAAGCAAAGGCTCCCATCTCAATAGGGACCATTTAAAAGTTGCTCAAGAGCCTGCAAAGGTTACGTTGCCTTGCTCTCTGAAGGCAAAGCAGTTTTAGCTGGAAAAGAAAGAAAAACAACCAACGGCAGCAGCAACAACAGAAAAAGAACAGCCCATGGTGTTTGTTTACAAGAGCACATTCATTGGTGTCTGGATGGGTTGACTCAGTTGAAAGGGAAAAGGGGTGGCACCAGACAAGTTGTGCTGATAAACAACTCTGCCTTCCACTGTGGGGTGGTCCAAGAGCTGGTTTTCCTCACCTCACTTGGTTTCAATGGACCCACAAAACCTCCAGGAAGCATGGCTCTGGGGTACTGATGGATGGGCAGCTGCCACCCCTCATTGTGCAGCCCCTGGGGAGAGAAGAAGGGTCTTGGCATGAAGAATTGGGATTGGTGTCTGCTTGGGCATCCCCACAGAGGAAGCAGGAGGGGCTCACACCCCCATGTGCTTTGGTCCACAGGGCTTTGCCCCTCCTTGGTGCCTTGGATGTTCAGCTACTCAAAGGAGACCTAAGCTGAGCAGAGAACACTTCAGACCTCATACAACTCCAGCTGCAGCCATTTCACCAACCAGAACTCTAGAGGAAGGATGGGATGGTTGTGCTTCAGCTAGTCCTGGTGTGTAAGGCAACTTCATTACATAGTACAGCTCAGTTCAGTGATTAATAGGATATGGAAAGAGCATCAATATATGTGCTGGGTAAAGTATATATTTAAGGAATGCTAAAGAAAAGCATTTGGGGGCTCTTGAAGCCTCAGAAATAGCTTTTGTGTTTGACTATCTATTCCCACATACAGTTGTACTGAAGGGTCCCTAAGAAAAGCAGGAGGGGACTTCAGAGAAGTGCATGTAGTGGTAGGACAAGGGGTAATGGCTTTAAACTGGAAGAGGGGAGATTTAGGTTAGATGTTAGGAGGAAATTCTTGATCCTGGCACAGGTTGCCCAGGGAAGCTGCCCAGTGGCTGTCCCATCCCTGGCAGTGTCTCAGCCCAGGTTGGATGGGGCTTGGAGCAACCTGGGCTGGTAGGAGGTGTCCCTGCCCATGCAGGGGGTTGGAACTGGATGAGCTTTAGGGTCTCTTCCAACTCAAACCATTCCACGATTCTAAAGCTGCAGAGTTGTGATGGTGAAAAAAACCAAACCAAAATAAAATCCAATAAAAAGGTCAACTCTCTGGAGTCAAAAATATCTTCACACTGCACTCTACCTGCAGAGAGAAAAGATTCCAGTTTCTCCCCAAGCCTGGGAAGTGGAAGTGTACCTTGCTGATGTCCCTTCCCCTAGAAAAATGTCCTCCTCACAGCCAGCTCAATAGAAACAGTGTCAATATTGTGACACAGGTGAGGAGAACGGGTACAGGCTTTTGGAGGGGAGATACTGGCTGGCCTCAGGACTACTCCCATCTTCATCACCACCATATCACCCTCTGGTAAGTGGGTATCCAGCTTTGGTCCTACAGCTGCACTGTTCAGCTGATTCTCTCTCAGCTCTGATTTTATTTCTGCTTTGCTATTAAACCATGGAGGTAAAAGCAGCCATTGGACCCTAAAACTTAAAAACCTCGAGTCACAAATCTTCTATTTATGCCTTTCTTATGTGGTCCAGACACATTTTTCAGGCTTGTAGCATTGTCTGAACCCTTTTTTCCTTTATATTGCCTCTGAAATTGGCACTGAAGTCTGTTTGCCTTACAAGCTAAAGGTATATTTGCCACTGCAGCACTACATCTGACATGGAAAATTGTCTCTCTCATTTCTTCCCCCCTATAATTCTCAGGGTGGCTTGGCTCTGGCAGGGACAGGTGCTTAGGCAGGGCTGATATATGGCAATTTTATGTTATTGCATGAAGCTGAATCTTGTTTGCAGTGCTGATATAACAGAGGACTACTACTGTGCTTCAACTAAATCTTGGATTTATTAACAGCACTCAGGCTGGGAATGTGAGTGGCTGGCAAACCTGCAACCTCTAGCATCTGTAGAAAGACATCATGAATTTAAAACCCCCTTTATTCCATTAAGAAATCATTTCAGAAAGGTGGAGCACAAGTGGCGAGCCCTGGTTGGCTGTCGGCGATGTCAGACACATGTCAATAATATTACTTAATGGGTTTTCCTTGTCTTATTCACAAGTTCCATTTCACACAGCCGTTGTCCCAGAGGATAATTATTACACTTTTTGGGTGGTTTTGGTCTTTTGGCTCTTGGCCTTGTGCCTCAGAAAACCACCCAGGGTATCCAATCTCATAGAAAGGCTTTGTGGCCGGTTGGGCTTTCTAGAGTACGTTTGGGTTTTTTTTTTTTTAATTTTCCCTCCCCTAACTTAAATAAACCATGTAAATATTTCAAAGTATCCTTGGTTTCCATTGGGCTTACAACGTCATTGCCCACCCCAATGGGGAGCTGGGCCCTGTTTTTCTGGCCAGCAGAGGAGAAGAGCATTGCAAGGATGCTCCTTTTTCTCGGCGGGGAATCACAGATACGAGACAGCGTTTTCTGCGAAAGGACATTTTGGAGCAACTCTTTTTACTTTGCATATTTACACAGTTGTGGTGTCTTCAAACATATGAGGCAGTTGGGTGGCTCAGAGCTGATATTTACCTGCTTTAATAATCCTCTGGATATCTTTGGGGTTTCTTCAAAGCTGAGCGACAAGACTCCTTACCCATGCACTTTCGGTTGGCTTGGGATTCGAAGCTGATTTTTCTACCATGTTATAACCATATTTATTTAGGTTCCCACATTCTGTCAAAGTCTGTTTACACAAAGAACATTTGTTTTCACTACTGCTTGTGAGGAATGAATATAATAAGTGCCAAGGGATTTGAAGAAGTTGAGAGAATTAGTATTTGGAAACAATACATTCGGCTATTTCTTAGGGGAAGATTCATGGAGCACAGACACATCCTCCACTAAATCTATCAGGATGGAGCAGTTCTCATGGAGACAAAGCATACCCAGGCTTGTCTCAAGTTCCAAACTTTTTATAAAATCAAGGGAGTTTCTGGAAAAAAAAAACAAAACACCAACCCAACCCAACACAATGGCTTTTTGTTTTTTCAGAGAAAAATGGATAAAGTAGGTTAAGATAATTCTGCTTGTTGAAATCCAAATCTGAAGTCTGGCACTGAAAACCAGCATCCACAGCTGCCCCAGAGTCTCCCTTTCCATCTTGCAGTGCTTTGCCATGATGTGTGCTGAAATAAGAGTTATGACTAAATTATTTGTTAGGGGTTGTTTGTCATAGCTTTAATTCAGCACCATAAATTTCAGCATGTACTAGACTGGGTAATTCTCATTTTAAGACCATTATAAAGAATATTTTAGCTCGTGGAATACTGCTCTGAATGTGTAGGGATTTGCTTCAACATTTCTGTGTCTCAAAGGCTGATGTTACAAAATACCAGGGGTGACTCTTGAGGTTTTGGTTTGTAAATAAGGAAAGTTTTTTAAAAAAGGGTCTATCAATGCCTTATTTTTTTGATATTAATTAGAAAATGAGTACAGCAACTGCTGGTAAGGCAATTCTCCCCTCATTTTCTGTTGAGCTTCAGACTGAGTATTGGCTCTCCAAAAATCAGCATTAGCATTACCAGTTGCCAGTGCTGACACATCATCAAAATTCATGTCATTTGGTTTCAGATATTATAATACCTTTTACATGTCAAATATTCCTAGGAGATTCCCTCCACTATCTGGAAAATAATGAAGTATTTAATGGGTTATTCCCTTTTTGACTGTGTCCTAACAAGCTAGAAACATGGGGATATTTCCACTGAAGTATCACAAAAAAAAAAAAAAATACAAATAAAAAATAAAAAAGAGAAAAGTCATTTTTAACCAAACCTTCAATTGTAGATTTTTTTTCTGGTGCAGATAAACAGTTGAATTGATGTATTTAAGCTATGCATGAATACCAGGGAACACTCCCATAAGCTGTACTCTAGATGGATGTCTTTACACAAGACTGTATTACACTGCCATATATTTTCATGCCTTCTATAAGGCAGATCTTAGTTATTTGCTCTTTTAAAACCCCCAAGCACCAACCAACCAAAAGCTGTTTCTGGAGGTCTGGTGTTAGAGGCTCAGCCAGGATATATTTATGAGTCTTTTGGTTTCCCTGCTGCCTTAAACTTGGCCCCCCATCATCAGAAGATGCAGTCAAGAGCTCTGTGGCAATTCTCATTTTCTTTACTGATCAAAAGGAAATGTTTTACCCACTGACCCTAGCCTGCCCTCCCCAAAATACATATTTTTCAACAACAGTCGTTCTTGTTAGGAGAGAAGCAACCTCTCTCTTCCTTTTCCCAGAGCAGCCTCCAAACACCTGTAATTACTGTCAGTTTTTACCCAAGTCACCAGAGAGAGGACCCACCAAGTCCCCAGATCTTCCCAGATCTGAGTTGTGCTATGATGCTCAACTTCATATTAAATATTCAGCAATCATTTCTACTGCTGGAGGACAACTTCTCTCTGCACTCGAGACTTGGCTTCTCTCCTAATCAGATTTGCTCAGGCAATAAATTAATGACAGTGCACGAGTCTCCTATTTTTAAGGTGTCAAGAATATAGCAATTTAAAAGGTTTTTCCTCCTTCAGTTGCAGGGGAACTGCAAGCCAGTTATGTCCTGCCAATGCCTTGGTCAGGGTGTCCCTTGAACCTTGGACATAACCTTGCTCCATCACAGCTGTGCCCAGGCCCTTCTCATGCTCCATCCTCTTGGTCTGCAGCTTCTTTGCTCTTTAGATCTGGAAATAAGCTCCTAAGAGGTCAGTGTGGGTACATCTCCAATGTTTTGCATCAGATGTGCACCAGGAGATCCAGGAGGCAGGAAGCCTTTCCAGATGTTGCACAGGAAAAAAACTACAATTGCCTAAGTGTCAACTGCACTGAAACTTGCTGAGTCTTGGTCCCTAACTGGAGGAGCTCATCACCACTTGGAAAGAGAGGGGACAGCCCTGACATTTAAACCAAGTCACACAACATATTTGTCTCATGACTGGCTTGACATGAGCCCAATTCAGGGAAGTATTTCCAGGCCACAAGCTGGGGCAAAGCAAATATAATTGTTCTATGAACAGCCTTCTGCATTTGTTTAGGGCTTGCCATTTCCCCAGTCAATAAGTGAGTTGGTAGGAATATTCATGTGTTGATATCCAGAGGGAATTCTCTGGAAGATTTGAAGTGGGAGGTCACAGGAAAACCATTGGAAGTCAAGCAACCAGTCTGCTGTTTCCATGTAGCACCTTCTGCTCCAGACTGATGGCCACGCTCATCCCTGACAGCCATGGGAATAATGTGGTTGCTGCAGGGGGTCCCCATAGCCCTGATTCCTGGGAATGTACTCTGGGAGGTTGGATAAGAAAGTGCCCAGTGCTGGGCAAGGCTGCTTGTAGTGGAACAAAGCAATCAGACGCCTCTGATTACCGAGAAGTGGGTGTGAGCCGGTATCAAATCCACCTGTGCCCAATTAGGGCAGGCCTCCTATTGAGCATGTGCAAGACCAGGGGGCCAATAAAAGGTGAGGCTCACACCCACTGAGTAGCTCACTCCTGAGCTAGTCAAGAGAGTGTGCTGGTAGCTTGCTGAGCAGCAGACCAATCTTGCTAGTTCCACTTTGTGGGCAATAGACTTAGAGCATGGCTCATGAGTCTATATCATGACACCGAGTTAGACCTTGAGGCAACGATCCCTGAAGAAAGATTTGTCCTGCTACATCTGGTGGAGAATGCGGGCATAGACTTTGGTCCAGCCCGTGCTTCTGACGAATCAGGAAAAAGGGATCCAACCCCCTGGAGCGAACGGCAATTAACAGTCAGGTAAGAAGATCCATTACTCTTCTTTTGACACTAATAATTAACCAAGAAAAAGGAAAGGAAGATGGGACTTTCACCAAGTACCACCATCGAGCAGGGACTCTCCTACTCCCCATCTGCTGTTGCTATGCGAGAACTTTGGAAGGAGGTTGGCGACCTATTGAATAACCTCCATGATCAAGGAGTTCAAAAAAATATAACCAGAGTAGATGCCACCTGGGAAGTGGTGACTAATGCCTAACCAGAGGTGTCTGATTGCTTTGTTCCACTACAGCTGCTGGCACTTTTTCCCAGCCCTGCACACCCATCCCCACCCTTCCTGGTGTCCCCCTCTCTGCTGCTGTTTATTTATCCTAGCTCTAGTGTAAAATCTATAAGATAAAAAGCAAAGTACCAAGCTAAAATAAGAAAGCTAATCCCAATGAGGAAGGGAGAGAGGCAGATTCCTGCAGCTAATAATTCTCTGTGTGGCCTAGAATGAGCTGAATTGGGGCTGTCAGGAGGTGTCCCCAGGGGTGTCCAGGCATGAGGAGAGGCAGGAGGAGCAGCTAAAGAGCTTGTCTAGCTGGGCAGATCCCATCCCTCTCTTCATTAAAGGGGAAGTCCTTTCACTGCTTGAAAAGAGGGAAAGGGATTTGGGAAATCCTTTTGGAGGTGCAGGATCAAACCCTCAAGCATCTGCTCCAGCACAGCACTGGCTTTGGGACCTCTGGAAACCCAAAAGAGGGCAGCCAGAGGCACACATTCACTGGGAGGGTGACAGGGCACAGGCAGGAGGGGTAGGACTTGATGATCCTTCGAGGTCCCTTCTAATACCTCACTTTCTGTGATTTCTGTGATTTTCCACAGCATCCTCAGCTCTATCTGCCACCTTCTGGGAGCTCCCTCTCCCCTGAGAGATCTCTGCAGGGGCCAATCCCATATGCAATCCCTTGGTTTATTGGGGTAGTAAGTGGATAAAAAAAAAATAGTGCTGGAGGCAGCCAGGCAGATGCCAAGCAGACAGCAAGCTGAGACTGGGGCCACTCGTGACAGCAGTGTTCCTCGAAGCTGGTGGCAGCCACACCTCTTCCCACATGTGGCCGTGCCCTGGGGCAGGCAGATGCCACATCCTGCCATTAGAAAACCTCAGGATGCTCTCACAAGAGGCAAACATATTAGTGAGGGAGCCAGGGGGGGAAAGCAAAGAGAATCCTCCCCACGCAGCCCCTGCGGTGGGGCAGAGGGCTGAGGCTGCCGAGCTCATTTCACATCTGGGCTGATGCCAAAGAAAAAAGGGGAAAAGAGAGGGAGCAGGTGCACAGTGCTGGAAGGACTGCAGCCGAGCGTGGCAAATATTGAGCTGCCTGGATTCATCCAAAATTCCCAAGAACAAGAGAAAGGCAGCCACTAATTTTCCATCTTGCTTGCTCTGGGGCAGGCACACACCCTGCAAGGCCTGGAGCCAGGGAGCCCTGCAGAGCCTTGGAAAAGGGACATGGAGACCAGATAACTGTGTGCTCCTGAGAGGAGAATAATGATAATTAAAAAAAAAAAAAAAGAAAAAAAGAAAAAAAAAATGGGGGATGCTCTGGCAGACAATAGCAGGGAGGGTGAGTACCCATAGAGACACAATGGGGATGGACGACCCCAGCCCCATCTTTCCCAGAGGGAAGCAGCCAGCACCTCCAGTGCTGCTGTGCTCACTTGTGCCCACTTTTCCCCATGGCCGCACATTATCATCATTTATTCATTCCATGACCTTGAAATCCCTCTCTCTCTCACCAGAAAAACAACGAATCCCCATCAGAAAAGTGGGCTCTGCAAAAGAGAAGGGAAAAGAAAAAAAAAAACCAACCCCAAAACCTAAAAAAAAAAGAAAAATATCGTGCAACCTCCCATGTTGCTTCTATTAGGTCAGATGGGAGAACTTATTTAATTAGTGACTTTTATAGGGCTTTATTTTTCGATGCCCAGTGGAGTAGTTAAGATTGGTAATAAGAATGAAGTCTGGTCCCACGCCAGCCCTCTGAAGACAATGGTGCAGGGAGGAAAGAGCTGAGCAATGCATTTGGATGTTTTTAATGCCTTGGGTTTTTTAAAAAAAAAAAAAAAATTATTTTTCAGTGCTGTATTCTAAAACCACTTTAAGGGTGGACACACAGGAGAGGGGAAGGAAATCGGGGTGGCCGGAGGGGAGGATAACGATGAATAATGGAATGAACCCAGGGAAATGGGTTCTCTGGTTTCTCCACAGCCAGGGAAATTTCCCCCCAACAAGACCTTCTCCAGCACAGAAAGAAGATGGCTGGCAGGTGGCCAGGCACCAGATTTTTAGGTGGAGATGGAGGTGGATGGCACAGGTGAATAATCACAAAGGATAACTGGGAGGGATGGGAAGAGCACCGGTTGCTGCTTTGTTTGTGCTACCACCCCTTTCCTTCTTCTGTTTCTGCTGCTCATTCCCCCTCACAAAAAATACTGTAGCCTTTTCCTCATGTCCATCCCAGCGAAGGAATGGGGGAGGAGGATTCAGGTTTACAAATTTCCCACCCTGGGACTATGCATTTCTCAGCACATGGGACCAGCTGAGGATGCTGGGGTGTGAGGCACCCTCCCCAGCAGCCCTGGACCACGCAGCACACATCCCAAGTGGCTCAGGGCCACTCTCCTGGGATGAAATGCAAAACACATGGAGTATAACCCAAACCAGATGCTGCATGAGAGATTTTATGGCAGTAGGGTTTTGCTCTTTGGCCCAAGAGTTGTGCTACCCACTCATCACCCATTGATAGGGGAACTTCCAGAGGCTGACAGAGCAGCTCTTCTATGCCAAGCATTTGAGGGACATTCATAGGCCACCATCTAAGACAGCAGCCTCACCAGTGGCCAAAAAAGCTCCACGGAGCCAAACTTTGCTCAGTAGCCAAATTTTGCTACTTGGGAGGGGAGTCAGTCAGCCGCTTTCCTGACAGCAAGAAGAATAATGCAACAACATTCAATAAATTCCTAGCAAACAACCAAAAAAAAATTATAAGAAAAAAAAAAAAGCCCTGTTAAGCTTTGTCCTTTGCAAAACGAAAAATATGATTGTTTTTCTCTATGGGAGGAACAGCAGAATCAGCTTTAAAATTGACAGCAGATTTGGCCAGAGGCCACGGCCCTTTTGGCTTCAGCTTCCTCCCAATAGTCAGCTCCCTCCTGACTCAGAGTGCCCAGGACACAGCTACACACCTGATGATCCTCTGAGTAATGGCCTTGGATTGCAACTATCTGGTCCATGCAGCAGGGAACTGGGAGGGTGCCCATGTATCCAAGGCCATTTAGCTGTGTGGTTGTGGCTTCCCTGGGTCTGAAGCTCTCCAGAGCAGGGCCAGCACTGCATCCCATGGGAAGGGCTGGGATCTCTGGTACCTGAAAGATGTGCAGTGGTCCTTGGGGTTTAGCAGGTGACTTCTTGGAGAGACCCAAGCTCACAAATCACTGATGGCTTTCCCAGCATCTTGTGACTTCAAAGGAAAGCAAAATAGCTATTAAAAATCAGATGAGTTTGTGCTGTTAGGGATACTGTTCAGAGTTTGTCCTTCTGGATCTGCCCTTGGTGAGCACACTTGCATCCCCATGAGCTCCTGGGCTGCAACATGCTGACATGCCACCATTAGTGCCTTTCTCCCCCTATCAACAACCCCATGCAGCGCTACAGGCTCGGGACAGAGTGGTTGGAGAGCAGCCAGACAGAGAGGGACCTGGGAGTCTGGATTGCCAGGAAGCTGAACATGAGCCAGCAGTGTGCCCAGGTGGCCAAGAAGGCCAATGGCATCCTGGCCTGGATCAGGAACAGTGTGGCCAGCAGGTCCAGGGAAGGGATTCTGCCCCTGTGCTCAGCCCTGGTGAGGCCACAGCTTGAGTCCTGTGTCCAGTTCTGGGCCCCTCAGCTCAGGAAGGAGATTGAGATGCTGGAGCAGGTCCAAAGGAGGCAACTGGGCTGGTGAAGGGATCCAGCAGAATTCCTGTGAGGAAGGGCTGAGGGAGCTCGGGGGGTGTTGAGGCTGGAGAAGAGGAGGCTCAGGGGAGACCTCATCACTCTCTCCAACTCCCTGAAAGGAGGTTGGAGCCAGGGGGGGGTTGGGCTCTTTTCCCAAGCAACTCTCAGCAAGACAAGAGGGCAGGGTCTCAAGTTGTGCCAGGGGAGGTTTAGGTTGGAGATGAGAAAGAATTTCTTTCTGGAGAGGGTGATCAGGCATTGGAATGGGCTGCCCAGGGAAGTAGTGGATTCTCCGTGTCTGGAGATATTTCAAAAGAGCCTGGATGTGGCACTCAGTGCCATGGGCTGGGAACTGCAGCAGTAGTGGATCAAGGGTTGGACTTGATGATCTCTGAGGTCCCTTCCAACCCAGCCAATTCTATGATTCTATGATCATGTTGGGGATCCCACTGCAATAGTGTCTGCTTTAGGCTTTCCCTTAGGCAGGGTGTGCAGGATGGAAGCCAGCTGGGATTCCTGGCACTCAGCCCTGGGGTTGTGCTCCCTCCTAGCACCCAGCCTGCCTCTTACCCATGTTTCACACATCCTTGTCTTCTCTCACCTGCCTCTTGCTCCATCCTCACCAGCCACGGCACTGCTGCAAAGCAGCAGCACCCTCCACATTGTTTTCCAGTCTGCAGGGGAAGAATTTGCTTGGGAGAGATGTGGTGAAGTTCAGAGCCCCGCAGTGCTGAGAGGCCAGAAGGACCTTTGCACAATGACAGAAATTTTAGGAGCACATCCTGGTCTCTATAGGGTTATTTATATCAGAGTGCTGACAAGAAGGAACTTTCAGCACTGCAGCTTGAGTGACCATATTTCTTTCCTCACTGCTCCTGCATTGACATCATCTGTTGGGGATCTGCAAAGGGATCATAAGGTAGAAAGGACAACCAGAAGAACCTAGAACATATCATAGAAATCATTACCAAGCCTTTCCTTCATTCTCTCCACATTTTTCATGCAAAAAAAAAGATGGTTCTCTCTGCAAAAAGAAATTTGGAAAATGTCCACTTATTCTACTGGCTGCACTCATGAGAGTGTTTCTGCCTCTGGCAGGAGCTTCTGCTTGAGTCTGGCTGTGCTGCTGAGACATACAGCTCCAATGTATGGCTCCAGCATCTTTCTTGAGCAAGGGCTGGTGTGAGCAATACAGCAGGAGGTGCTACAAATAGGCAGAAAGTTTTGCAAAACCACGGAGTGGGAAGAGTGTGGTGGTGCAGCTGAAACCCCTGCTCACTCCATCTAATGCAAACAGTCCTCTGCTTCCAAAATTGCTCAAAGCCAGCAGCTAAAATAACTGCTTTTTGACCTTTTTATCTTCACCCATCTCTCTAAGCTTTGCCATTCTCCTTTTTCCCTCCCCGGCCACCTGATGTTTTCATTAGCAATAATCAGCAGCAATAAATAGGTGACATTTCATTGCTGGGAAGATATTTTGGGCCAAGCCAGTGGGGCTGGAGCTCTGTGAATCCTCTGGCCAGGAAGAAAAGCCACTCCTAAAGTCACCTTGCTACCCATCCAGGAGCTGCAAGGTCTACTGAGAGCAACAAGCCTGTGTGCAGTGGCTGGGAGGGTGGGGGATGTTCCAGCTGGGAGCCAGCTGGGCTGGAGAGGAAAA